>NC_134106.1:35277000-35591500 GCF_040939455.1 Microcebus murinus | reverse complement strand
AATTATCTACTCATAAAGTTTTATAAATTCTCTTGCTTAGATTATTATTTTCTTGTGGAATCATTTTTGGTCATTTATATTTTCTTATAAAATTGATCACTTCATCCAGATTTTCAAATATATTTGTATACTCTTTCTTGCTTTGAGTATTTGTGTATTCTGTAGGTAGATTTTTAAAAACATTCCATTATAGCAACTTTTAAAATGAACAAAAGTAAAATAGCATAACGATCTATCATGTACCCATCATCCAGTGTCAATAATTAACAGCATTTTGACAAACTTATTTCATTCACCACCTCCCCACCTCCACTCTTTTCCTAGAGTATTTTAATGTATGACATGTTTCTTTACCAATAATACTTCAGGATGGATCTCCAATTGATAAAGTTTGTTTATCCACAGCCATCATGCCATCATTATAACATCCCAAATTAGCAATAATTCCACAATATTATCTAAGAAGCAAATGAATTTTTTGATATGGGAGAAATATGGGCAAGTAAAAGCCAAAAGAAAGAGACTGAGGCTCTGAGAGACTAGGGGAAAATGAAGTACTAGGATCCTGCTGTGGAGCTGAAACCTGGAACCACAAAAGGTACACCATATTCTGAGACTGGAGGAGTAGATGAGAAAATAGATGAAGGGGAAGGATTTGAGGTAATCATGTCTAATGTCCTCCAATTTTCTCAATGAAATATTAATAGAAGGCAAGTTTCTTTTTTGTATTGTTGAGTAGGGAGTTTGAGGAGCATGTGACCAAAGACAAGCAAAAAGACAGACAGTTGTCCATGAGGAATGGAGACCATGGATTTATACTGGTTCTAGCCTACATGGCTATTTGATGCTCTCTAGCACCGTACATCTGGTATCCTGGGAGCAGACAACACTCCATTGGTCTGTTAATAACTAGGATCTGGCTAAAGAATACATCAAAGTATGGGTCCCAGGGAACTACCAGTACTTATTAATAATAAGAGTAAACCAGACTGGATAATGAAGGAAGAAAAGCCAAGAGGCCATTGTCATAACCTCAGAGAAAAGAAATGGCTCAAAACAAATGTCTTAGGGATGACAAAAAGTAGAAGAGCAAAAAAATAAGAGAGCATGACGGCTAGGATTGTGGTTAACAAAAGATATATTAAAATTTAAGCTTTTAAAGGTGGCATACTTGGAAGGACTGGTGAAGTCAGGTGTGGATATGGGGAACGGGAAGATAAAGTAGACTAGAGGTGAAGTTAACTGGAATTAAGAAGGTCAATAATCTTAAAACCATGGCATTGATGAGTGAAGTGGTAATAAAGTCATTTGCAAGACTTGAGGTACAGAGAAAGAATGTGAGATGGAGCCAAAATCCTAAATGATATTTAAGGAGTTACTGGAAGGTAGCTGATGAGAGATAGAGGATAAAGAGTGATATGGATTGAATGGCAAATTCTAAGTGATGAGGGATTTCTAGTAGAGGTTGAGGAATAACAATTTGAGAGCAGCCCAGGAAAGGAAATAGTGCTGACCCCTTTTGCAATGCTGAGTTTGGTGTGATGTGAAACATCTTTACATTTGAGAGGTTAAAGGGGAAGTGATTCTCTGGAATCAAGTGTTTCGCACTGTCCAAACCATACATAGCTTATTTCAGTAAATCCAAAATCCTCACTCAGAAAGTATATAAAACTCACTTAATTTTATTTTAATAGATTTTCAATAGATCATCATTATCACATTTTGAATTTTCTTGGAGATAGTAAAACTTTGTAACCCAAATTATTATTTTTTATAACTAAATTATTTAACAACATATAACTATTTTACCTTAAATAATTTAATAGCTTCTGTCTGTAGAGCTTCAGAAGGCAGTGTTGTCAGAGGGGAAATGATTCCTTCTTTGCTGTGACACAAAGTGGGGTGTCTCCATATCTGAGAGGCTAAATACAGAATAAAATATGAATAGAAAACTGAACAAATCACTTATTTTGGCCTCCCACTATATTAGCCCTTTAGAAATTAGCTCATGCAGGCTTGGTGCACAACTTCAAGTCACAAAGGTCAGGAGAAACCTTTGGTAACATTTTATTTTGGTTGCCAGGCCATTGTGATTCTCATGCTCTGTTTTAGATAATCTAGATGAGTTGGGTTCTAATTTACTAGTCTACCAGGGGACTAACATATGGCTTACATGTGCTAAAGATTGGTGGCCTAGCTAGGGAGATGACTCTATGTGAGGAGAAGCTGGGGAAAGAGCTAGAGAGGAAAAGCCAAAGTAGCAAGAAATATAAAGAGGAACCTGAAGTCATTTATTTCTAAAGTCAACATTTATTATATTCCTGTGTTGGACACTACCAATTAAATGTGGTCTTTGTTAGTATGTAAAACATAGGATAGAATCTAGATTCTCAATGAGGAAACATTAAATATAAAAAATTAATTTCAACGCAAAGCTACAAACGCTATCAAAGAGTTAAGTGGCAAAGTGCATTGGGATATAATTTTGACATTGATTAAGCTCCTTTTATGAGCCAGACACTCTGCTGGAGTGGGCTGGCTAGGGGATTTTTTCAGGCCAGATAAGGTTTCATCATGTTGATGAGGACTGCCAAGGAAGGGGGCATTCCGAGCAGAGGAGCAATGTGAGCAAGCACAGAGGGATATGACAAGACATAGCATAGTGGGGGATGATTGTGTCCCTGGAGCTGAAGAACCACAGTGAGAATTGTGGCCCATGACAAGCAAAGGCAATGATAAGGTGGGTATGTTGCAGGGGAAACAGGAACCCACAAAGTGAAAACTCTATTAGGCTAACGTCCATTTCATAAACCATAGAGCCTTATATGTTCATGAACTTACAAGGTTCCCCTTCTATATTTAGCAATTTGCAAACAAGTTGTTCAAATTCAGATCCAACATTTACATTGTTACTTCCAGCTGCAACAGTCAGATGATAAAGCCAAGTGTCCTTAAAATCAGAACATATTAATAGAAATGTTAACCAAGATATAGTTTTGATTACTTAAAGAAAAAAACCAATTTGCATAAACAGCAAAAACTTTTAGACAGAATAGAACCACTTTCTTTAATTTTTTTTGTAATAACTAAAAGCCATTTAGTCAAACAATTCTGAGGCAGGCTTACTTGAATTGTGTTCATAATACATATTCTCATTATTCACAATTTTATTATTTTCTACAGATACTTCTTAGAAAAGAAAGACAAAATTAAGGAAAGTAATGTATGTTGAGAGTAGAATAAATACAACCAGTTAATATATCTTTAAGAAATACAATAAATTCTAGCAAATTTAAAATCTGACTCTCAGTATAATACATATATAATACTTTGGAAATCCAGAAAATTTAAAGAAGAAAGTCCCACTCCCCAAAGATAACTACTGGTCTTTTCTTCCTCTAGGAAAATAGATATGTAGATTAAATTTTTACATGGTTGAATTATACTAAAAAATAGAGGATTATAATTTTTGAATTTTACTAATACCACATAATCATTTCTTTGTTGCTAAAAATTCTTTATAAGCAAATTTTAATGGCTATAGGATATTCTATTACATATATGGACACACTGTATTTATTTAATCAATTTCCTATTGTTGAACATTTAGATGTTTCCTACTTTCTCACAGAGAAAAAATACTGTGACAGTTAACATCTGTTAACTAAGAAGGATATATTTTCTGAGTTTAAAATGTCTGAGAAATAAAATTATTTTTAAAAGAATACTGTGTTCAACAAATTTATACATAAATCTTTCGCTGCAGTTATGATCACTTTCTTAGTAGATGGAAAGAGAATTATGAGTCATTACTAAGGCATGAAGATTTTTAGAAACTCTTGAAACACACTTTCAAAGTACTTTCCAGAGCATTTATACCAATTTATACTCCCACCAGAGGAGCAAGAGACTGTTTCCATCCTCATAGCTTCATTAACATAATTTTCTAAATCTTTGATAATTTGAGACAATAAAAGCTTTACCATTTTTTAAATGTGCATTTCTTTCATTACAGATGAGTCTAAGCATTAATTAACCATTAACCTCCTCAGAAAGTTGTTCAGCAGGTCTTCCTCCCATTTTCTACTGGAAACATAGTTTTCAAATCAAATGAGAGGTAGTAGAGACAAGTGTTCAGGAACACAGGATCTGTAGTCAGAGTTATAGGTTTAAATACCAACTCTGCCTCTTGCTAGATATGTGACTACAGGAACATGCTTCAGTTTTCCATATGTAAACGGGAATAAGATCACTTCCCACAGGAAGCAATTGTAAGGATGCAGATGAAATATACTTAGCACTTATCCTGATATATGTGCTCAAAAATTATCAATATCAATAAACAATCTATAAGAGCTGTTTATATGTTAAAGATATAATAGCCATCCATGAAGTATTCTGGCTTTTGTGTTATATTTTTAGTAATATTTATGTTTTTATTTGATATAAAGAAGTACTTCAATTTTTTGTATTCAAATCTGTCAACCATTTGCACCATGATTTCTTACATTGCTTTTTTTCCTATAAAGTACTTTATATTCAGAGATCAGATAAAGGCCTTTAAAAAATAATTTCATTGACTTCTTTTAACTCTTTAAATTCATCTGGAAATACTTTGCTATATGTATGAGATGAAAAAACTAAACTAATGTTTCCCTATATAGCCAATTTCTCAATATATAATAAATATATAGTACTATATATTGAACAATACATTACTTCCTCATTAATTTGTGATGTACCCTTTATTACAAATGACTACACATATATATATAATATATAAAATAATTCATTTTCAATTGTATCTAAACCAAAATCTTATTGAAAACACATCAATTATATATGGTGTAGGCCTTAGATTCACTGAAAAATATCCGATCTGACAGATCTAAATTTTTAACATAAGGTCCCACTGTCCTCCACCTTCATGAACTATTTTTAGCCTTAATACTGCTTTTGTCAGTAGGATTGAAAAATGACACATTTGAACAAGGAAAATAGAGTTGAGAGTCTATTGCAAAACTCTCTTCTTTATTTCCATAAAATTCATTTGAAATTATTACCAATATCTGAAGATCAATAGTCTAAATCATTCTAAATCGGCCAGTAAATCTTTAAATACCTTTTCATGCTTAGATCCAATTAGAAGGTAAGTGGGACCTTGGTCTTTGGGGTGGATGACGATTGTGTAATGTGTGGATAACAGACTACGCCCACTGGCTTCATAATCTTCATCTGAATCACAAGATCTGTCGACCTCTTCAACTTTAGCCTCCCAGAGTTTGATCTGACCTAAAGGAAACTAAAGTAAATGTTAGTAATTTCTAAATCTTTTCCTATTCAAATTTTTCATAGTCCTTTTTATTGTTACCTTTATAAAAGCAGTATCAAGCACATCTTTTAAAAATCATTTTAAAATATTGCCTAAAAGCAATTTGATTACCCACATTGTTACAGAAGTAGTAGCAACAACCAAAAGCCCAATTGTAATATGAAATAACAATGTGAATACTAGATATTTAACTTTTAAGGAAAATGCAAGAAGCTACACTTCAGCACAGTGGTTCAGATTATTCAGCTGGACTAAACAACCCATTATCTAGTTGAGCAATTAGTAATAATTCAGCCAAAATATTCATTTGACTTTTTTGAAGAACCGAGCAGTGATTTAACTATTGGATCAAAAGGACAAGTGTGCGACGTAGTCAAAATATTGCTCATAGAAAAAATAACAAGATTAGACGGAGAGTGCGAAGATAAACTATCATCCCAAACTCCAATAAACGAGGAGTGAAGATATAAGGGTCTTCACTGACATATATAATATATCAAAGAACAATACCATAATTTCCTCTATCTTAATTTCAAAGTAAGAAAAAGTTCCTTAAGCCAATTTACATTAAGTTTTATTTATCCTTTTATTGAAAAAAAAAGAAAGTATGGAAGTATATCTGCTGTGTTGAACATTAGATATCTGTTTTATAACTTTTGCTTTAATTAAGTACATTTATTCCAGGAACATACATAGTCTGCATCAGATTTATAACTTCTAAAAAATATTTGGTCAAGTTTCCAATTGCAGTTCTGAAAAAATTCACCCTAACTACAAAGACATTTAATCACACATTCTTATGCTAAGTTCCAGGGCTCAGTACTTGGACTCTTCTTCCATCTACACTCACTCCTGAGTGATATCATCCAAGTTCATATCCTGGGTGATATCATCCAAGTTAATATCAGCATATGTTAGTTACTCCCAAATTTATACCTCCAGACTCACTATTTCTACGTAGATGTTTAACAGAATCTCAAACTTATGTTGGCGAGTCCTCCCTGACAACCTGCTCTGCCTAGCCTTCCTCATCTCAGTTGTTGGCAATGTTATGGTTCTAGCTACTAAGGCCAAAATCCTTGGCATCATCACTGACCCCTGTCTTTCTCTCATACCTCATACCTAATTGATCAACAAATCCTGTCAGTAAGCCATTCAGAATCTATGCAGAATCTGGTCTCCTCTCAAACCTCCATGGCACCACCAAACCATAATCACCTCTTGCCTGGCTTGCTAGAGTAGCCTCCTAACTCCTCTCCTCATTCCCTTCAGTCTATTTGTAACCAGCAACCACAATGTTACTGTTAGACACAGGTAGGACTGGGTCCATGCTGTGCTCAAAACCCTCCAGTCTCTTGTCATTTCACTTCAGTGAAGCTGAAGGGCAGCAGAATCTGCCACTCCAAAAGGTATCACTTTGGCATAAAGGGTTATTTTGAACTAAAGGCCTTTAAAAAAACAACAGGTACAAGAAGGGCATTCTGACCCTCTCCCTTTTCTTTTCACAGGCAGGATATAAAACCCCCATATGGAAGATGTCCTCCCTGTACCAGAGGAAAATAACATTCTTATCATCAAAGACAGGAATCTGAGGCCAAGGGAAATTTGTACAAATGAACTTTGTTAAACTCAACCTTATCTTCCTAGTCACTTCTCCACCCAATTAACTACCCTAGCGCAAGTCCCTTTCCCTTGCCACGTTTTCACAACTTACTACCCTTTGTCTAATTCAGTATTTAAGTGGTTAACTCTGTTTTTGGTTCTTCATTTCCTTTTAAGTGTCACGTAAAACCTACATTAAATAAATTTGTATGCTTTTCTCCTGTAACCTGTCTTATGTCAATTTAATTCTCAGGCCTGAAAAATCCCTAAGAGGGCAGAGGTAAAATTTTACCTTCTGTACAAAGTAAGCTTTTAAAAATAGGATGAAGGAAACTAATTTTACTATGATAATATATGACAATATTATCCTAATTGTGTGTTTAGGCACACCAATCATATGAAAATCTAGGTTTCATTCACCCCAATATTTAAAGTTGGTTATTCATTTTACCAAAGGATTCACAATGGCTCCATAAACAGTGAACAGACCTAATGCTTTCAAACATTTTGACTTAATTAAAGAAAACAACATGGAAACAGA
Source organism: Microcebus murinus (assembly GCF_040939455.1). Lineage (NCBI taxonomy): Eukaryota > Metazoa > Chordata > Mammalia > Primates > Cheirogaleidae > Microcebus > Microcebus murinus. The sequence continues at coordinate 35,584,025 of NC_134106.1, read as the reverse complement.
TTGAAAACACATTGTTTTGGACACTGTAGCACAAAATGAAGTAGGCCTATACTGATTCACATGTATTCTCAATAATTTTCCAGTGATTATAATGGATTTCTGCTCATTTATCTACATTCTTCTATGACAAATTCTATCCATTTTTATTAAATTATTTTTCTATCTGTAAAAACAACACATGCTTATTATAGAAACTTAGTAAGTATGGAAAGGTATAAAAAAGAAGAAGAAAATCATCCATAATACTATGATCAGAGATAATCATTCAACATTTTGGTATAGTTCTTTTTCATCTGCTATGCATATTTTTACTTAGATGTGCTGGACTGAGAATTATAAATTCAGCATCTCAACTACCCTCTTCTAAGATCTCATAATTACAGAGGAGAAGTTGGGAATTACATTTGCCAGAATCTCTGTCCCTGTATGATTCTGAGTTAGACTTTGCCCCTATGAGAGAATCTAGATGAAATCTGGAAGGTAAAGGTGAAAGAGGAGTTATTCTCTTGAGACCATTACCGTCAGATGATGGGGCAGATGTGAGATTCACAGATGCTTCCCAATGAACTCTTGAGGACCATCTGCTTCAGTCCTTTGAGCTGAAATCTTCAGTGTTGACTTTTCTGACCTTCAGTGGTGGCTTCCCTAACCTCTATTCCTTCCACTTTTAAAAAAGTTATATAAGCTCTAAAATTTTTCTAAAAGGTATGTATGACCCTAGTTCTATATTAAAACATTATACTTGGGGCCGGGCACGGTGGCTCACGCCTGTAATCCTAGCACTCTGGGAGGCAGAGGTGGGTGGATTGCTCAAGGTCAGGAGTTCGAAACCAACCTGAGCAAGAGTGAGATCCCGTCTCTACTATAACTAGAAAGAAATTAATTGGCCAACTAATATATATAGAAAAAATGAGCCGGCCATGGTGGCACATGCCTGTAGTCCCAGCTACTCGGTAGGCTGAGGCAGCAGGATTGCTTGAACCCAGGAGTTTGAGGTTGCTGTGAGCTAGGCTGACGCCATGGCACTCACTCTAGCCTGGCTGGGCAACAAAGTGAGACTCTGTCTCAAAAAAAAACCAAAAACAAAAAAACATTATACTTGGAATAGGTACAGTGGCTTCTGTTTTCCTGACTAATAAATTAGTTAGGATTACACTGAGTATATAATTTTGTGTTATGCTTATTCAGGTAACATTTATATGTGCATATTTTCCTGCATTACTTCAGAGGTATCATTTTTAATGGGTGTACTGTGTTTTTCCATACCATCAGCAATACCAAGAACAATGGCATGTATTTTAAACACAGCTGGTCATACCTGAGAAAGCAGTCTGTGGAAAGGCAACAGAGAAATACTAACTGACACATATGATCACTAGACCAAGAAATTTAGTCTCATTATCACAGTAATCAGTCATAGGCTGTTCTTCTGAGGAACTGATATCATCATACTATGCAAGTACTCTTGGCCATGTCAACTCAACATTTATAGGTTCAGTAATCCAAAGGTGACACTGAGTACCCATAATGATAACTGGGCATACATTTCACCTTTGGTAGACAGCCCATCTTTCTACTGAGAAAGTGAAAATAACTCAGGTTCTTTTGTGGAAGAGATTAGTTTAAAAATAAGTAAATAGGATATAAACAGGCAGTTGGATGGATAGATAAATGGTATCCAGAAATTTGAAGGTCTGCGACAAGACTGGATTCTTTATCCTCCCCAGGTCTTCTTTCCTAGCTAACTATCCCCACCTCTCAACCTTATCTGGTCTGTCTGAAGCTGGGAAAACAGGAGAAATTAATGCCTGGGGTGGGCAAGAGGCAGAAGGCTTTTCTCTTCTAGGTCTTAGAAGATGTATTAATTTAAAGTTGCTAAGGTTTATAATTAAGAATCAAGAAGACTCCTGTAGGTGATAGGTATGTCATTACCTCAATAATCAATTTTACACCAAATTTTAACCTGATCAAAAATTCTAAAGTTTTACCTAGCAACAGAAGAGTGAAAAGGAAAACTTTAAGCCATAATAAACAATTGTCTTATTAAAAAGATATACATACCTTATCTTCTTGACTACGAAAATAATATAATGTCTTTCCTATAAGTGTACACCAGACTCTCTTGGAGTAGCCATGTTTCACCTAAAATCACATTTCAATGAATTACAAATGTAGCTCAGAATTCTGACAACTTAAAGTATAGCTTATACACTCTATTTGAAGTTCTACAGGTTTGCCCAACATACAAGTGATATTCCAAATGCTATTTAAAACTTACCTGTTACAGTAGGAGAATGGCAAGTTTTGCTTTGGTGCCAACTATTCAACATTTTTTTTTTTTTATATATTTTTTTTTTTAATCTTTTCTTTTTTTTTTTTAATTTATTTTTATTTTTTTATTTTATTTATTTTTTTTTTTTGAGACAGAGTCTCGCTTTGTTGCCTAGGCTAGAGTGAGTGCCGTGGCGTCAGCCTGGCTCACAGCAACCTCAAACTCCTGGGCTCAAGCAATCCTTCTGTCTCAGCCTCCCAAGTAGCTGGGACTACAGGCATGAGCCACCATGCCCGGCTCATTTTTTCTATATATATTAGTTGGCCAATTAGTTTCTTTCTATTTATAGTAGAGACGGGGTCTCGCTCTTGCTCAGGCTGGTTTCGAACTCCCGACCTCGAGCAATCCGCCCGCCTCGGCCTCCCAGAGAGCTAGGATTACAGGCGTGAGCCACCGCGCCCGGCCCTATTCAACATTTTTTATAAATGTTTACTATGTGTCAAGTGTACTATTAATACTATGCCTGGGCCTGTAATCCTAGCACTCTGGGAGGCCGAGGCAGGTGGATTGCTCAAGATCAGGAGTTTGAAACCAGCCTGAGCAAGAGTGAGACCCCGTCTCTACTAAAAATAGAAAGAAATCAATTGGCCAACTAAAAATATATATAGAAAAAATTAGCCGGGCATGGTGGCGCATGCTTGTAGTCCCAGCTACTTGTGAAGCTGAGGCAGAAGGATCACTTGAGCCTAGGAGTTTGAGGTTGCTGTGAGCTAGGCTGACGCCATGGCACTCTAGCCCAGGCAACAAAGTGAGACTCTGTCTCAAAAAAAAGAAAGAAAAAAATACTATGGTTGGGACTGAAGATTCAAAGATGGATAAAATAAGGTGCCAATTTCACAAGTAAGCACATGTTATAGTTTCCATATTTCATAGATTTCTAATAGCCTTGTGGCTCACTGGGTTAACGCCCTAATGTTAGAAGTGAGAAGATTAAAACCTAAAGATTTCCAATGATTTCCCAAATGTAAAAGATTCATTCATTCAAAACATCTTATGTATTCTCTAGAAGTAATCAAACAAAATAACGAAATAATATTAAAAGCTATTGTTATATACTGAGAACCTCCTACAAGTCAGGTACTAAGTTAAGTGACTGGGACAGAATTTGAATCTAGCTCTTGACTTTAGTCAGCAATTCGTCTAGGTCCTATGGAAACAGATTTGAACAAGATACAGTCTCCTATCACAGGGAGCTCACAGCCTGTGAGGAAGGCAGACAATTAAATCAGCAGTATCCTATATACCTCATCAATAGCACAAAGAGTTTATATATATGTATATATACATTGTATATATGTACATGTACATATACATATTGTATATGTATATATATATATATATATACACACACACATTTTTGTGGAGGACATTCCACCAACATTTTTGTTGTATATTGTAGGTTTATAATTTGATGGCTTTATGAAGACCCTTATTGACAGTTCCCCCTTCCCCAGTCCTGCCAGAGTATAAGCACTGAAGATCTTTATCAGACAGTCCCAGCTACATCCTCAAGCATAGAAGAACACAAAGAACTCCATTCTCACCAGTGGGTAAGATTTAGTATAAGTCCTATTGCTCCAGATCTAGAATGCCTGGTTGAGCTTGCCCCATAATCCACTCCTCTGGCAGAGGGCCCTGCCCATCTAGCCCTTCCAAGTTCTGCATTGAGGCCAGACACTCTCCTACAGTCTGGAAAGACCTGCCACTTGTAAACCAAGACACTGGCCAGAACAACCAAAGCCCCAAATTCTGTTGCCATGCTTGCCCATGGTGATAAGAATTAAGGAGAAAAATGAAGCAGGAAAGGAGAAGTGATTTACAATATAAAATCAGGTGGTCAGGAGGGCCTCATTGTCACTGAGTAAGGCCCTGAAGGAAGTAGATGAGCCATTCAGTCATCTGAGGGAAGAGCAGATGCGTTTGGTGAGAAACATGCCCAATGTGTCTAAGGAACAGCGGGGAGGCTGGTGTGTCTGAAGCTGAGCAAGTGAGGGGAGAAGTTACAGGGGAAATTGTGGGGAGTGGGACAAGTGGAATACAGAGCTTACAGGAACTTGTAAACCCTTCTGAGAAGAATGCAAATTATTGCCACAGTAGATTTTACAGTGGGCAAGTCACTCTAGTAGAAAAGGCCTAGATTTTGAGGTCTGATAGACCAAGTTTTTGTTTGTTTGTTTGTTTTTAATTTATTTTTGAGACACTGTTGCCTGGGCATCATTGCAGCTCACTGCAACCTCCAACTCCTGCGCTCCAGCAATCCTCCTGCCTCAGACTCCCGAGTAGCTGGAACTACAGGTGCTATTTTTCTACTTTTTGTAGAGATGGGGTCTCGCTCTTGCTAAGGCTGGTTTGGAACTCTTGGGCTCAAGAAATTCTCCTGCCTTGGCCTCCCAAAGTGCTAGGATTACAAGCACCAGGAGCCAGACCAAGTATTAAATTCCAGTTCCACCATATACTAGATGGATGTCCTCAGGTAAGTGACCTAACCTATCAGTTTCTTTGTAGATATCATAGAATTATTGTAAACCTCACTGGGCTGTTGTGATGATCAAATGAGAAAATATAAATAAAGGATAATAGTAGTTACTTAATAAATGCTTTCTTCCTCACTAAGAATAAGAAGTAAAACACATGTTTTCTTTTAAACCCACAAACCCAGTCAGCCTTTGCGCTTTCAAAGCTATGGTTTAAGCAAACAACTCCACCACCTAATGGTCTGATGGATTTAGAATGCTGTTTGAGAAAAAACAAAAAATGTTTATTTGGCAAAACATGTTTCAGTTTAATTAAATTTAGAAACATATATTTACAGACAAATATCCTGCAAGTTTATGCAGGCTTTTTTTCTTGTTTAAACAAATGCCAGAAAAAAGTCTCATCAAAACTGGAGTATAATCGCTTCTCGGCCTTTTGGCTAAGATCAAGTGTAGTATCTGTTCTTATCAGTTTAATATCTGATACGTCCTCTATCCGAGGACAATATATTAATTTTTGGAGCAGGGAGATGGAATAGGAGCTTGCTCCGTCCACTCCACGCATCGACCTGGTATTGCAGTACTTCCAGGAACAGTGCACCCCCTCGGGGGATCAAAAAAAAAACAAAACTGGAGTATAATGCATCTGGCTATAGACAGTGTACTTTTGCAATGATTTATCTTTAATATAGAATAATGTGTGCCTTTGGATAACTGCAAATTAATGAGTCTGCCAATTCACTGCAAAAGTTGTGTTCTAAAACATGGCCTATCTTTATGTAAACCTCATTAGGATCTCTTAAAATTATTCTAAAAAAAATAATAAAATAAATTATACTAAAAGAATCCTCACAAAGATTTAATGGCAATCTCAAAACTCAAGGCTTCGGTGAATTAATTTAAAGAATACTTTTTTAACTTGCATCCATAACAAAAGTACTGTTATATATTAGTTCTGTTTGAAACTCTGAACACAGTGTATCATATTCCAATTGGCCTTTGTCATCACACAAGCCACAAGCTCCCACAGTCCTCTCTCTACACCTATATTCCCATCCCTGTGGCCTTCTCCACCACAAATCCTGCCATCAGTCTGCTGACTTCAATATCTAGGTGAAATTCTCATGATAATAATAGCTAGCACTTTTTGTGTGTTTATGATGTGTCAGGCATGGTTCTAACACATATTATATGTTTAAATAATTCATTTAACCCTCCTAACACCTTGTGACGTTGACAATATTATTATATTATCCCCATTTTACAGAAGAGGACACTAAGTCACAGAGCCTGTAAGTAACTTCTTCAAGGTCACACAAGTGGTAAGTGGCAGAGCCAGGACTTGCGCTCAGGCAGTCTGGCTCCTGACACTTGACCTCACCTCTTGGTCACACTGTCTCCACATCCTTGCTCTTTCCATTTCCAATAACCTTCGCTACGCCTCCATTTTTGCCATCCATCCTCTTGGCCATACTCCAGTCCTTTTTTCTTCATTGGGAACAGCTTCACTCCTGCAATTTACATTCTACTCTCTGATCACCACCTCTTCGCAGCTTCCTCTCTCGCTTACTCACCCCACTCCTATTCTGTGACATCATTTATAACTTTAAGTCTCCCGATCTTCCATTTTATTCTGGTTTATCAGTTCCCTCCTGGCCCCTCATCCTTCTCCACCAACCTGGAATCCCATGTTTGATCTCAAAACAACTCTTTTTTTTTTCTTTTTCTTTTTTGAGACAGAGTCTCGCTTTGTTGCTCAGACTAGAGTGAGTGCTGTGGTGTCAGCCTAGCTCACAGCAACCTCAAACTCCTGGGCTCAAGCAATCCTACTGCCTCAGCCTCTCGAGTAGCTGGGATTATGCCCGGCTAATTTTTTCTACATATATTAGTTGGTCAATTAATTTCTTTCTATTTATAGTACAGATGGGGTCTCGCTCTTGCTCAGGCTGGTTTTGAACTCCTGACCTCGAGCAATCTGCCCTCCTCGGCCTCCCAGAGTGCTAGGATTATAGGTGTGAGCCACCGTGCCCGGCCTATAAAACAACTCTTGCTCCAAGGCCCATGATTATGTTTCATTCCTCTTCTTCTAACAAATTCTATCAATAAAAACTTCGTCTCGGCCGGGCGCTGTGGCTCACGCCTGTAATCCTAGCTCTTGGGAGGCCGAGGCGGGCGGATTGCTCAAGGTCAGGAGTTCAAAACCAGCCTGAGCAAGAGCGAGACCCCGTCTCTACTATAAATAGAGAGAAATTAATTGGCCAACTGATATATATATAAAAAATTAGCCGGGCATGGTGGCTCATGCCTGTAGTCCCAGCTACTCGGGAGGCTGAGGCAGGAGGATCGCTTGAGCCTAGGAGTTTGAGGTTGCTGTGAGCTAGGCTGACGCCACGGCACTCACTCTAGCCTGGACAACAAAGTGAGACTCTGTCTCAAAAAAAAAAAAATAAAAAAATAAAAAAAATAAAAAATAAAAAAAAAACTTCGTCTCCATTTGCTTTTAAATAATCCAGTGGAGAATGTGGAAAGAGAGAGAAGGTTATGGGGTTGGGGTATATGAAATAGTATTAGCTATAGTTAATAACTGTTGAAACTGATGATGAATATATGAGGGATCATTTTATTATTCCCTCTGCTTTCACGTAAGTTTGAAATGCCCATAATAAAATATAGATTTCAGGCTGGGTGCGGTGGCTCACGCCTGTAATCCTAGCACTCTGGGGAGCCGAGGCAGGCAGATCGCTCAAGTCAGGAGTTCCAAACCAGCCTGAGCAAGAGTGAGACCCCGTCTCTACTAAAAAATAGAAAGAAATTAATTGGCTAACTAAAAATATATAGAAAAAATTAGCCAGGCATGGTGGCACATGCCTGTAGTCCCAGCTACTTGGGAGGCTGAGGCAGAAGGATGGCTTGAGCCCAGGAGTTTGAGGTTGCTGTGAGCTAGGCTAACGCCATGGCACTCTAGCCCAGGCAACAGAGCGAGACTCTGTCTCAAAAAATAAAATAAAATATAGATTTTATATTTTATATATAAAATATAGATTTCAAATCATCACTTTGATAAGAGATGTGATAAAGTTAGTAAAATGTTAATTGTAGAAAGTACATGGTAGGAATATGGGTGTTACTGTAAATTCTTCTGCCTTTTTTGTATATTTGAAAATTTACATAATAGAATGTTAGAAAAAATTACTATCTTGACATCACTGCAATGAAAATTCTGTGCTTCTATTTCTGGTCATCTGAAAATGTTAGAGAAAAATAACCAATATGCACTTAACTCATTAAAGTCAGGTGGGCCCTCAGTAACAATTATTAATCCTTCTACTTGTCCTTGTGTACATCTTACTTTCCTGAATGATTATTCTCAATCCTTTTCTCCACTCTCAGTAAATAATATTGTCTTATAGAGTAATGTTCATCAGAAAAACTGAGGCCATTAGATGTGATATCACTCAATGTCCCACAAACTTAAATATTCATCTATACACTTTCTCACTTTTCTTCCAGTCCAACCCTTCCCTGCCTGCCCACCCACTTCTTCTGGACTTTGTTCCTAATCACCCACTTCTCCTTTCTCCTGGCTTTTCCCCCTAACTTGGTAAACTCAAGGAATATGTCTTTCCTATCCTCAAAACAAATGCCTGCCCTAGCCCCATGTTCCTTTTGGCTCGATTCTTTCAAATGTGCTGGAAAGTATGGACAGTCCTACAAACTCAAATGCTGCACCTACTCATCTCCCACTCACTGCAATGTGCCTTCTTCCCTGAGCACTCTGCCACACATGACACTGTAGATCAGTCCCTCCTGGTCATATGTTCCCCTCCTTGGCCTCCATGATGTTACTCTCAAGGTCTCTGCATACAGTCCCTTTCTGTGCCCTTCCATTTCTAAGTGTTCTCTTAACAGTCTCCTGCTCTCCCAACCCTACACATTTTCCTGGGTTATTTCTCTCACTTTCATGGTTTCAACTGCCATATATATGCTGATGATTCCTCAAATCCTTCTCTCCAACCCAGCCTTCTCCTCTGATGTGGACTGGTGCTCTGCAGCCTGCTGGATTTCTTAACTAAGATGTCCTTACAAGCTCTAAAAATTGACATATTCCAGAATAACCTTTTAATCCTTCTAAACCTGCTCCTCTTTCCTGAGCTCTTTCTTATCTGCCACCATCTTCCAAAGTCCTTAACAAAACAAATATTCAGGGTCTCCAGCTTTTTCTCCAAAGAACTTGTTCCTATGTAGGTGGCACTGTTCAAGATTCTGTGCCTCTATTCATACTGTCTCTTAGCCTGGGTACCTTCCGTGACCATTCCCATTTGGTATAACTAACTCCTGCTCCTCCTTGAAGATTCAGCACAGGTAAATCTTCTCTGAGAAGTCGTTCTTAATCCCACAGTCTAAATTGTTTCTCTGTGATCTTATGATATATCTCAATAATGGCACTTTACACTTACTATGTAAATAAGCTTATGTACCCCTCTTTCCCAGTAGATTGTGAGGCTCTCTGAGGAATAGGACAGTGGACTATTTATCTTAATACCCTCCAGCACATTGCATTGCATGTGGTAAACTGAGCAAAAAATTTTTGGTTTTTTAAAGAAATGAATTTGCACACAGAAAATGTTCTTCCTAATCATTAAAATAAAAATTACAAGAGTGAATATGCAGAATCAAACTAGTCAAGTTCTTAATATCTAACTATATTATTCCGTACTTAATAACAATGTGACAACCTGAAAAAAACTTCCTCCCCTCCAAAGTTTTCAAATGCTATTCTACAACATCTCAAATTGCAGCCTCGGAACAAGTCACTCAGAATAAATGAGGGAAGTTTTTCTCTTATAAGGCTCTGAGGATGAAAATATGGGGGTGGACAAGTTTTCACAAATGATAGGAAGGAAATTTAATAAGCATCCTATCTACAAACCCTAATGGTTTAGTCATCTCAGAATCACATCAACTCATAATCATTTAAAATGCAATTGTGAAATGGGAAACAGAATCACAGAAATGTACTATGAGCAGAAATAGACAATATCATTCTGATAAAGTAAAAACAAGCAAACAAACAAACAAACAAACAAACCCACCTAATTGTGGGAGAAGTAATAAACTCTTAGCCACAGGATCATATTATACTCCCAGGGTTTGATACTAGAAGAAAGCTCACTAATATGAATTATTGTAAAAAATGTGATTTAAAGTAGCACTGTGTTCACTGGGGAAAAAATACATTTGTACAATAGCAGGGAGTTAGCCCATCAGTAACTGATAAAATATTTTCATAGTAATGTTTTGGAAAGAACATAGTATACATCTCTTTGTTTAATGCAATGGTGAATTCTTTCTTACCTTTACTATACTTGGTCAGTCTACAAATATTACTAAATAGCACCCAACTATATTCCCACATTATTATTAAGGATAAATTACAAGGTAACATAGCTCCTCTACATTTAAATTTTTCACTGCCTATGTAACAGAGTGCATGAGCGATGAGTGATTATGTGTATGTAAATATCTTATTGTATTTTTCTAAAAGTGACCAATAGGACTTTTTAACATTTTAAAATAATATTAAGTATAAGTCAATACTTATTTGTTCTAAAAAAGTTAGAAAACAGAATTAAGCAAAATCAAATCAAATCACATAAAGATAACCAATATACTTATGATGTATGTATTCAGACATTTTTATATGAATATGTATAACAAATATGGGATAATAATGTATTACTGAAACTGCTCTTATCACCAAAGAATACATCATAACATATTTCTATAGTATTAAATATTCTTTTACAAGATTGAAAAGGCTGAATAAGGAAGCATTATATTATTGTATAAACAGTTATATAAGCTATACCTGACCCTATACATAAGTTGATCTTAATTTTTCTTTATTATAAACCATGCTATACAAGCAATATTCCTGGAGTAATGAAAATATTCTTATATCTGGAAATTTGGGAATAGAGTGAAAGTAAATATTTTTAAAACTCATCAGACTCTACACTTAAGATTTGTGCAATTCAGAGTATGTTAATTTTACCCCATTTTAAAAATAACAAAAAAAAAATACTGTGATTGACATCCTCACACTAAAATTGTTTGTAAATTAAGACCATTTCCTAAGGATAAATTTCTTGAACTGAGATTGGTAGATCAAAGGATATGCATATATATGTTTTTAAAATATGTGATATTCATTTGAACATTCAAAAATATTTACTGAGTTAATACTTTGGCCAAGACATTGCCAAATTGCCTTTCAGAGTAATACTCTCACTAGCAGATTTCTTAATCTGTGGCAATACAAGGTTCCAAAATTTTTAAAAATGTCTTTCCTTTCACATTTTTTAAGTTTTTTTTATTTTTTGAGACAGTCTTGCTCTGTGGCCCTGGGTAGAGTGCAGTGGCATTATGGTTCACTGCAACCCCACCTCCTGGGCTTGAGCAATCCTTCTACTTTAGCCTCCTAAATAGCTGGTACTAAAGGCATGCACCACAAGGCCAAGCTAATTTTTCTATTTTTATCATAGTAGAGACAGGGTCTTGGTCTTGCTCAGGCTGGTCTTGGAACTCCTGAGCTCAAGCGATCCTCCGATCCTCCTGCCTTGGCCTCCCCAGAGTGCTAGGATTACAGGCGTGAGCTACCACGCCAAGCCTCTTTCACCACATTTTTAAATACACATCTATTATTTGAATGTACACTTTTAAAAATTATTAGTGATCATGAAATGTTTTTCCATAAGCTTATTGATCATTTGTATTTTTTCTCATCTCTACTATCTCTATTTCTTTCCCATTGAGTTTTCTGTTCGATTTCCCCACTCTGGTATTCATCCTTTACTTACTGATTAGACAAAGCTTGTTAAATTTTAAAGATATTAACTGGCTGTCAGATGTTTCAAATACTTTTTGAAAGTTTTTCATCCTTCTTCTCAAAATCATGCTTATATAATTTTTGATAGAGCATTTACATTTTTATGTATTATAGTTAAATTTGTCATTTTTCATCTTTATTGTTCTTGTCTTGGTCATTGTACTTAAAACAACTTTCCCCACCCCAAGATAATATAAATATTTGCTAACACCCACTTTTCATAAGTAGGGCTAATCTGCATAGTTACCTGGGACATTGCTATGCACCTGAGGTTCCTACCTTAGTGAGCAATCCCTTCACAGTTGGTTTGCCCTCAGGCTGCAGGAAAAGTGGGTTGGCAGCTTGTACTCGAAGAACATTCTGTAACACCTTAATCCATTCTTCCAATATATTGGGAGAATCTGCAGTCAGATAGTATGTGTGTTTTTCAGTGGTTAACTAAAATGGGATGAGAGGGATATGAGAGGAAATTGTAAACATTTGGGATTATTAGCATTTCCTTGTCCATTCTTCAAACATCATTATTTAACATGGAAACAAGTATGCTAAACCTTGAGTCCTAGGTTCCATAATAAATAAATGACTCCATATGATTTAGAATATTTTAACCACTTTGTGGAAATTATAATAATTAAATTTTTATAGAGATAATTTTTTACCTTCAGTTTACTTTAAAATATTTCATAGCATTAAACTTTGGGGTCATGATTTTATGTTGTTTAATTGTCATATTTTCCTTTTCTCCCTTAAATGTGCTATAGGCTCCTGGTTGTTGAAATGAGTAACAGAATAATTGAAGACTATAATAAAATAACACATTTTTTAGCAATTAAAGAGAAGGGATTTTTATATAAATGAATAAAATCAACTATAAATAAAATGAGAAGACCTTGCATTGATCATCTATTACTTTACTCATAATAACTTTCCAGTTTCAAATTAACCACACTGCAAATTTTCTAGAGATTTTAGATGTTTGCAAATGATTCTTAACTGCCATACCCCAAGACAAAGCTTTCTCTGATTCTCCTTTCTGAATTTTTGAGTTTTCAGGTATAATCCACTGGAAACATTGATAATGTACCTTTCTAGCAAATGTTGTCTTCTACCCTCCAAAGAAGCAATACAAGAAAATAATGGTTATTGAAAGCATTTCAGAAATAAAGTATCTGAATTTAAATTACATATACCAGACTATCTCAATAGCCCACATTTTAAATGTAACAGCTTTTGGGAAAAACTGGCCAATGTGTGGGGTAAAATGGGCAGCAGGACCTCTATGGAGTGAGCTGGAAGGAGAACCTCTCTGCTCACCAATATCTTTCCCACTTAGGTGTTATGGTATCTGAAGTTCATATAAAAACTGTTATTTTCCAATTCTGTATTACAATAAGATACAAACACTTCTGAATTTAATAGTACATTATGCAACTAACATCTTATTGGGAATTCATTTATCAGATAACCCTTCCCTAAAATAGCATAACAGTTTGAGAGCTGAAAATACCTGGAAGATTAAATGCGAGGAAAGAAGAATATAAAGGAAGAAAGGTAAAGAATATGTAGTGGGAGCTGTCCAACACAAACAGCTTATATTATAGATTAATTATAGCTAATGTTACAGATTTACTAAAAAGTCTGGGAGTTTCACATACTTTTGAGGCATCAAACTGACCCAAAGTCATTAAAGGAATATTGAATTACCCAATGTCCTTTCCATTAGCTAGGATAATTAAGAATTGAGTTTTGCATGATACAAAAAAAAAAAAAATTACGTACCTGAACTGTTTGTTTGTTATCACCTCTTAAAATACTGCAGGATGTACTAAGTTCAATGTGGCCCTGGGGTTTTCTAATTACATCGCTCTGTATGAAAGGAAGAAAATCAAATGTAAAGTGATTAACTTTAATAGTAATAATAATAAATGTTTTGTATTATTAATTACATTACAGAGAAGAAAATCAATCAGGAGTTTGATTTATAGTTTGAGGAATTCACTTCTAAATAGTAAGCACTTTCCACTCACCGGAGATTTGTAGTAAAGCAATTCACCACCTTTTAGAACAAACCATCTCCGCTTCCATGTCTTGACTTTACCACTCATTTTTAATAAATAGCCAGATTTTTCCAGTGGTTCCTAATTTTAAAAGATTTAAAAACATTTTTTAAGTTTCCTTTTGGAGGCTCAAACTAACTGATTCATTAATCTTTAAATATCTGATTCAGTGCTTACATTTTTCCCATTATCACTAGAAGATGAACAAGTTTTAGGGAGCTTCTGCTCTGGCTGTGAGTACTCTGTGTCTGTGGAGTACGCATCAGGAGGAATAGCATAATCACTTTCAGAAGCCACAGAGGAGAGAGACACACCTAAAAGAACAAAGAAATAAATCGAGTCAATATTGGTGGTCCAAATGCCAGATCTGAGCTCTCCTATGGAATGCAACTATTCCTAAAAGATAAGCCTCCCTAGACTAGATTTACTTTCATTCCTTTGGCCATGAAGGGGTAGGGACTGTCATGCAAATCTCCAAGAAGGTCAAAGGAACATGAATAATATTTTGGAATGATTACAACCACAGCTATTTTTACATATATAAAATATATACAATAGTACTGATGTATATTTTGTTAAGAATTAAAAATACATGTATGTACACATTGATGTGTAGGAAAATACATGTGAAACCTTAATTTATAGAGAGTTTCACAATCACATTTTAAACCGCTTAATATCTGTAATCACTTTTAAAGTAACTTTACATTTTAAAAAAATACAATTTCAGTAGTACTTTTCATGTAATTCTAATAAACTACTAAATACTTTACAGATTTAAAAAATCTTTCATAAAAGAGAAGCAATAAGATCTAAAGATATAAACAGACTATTTCATTTGCCAACAACTATAAAGCAAAATTCAATGGAATATTTTCAAAATAATTCACTTGACTTTATAGAAAATTACTTGCGAGTTGCAAGCCACATTGGAGGGTCACTACAATTGGTGATGTAGAATATTCTAAATAAAATCAAGGACTTAGGTCATTATTTATTATAATATCCAGCTATTTTTAAAGTGTTTAGTGATATTTAATGTCACTCTCATAACACTACTCTTTATTTGACTGAGACAGCATTCATAACAGTTATGATACTATCTTTATTTTTCATAGAATAACAAAAATTTGGATCTATAAGGGACCTCAGAGATTGTCTTGGCTAATACCCTAATTCTCTAAGGAGACTAAGACCCAGAGATTAAAGAATTTGTCCAAAGTCACATAGTTAGGAAAGAGCAATATTGGAGTATAAATCTTAGGCTCCTAGTCCCAGGGCCAGCGTGCCAGGCACTCTCCTAGGTGCTAGGGATAAAGCAACAAAAAACAGAAAAATTTTGGCCCTTATAGAACATAGATTCTAGTGGAGGGAGACCAATGACAAACAGGCAGTAAGTGCTATGGAAAAATAAAAATAGAACACATGAAAGGGAATAAAATGAGCCAGCCATAAAAGGACAAAGGATTGCAATTTCAATGTGTGGCCACGGTGGATTTCACTGAGAAAGCATTGTTTGAGCAATGTACTGAAGGAGGTGAGGAGGTCATCTATCTAGATATCTGGGAGAAAAATACCAGGTGGAGGAAACACCAGTGCAAAAAGTCCTGAAGGAGGCCCAGTGAGGCCAAAACTGAGTAAGGAAGGAAAAAGGAGGAGATAAGGTCAAATATCTTATATCTCATAGCCATCATAAGGCGCCACTGCAGTCTTTTGAGCAAAAATGTGCCATAACCTGATTCTGGCTGTAGTTAGGGGGGTAGGAGGAAAGTGAGAGCAAGAAGACCAGTGGAAGGCCAGGCTTGGTGCCTCACACCTGTAATCCTAGCACTCTGAGAGCCGAGATGGCTCAAGGTCAGGAGTTTGAAACCAGTCTGAGCAAGAGCGAGACCCTGTCTCTAGTAAAAATAGAAAGAAATTAATTGGCCAACTAAAAATATATAGAAAAAATTATCCAGGCATGGTGGCACATGCCTGTAGTCCCAGCTACTCGGGAGGCTGAGGCAGGAGGATCGCTTGAGCCCAGGAGTTTGAGGTTGCTGTGATCTAGGCTGATGCCACAGCACTCTAGCCCAGGCAACAGAGTGAGACTCTGTCTCTAAATAAATAAATAAATAAATAAACAAATAAATAAATAAATAACCAGTGGAAGCCCAAAACGTTAACCAGATGAAAGCTGAGCAGCTCCAGTTGAAGCTGAGGGATTTGGAAGTACCCAGCAGTTCCATGGAACACAATTTGGAAACCAAGAGAGATGCCATATTGCATTAAAGGCCTTTATAAAATAAAGATGTCATTTAGTGGCATTAGATCTCTCTGTAACCTCCACTTATACCCAAAATTTCTTCAACGTCCACTAAAAATCAGAGATACAACCAAAGTAAAGTTTTGGTTGGTTTCCACTTTATTATTAGATTAAAGAACAAATTTTCAGGTACATTTTCTGCCATTTAGCAGGATGACAAATTGAGCTGAAATAAGTCTATCCCACAAATTATCCAATATGTCACACAGTAACTATAAAAATAAACCTCATTTTGGCCAATTTCCTCACTTTATTCCCACAATAAAGTGATGTCTCTCTTACAGACAAGATAAGGGTAAAACCAAACCAAAAAAAAAAAAAAAAAGATTATATAATTTGTCTGGAATCACGGAGAATTAAGAAGAGAATTAGAACTAGAACATAAATGTCTCAATCCTAGGCTAACGCTCTTTTCAATATGGTTTAACACAAGTTCTTTGATTTTTTTTTAAAAAGCCTCTTATGGGGATGAAGTTGCCTTGTATGCCTTTGATTTTCCCTCACCTCGTTTCATGGCTCTAGGGCTGCCTGGCCCACTCCTGCTGCGTGTGTCTGACTCTGACGTCCGGGAGCTAGATCTGGAGCTGTCTTCTTCCTCTGACCCGGAGGAGTCATCCAGGAAAGGGCTGTTACTTATCTGAGTTGCTTTCTAAAGAAAAGCAGAACAGCTTCCCTGTATTCATTCCTAAAGTTACCTCTCTCTTTAGATATAGAATGTTTTACAGGAAGAGGTCTTAATATATGATTTTTTAATAGGAAGTCAAGAATATATTTTGCCATTGTCAAAGTCATGTTTCTAATTAGCAAGGCTTTTGTCAATTATGAAAGATTCCTGAAAACATAAGGTTGTCAATACCAGATGATCCTTATTTAGGTACTTCAAGCAAGAAAGGAGTACCCTGGCACTGACACAAGGATCCTCCTAAAGTAGCAGTTTTCATTACATCATTAATAATATGTCTCTTTAAACAATTAACAGCCATGAGTAGTCAGGGGAATCACATGGGACACAACAAAAGTAGACTCAGACCTTTAATACTCTGATAAGATTAAGTATCATCTCCAGAACTTTCCATTTCTTCTTTTTTATAACATATTAAATATGAACATCTAAAACTCTCTATAAAAGAAGAGTCTGTGTAAAATGTTAAGAATGGAATCTGGAGCTTGAATAAACAGTTTTCTTGATCCATCAATGAAGAGAACCATATGCTTAACAGTAACAATAATGAGTTACCCCCTTCAAAGTTGTATACACTGGGGTTGTCATATTCTTATATATCAGAGATGTATAAAGTCCCGATGTAGTATATGAAAGCACTGCAACAGAATCTGAAACAGAAAACAACATTTTTAAAAAATAAAACCTTCTAACAATTAATAGCATATTGGTCTATTTCTTATGAATATGAATTAATATAATTTCAAGTTAAAGACATATTAGATGAACAGATGTGATTACTAATTAGTCTACTTTATGAATTATAGCATTTACAGGTTTATTTATGTACTTTTTTACATTTTTTTTTTTAATTTCCTCATGTGTTCTAGTTCCTCAGCTAGACTATAGGCTCTTTGAGAGCAAGAACCACAGCTTTTATTTCTTTGGCATCTCCATACACACCTAGCTCAGGCTGGACAGAACTAAGTATAATCAACTGCTTACTGATTGATTCAGTGAGTAGTATGGTATGAAGATGATCTCTGACTATTCATAGCCCTATTACTAATATGGTATTAAAACATCAACCTTCTTAAGCTTTTATCAGATGAATCTGATGTTGAAAGATTAGAATGGTAAGAACAGAAAATAGCTGAAAAGGAACAGAACATTAATGGTTACCTGTAAGATAAGAATTAGTGGTGGGATAGAGAGGGGCTGGTAGAAAGAACCACAGGAAAATTTCTCTTTTTATTCCATACAGTTGTCTGTTGTTTTATTTTTTGTAACGGGCAAGCATTGTTTCTTTAAGGGAAGGAAGGAAGGAAGGAAGGAAGGAAGGAAGGAAGGAAGGAAGGAAGGAAGGAAGGGAGGGAGGGAGGGAGGGAGGGAGGGAGGGAGGGAGGGAGGGAGGGAGGGAGGGAGGGAAGGGAAAGAAAGGAAAGAAGGAAAGAATGGAGAATGTGTTTTAAATCCTGAAACAAAAGAATACAGAGATCAATATTTTTTTTTGAGATGGAGTCTCGCTCTGTTGCCTGGGTTAGAGTGCCATGGCGTTGGCCTAGCTCACAGCAACCTCAAACTCCTGGGCTCAAGCCATCCTTCTGCCTCAGCCTCCCAAGTAGCTGGGACTACAGGCATGTGCCACCATGCCCGGCTAATTTTTTCTATATATTTTCAGTTGGCCAATTAATTTCTTTCTATTTTTTAGTAAAGACGGGTCTCACTCTTGCTCAGGCTGGTCTTGAACTCCTAACCTCGAGCGATCCTCCCACCTCGGCCTCTCAGAGTGCTAGGATTACAGGTGTGAGCCACCATGCCTAGCCTATTTTTTATAATTTTAAATAGTCAAAATGCCAGTTTCTCTGCCTTAGTTTCTTTCAGGTAAAATCATACATCAGTATTGAAGATATTTGTGTCTATCTACTGAGTAAAATGAATATCAATTTTAAAATATAAATCAGCAACCTTAGAAATCATTTGTTGAAAGTTTATGTAATTCTATATATTCCAATGACTTTACACATTTAGTAAGTTTTTGGCTAGTGAAACAGCAATATAAAATCCCTGACTTTTTAAAATATTTTTTTATTGTGGTAAATAACACATAACATGAAATTTACCAACTTATCCATTGTTAAGTGTACAGTTCAGTAGTGATAAGTGTATTCACATTGTTGTAAAAGAGACCTCTAGAACTTTTCCATTTTGCAAATATCCCCTTATCCCCTGGCAACAACCATTCTATTATACTTTCTGTTCCTATCAATTTTACTACTTTAGATGCCTCATTTAAATGGAATCATAGAGTATTTGTCTTTTTGTGAGTGTACTGTGTTTTTCTATTATACTATTACTTAGCATAATATCCTCAAGGTTCATGCACATTGTAGCATGCAAAAGCACTTACTTTTATTCACATTCTCCATATTGAAAGCCTCAGACATTCGAATACCTGATTTGGCTACAGCATAAATTCTGCTTTCCTAATGTAAAAGAGAGATTTGAACAGGGTATTTAAAGCAAATAAATGATTACTTTTGATACAATTGTTTTTCTTTTCTTCCTCATTTATTATTCACCAGTGTATAGCATTATTATAAAATAGTATCAGGGCCAAGTAAAATATGCTATTGTGAATAATACTGCAGAGATTTCTTCTATCCATTAGTCATTCCATTATTTATCTTTGTTCCCAAATTTTTGGCTAGTATTTTAAATTCTTTCAAAGACAGGGAAAAAATAAGAGAAAGCTTATTCGAAATCACTGATTACATGTAAACACTACCTTCAATATTCTTACCATACTAGATTATAGTTAAAGAAAAAAGAAAGAAAAGAAAAACCTTGAATGACTGTAGCATGAAGCCAAAAACCATTCATAATCATTGACTACACATAAACACCACCTTTAACATTCTACGAATTTGGAACATGGTTTAAAAAAAAAAAAGGAAAAACTCGAAGTCAGAAATCATAGAGTAGCATTAAATGCTATCACTTTCTTATTTCAATGTACTTTTCAATCAAGTAGAAGAAATAGCTAAGGTCAAACATGTAAGCATGTAAGAATTGCAATGGAATTTATATTATCTTGTTCCAAAAGTAGGTTACTTTGTTTTCTCTTTTTCTCTGACAGAGACCTCAGAAATAGGTCTGGAAAAGCTTTCAACCCTACCCTATAAGGAAAGGGACCCCAGGTGGCTCTTAATGCATAGATCACCAGGTCTTGAATTTTGTAGTAGGTCTAACCTGGGCATAGTTGACTGGATCAGGACATAGTGGGCAACTAAAGCTGTCCTCTTCAGGCTGGCCGGCAGTCTGAGAAGGAGCTGGCATGAGATCTCTATCAGGGACACTTGAGATTGAAGAGTGGCTGACTGAATAAATCAGATGCAGTTTCTTTGAGCGTGTGATTGGGAGATACATGCACAAACACAAGCCAGAAGAGTGGGCAGAATAGAAAGACATAAAAATAAGGCAGTAAGCAGATGTGAGGCAGATAGAAGCCATGACAGAGTCGGGGAGAGTAGTTAGTAGGAGAAGAAAGAGAATCACCATAGGCCTGAGAGGACAAGCTGAGCCACTGGAGCAGAGGCAATGGGTGTCATCTGTTTCTAAGGAGCTGACTTGACTATCAGAGGTGCTGCTGAATCATCACTTGTTGTCCTACTACACTGATTATTATATTTTGAATGATATTCCAGTTCAATAAGGATACATTATGCCCTAAAATAAACTCCTAAAAATCCTTAAAATAAACTCATATTAATTGAGGTAACTAAAACACATCTCTTTTCCTTGAAACCTGAAAATACCTAGCAAACACAGAAATTAAACTTGGTCAGTCTGCTGGAAGGCTTTTTCAGGAATAGCTTCATTAGAGTAGAGGAGGAGAAAAGAGAAAGGAAAAAAAGTTGTAAAATGGTTTGCCAAATAAAACAAACTTGAAAGCCTAACTTAAATCTCTGAAAATCTCAATATAATAAAAAAGGCAAAATTTTGACTTCTCAATGCCTACAGGATAAAATAATTGGAATTCCAGAGATTCACATGCCATTAACTTCCACTTTTTTTGTGCCATCCAGAATTTAGTAATAAACTCCAGACAGTTTCATGTGAATACTGAAATGAAATGTCCTCTTGAAAGCAAATAAGAACAGATACATCTTAAGGTCTGAATTTATACAAGGAAAACACAGCTGCCCTAATTTGCTTAAAATTACCTCAGTCATGAAATAAAAAAAATAACAGAATATGATTCCAAAAACCAAAAATCCTGCAACCCAGATGTTTACCTGGAGGCAAAGGTTAAATTATGCCAATATGTGAAGAAAAAATTAAACCTGTAAGAATTGATCACTTTGCCTGGTTTCAAATATAGGAAGAATTTTTTTAATCTAGCAATATAGATATTCCTAAGAAGAATCACACAATTGATCAGTTAATGATCATATTAATGGTCAATGTTTCAAGGGAAGAAGATTCAATATATTCTAGATCTGTAGAAGGATGCTTTGGTTAAAGCAATGGATATATAAGCTCATGAAGAAAATTAAATTTCTCTGAAAGCCAATTGAGTAAAGGACTATGTTCAAAACCTGATGACTAAGAATAGTTAATTGTCCTGGTTCAGAATTAACCCAAAAGTATCAGTTAGGGGGAACTCTTCTTCCCTATCCCCCAGTATTTCTTTCCCTGTGGAGGGAACTCCAGTAAATGAACACTCCTCATCTCTCTCCACCCATCATCCACTTTCTCCCCTCCAAGACAATGAGTAGCTTAATGTGATTGGTAAGCTTAGAGAGAGAAACTAGTACATGGAGCTCAGCACCTTCCTCTTTCCTTTCTCATGAGAAGTAGCTACCTGCAGGAAACAAGCATCTGTTTTGTTTCTTGTGGTTTTAAGTTTTAGAGGAGCATGGCCACACTGGAAGAAGCCTGTGGTGGTCCAGTGCTGCCTGGGACTGGGTGAATAAATCTAGCTAATTCTGAAGTTCAGTACTGGAAAGCTCATTTGCCCACCAATTCTCTATAATCAGTTTTATCAGTAAATAAGATAATATTTTAATCTCCCATCTGTCTTATCATTGTCTTATTTCTCAACTGATTCAGAACTCAATGGGGGAAGAGAAGAGGAAATTATATTGTGAAAACTGGAAAACGTCTGAACAAAGTTGGATTTGAAAAGGAACAGGAAAAGAAGTAAAACCTGAAAATGAGTGTTGAGGAAAATCTACTGTGTCTGTGTTGCACAAAGCAATATAATTACCCAAGAAGGAAAACGGTGCAAGGGAGGAGTTGGAGGTTTGCTACATGCTGCCTTCTTTGCAGAGTCACAGATTTCCTGCTCATCTGAACATGGAGATTCCAGGGCGTCACAGGAAAATAATCCATCATCACAACTCGTGTCCATATTCTCTAAAATTTCTGTATTGTCACCATCAACTAGATCAAGATCAGTTTCCTGAGGTCTCAGTGGTCGTATCATGCTTATCGCATTTCTGTTTGTACCAAACATCCTGTCAGAACTTAACTGTGGCTGGCTTAAGTGCCTTTTGGCTAGTGCTACACTTATACTGAAAACATTAGGAATCCTTAGCTTTGGGGGTGGCAGGTTTGATGAAGGCACTAATTGTGTTCCTTTTCCAGGGAGTGAGTTAGGATGTTTTGGAGTTAAAGCTGGGGTCAAAATAGGGCTTGGGGTGTTGGCCTCACTTGATGAAGATGAATAATCCAGTCTCTGAGACTGAAATTTTTTATTCAGTTCATCTGAGGAACTATCTTGTTCCTTTTTACTTGATTCAGAATTTCCCTTTCCAAGAAAACTATTCTGAGCTTTCCATTGTGCCTCCTGTTGCCAAGAATAAAGCTTCTTGTGTTCTGGTCTCTTTATGCCAAAAGTCTCTTCTTCAAATATGGAACTACTGTCATCAGATGCTGTCAGATACGTCTCGCTCCCCGTCCTGCTGCACTGGACTCCTTCTTCTGATGTGTGACTGGAAAGGGTGGACGTGCACCTGGACTTGGATCTTCCTTTGCTCCCGTCTTCCTCATCAGAACTCCAGTCACTCACTGGAGCTCCCAAATTCTGTGATATGCCCCCCTCTGTTCCAAAGCTTGTCCTTGTATTCCGATTCTGTTCTGAGCCACAAGGAGTTTGATGTGATGTTCTCTGGCCTCTGCTGTTTTCTAGAACTTGGTTATCAACAGACTTTTCTGGAATTTCCATTTCTAGAAAAGGATAGATCATATCAGCACATTGCCTTTAATAATCTTTCTGTACATTTAGCTTTATGGAACTACACTGTTGAAACTGGCAATTTCATATGAATAAAAGTAATTTACATTATCCTTTGTTAGCTATATGATCTTTTTAAACAAAAGCTTGAAAACTATAAGTTTTATGTAAAACACAGAGTCCTAACACTTCAATGTAATAGTTTTGAAATTCAACTTTTTTTTTTTTTTTACAAAGAAACATGCTGGGGAAAAAACTGACAACAGTGTACAGAGAGAAAATAAAGAGAAACAAAATGTAAAACAAGGTAATTTGACTACCAAAGAAAGTAGCCATAAGAAAAATGAACGCCATTAATTTTTTTTAGAAGCAATGAAAATGACAACCTTCTTTCAACTAAATTTCAAAATTATCATAAAGTAAATAAACTTAAGCATTATAAATACAAAGCTATTGTTTAAGAAACAAACTTTGCACCCAAGCATCAATACATGAAATATGCAAAATCATGAAGAAAACATAAACATGGAAAAGCTTTCCTTGTTCTAGTTTTGATTTAATCATAACTACAAAGTATGTTTTTATAATAACACTCTTAAAAAAATGTCTTTAGGTGTGGCTTATTTTTATTTATAACATAATAGAATAAACCAATGGTTTCATAAACAATGAATTAAATCTTTAGACTGAAGAGTAGAAAAGAAACTTTGAAAATATGAAAAACATACATAGGGACTTCATAATTAAGGAACTAGAGGCTGAATAAATAAACTCTAAAATTTGGTATCAGGTAGTTTGTTAACTTTGCAAGTGAGCAAGAGCTTTAGAGCAGGCAACCTCAGCTGTACTCAACTGACTTGGAAAGGGGAAAGGAAATTAAAATGGGTCCTCAAAAAAGAAAATGCAAGTAATACACTGAAAGCAAGGAGCAAAGGAGCCTTCTGATTGGAAAAACATGCAGTTGTCATAATTTCATAACCAAGCATAGACACTAGAGAGAGATAGCTTTTAGGGTTGTAATTTTTCTCATTTGGAGGAAGGAAGCTGGAACTGAAAATAGCAAAGCCTCTCTAAAGTATTTGGGAAAAGTCAACAAAAGAGATTCACTAGAGATGGCAAACCCAGCAGATGCACAACAAAGCAAAATTTAGAGGGGCTTTAAGACTAAAAGAAGAGGAGAAATCTGCACACAGAACCAGGGTTTAAACATCTAAGTAAACATTTTCCCTTTGAAGCAATAAAGGGAAAGTCAAAGCAGTCACTAAATTATCCTTTAGGTCTTTTCTTTATAAATTTGCTATGCCATATTTAATTTCCTGCTTAATATTGGGTAATTTTTTATATTTTAAACAAATAATGAAAAGAAAATTCATAGTTCTAATCTGAAACTCAGCTAAAGCAAGTACAGCATCTTGTAGATAGGAATATAAACTTTTAACTTTTATTTATTTATTTATGTATTTATTTTTAAGAGATGAGGTCTCGACATGTTGCCCAAGCTGGCTTCAAACTCTTGGGCTCAAGTAATTCTCCCGCCTCAGCCTCATGAGTAGCTGGGACTATAGGCACGGGCCACTGCAGCTCGCTTTTTAGATATCACTTCCACCTACTGCGGGAAAAGTATTAAGAAGGGAAAATCAGCAGAGTGCAGTGGCTGTAATTTCAGCATTTTGGGAGGCCAAAGTGGGAGGACTGCCTGAGGCCAGGAGTTCGAGACAAGCCTGGGCAACAGAGCGAGACCCCTATCTCTACAAAAATAGAAATGGTGGCATGGTGGTTCATGCCTGTAGTCCCAGCTACTCAGATGTCTGAGACAGGAAGATTACTCCAGCCCAAGAGTTTAAGGTTGCAGTGAGCTATGATTGCAGCACTTTACTTCAGCTTGGGCGACAGAATGAGACCCTCCCAAAAAATAAACAAATAAATAATTAATTTTTTTTGAGACAGGTCTTGCTCTATTGTCTAGGGTAGAGTGCAGTGGTGTCATCATAGCTCGCTACAACCTCAAATTCCTGGGCTCCAGAGATCCTCCTGCCTCAGCTCCCAAGTAGCTAGGACTACAGGCTCACACCACTACACCAGGCTAATTATTCTATTTTTTGTAGAAAGGGGGGTCTCGGACTCCTGGCTTCAATCAATCCTCCCATCTAGGCCTCCCGAAGCACTAGGATTACAGGTGTGAGCCACTGCACCCAGCCTAAAATTTTAAAATAAATAAAAACAAATGGAAAATCAGTTTCTCCTACACATCACTGGCAAAGACTCTCAGAAAACACAAAATAATTACATACACAAAGTTAAATGCTGTATTGCTCTTTAGAAATACTCTCATAAGATACCAAGTTGTCAGAAAAAAAATACACTATATTTAGATTAATCTTAGCAAATGATTTGTCCTTTAAAAAATTGCCAAAGTAAATTCCTGTAGTCCATAAATACCTTCTATGTCTTTTCCTTCAGAGAACTCAGGTTCTTTAGATGAAATTTTGCGCATTTCCTCAGCTTTTACTACTTTAGGAGGACTCCTTGCTCGAGATAAAAAGCAGCCAAAGGTCAAACTGCTCAGGCGCTGGCCTTCTGAAAGCTTCAGTGTAGAGACAATGGACGTTTTCTTTCCTTGAATTTCTGCAAGGTCATTAATCAAAATTAAGATTTGAATATTTTTATAGAAGTTTGTTAAACACAGAACCAAAGCATATTAAAAACCTGAAAAAAATCACTCTTTATACCAGAAAAAAACCTGAAGTTCATCTTTATTTACATATAAAAACACTGAACCTTCAATGATGAGCATCACATGCCTATATTTACAATCTGGGCCAGCCCAGTGGCTCACACCTGTAATCTCAGCACTTTTTGGGAGGCCAGGGCAAGAGGATCACTTGAGCCTAGGAGTTAAGAGCTTCAGTGAACTATGAGTGCACTTTGTCCAGCTTAAGCAACAAAGCGAGACCCTCTCTCAAAAATAAATAAATAAATAAAACCTGTTGTATATATTTTGAATGTTCAAAATATTTTTTAACTGCAGAGAGGAAAAATATCTAATCCCTTTAAGAGTAGTTAGTTCTCAATCAAAATAAACAAAAAACAGATTATAAATAACTAGAGAGTTATAACTTCTTGTAAAATCAAGTGTTGATAAATATCAGTTAAGTGTTGGTAAAATTTGTGTGGTATGGCACTAACTGTGAGGAAAAAGGGTTGCTGCTTTGTTAAAGCAACCAAAGGAAATTTGGATCATCATTGGGGCAAGTAGCACATTATCACTATAATGACTTTTACTTATCTTAGTTTTCAGTAATGAGAAGAAAGCAGATGGAGGGGCTGGGTCTATGGGGACCAAAATATAAAGAGCCTTAATCACTTCTTTAGAGAAAAAAAAGGGGCTGGGGGTAAAGAATTTAGACAGTTAGTGGAGTGATTATTAGATCAGCACCTAATCATGGGTTTAATTCATCTCTAGGACTTTTAACATTGCTGCTTTTAAGATCAAAAAGCATGGTGATCCTAGTAAGAAAAATTTCCAAGGAAATTTCTTAACTCTAGGAGAGCACCAAAGGATTAAGTTAAATAGCAACTGATAACTGAGTACAGTATAAGAAAAATATCTTTATATAGTATTTTCCTTTAGATGTATCTTTTAATATTTTTATGTTGATCATCTCTCACAATAATATTGTAATAACTATATATGCATCTATATTTTAAAATTACTACATTATATGTATTCTTCTCAAGTCCAAGCCTAGTTTCCAAGGATTAATACCTCTTACTCTATAAGACCTAAGAGGCTGCTAGTGAAGACTAGAATTGTAAGCTAAGGATATCAGGGAAAATGACAAGCTTTGGGTAATGGGCTTAGTACATCTAATCTATTTCAACAAGGGTGACTATCACACAGACCTGAAACTTTAGTTCTAAACACAGAATTCCAGATCAACTATAGGAACACCTATTTTTTTCTCATATAGGTGGAGAAAATGAGAGCAGTTAGTATTAACATGCAGTAGACAAAATGTTTTCATATGCCCTATAATCAACAATTCTATATAATCCCCCATGAAACCAGTAAGGCACTATTACGATGATGTTTTTACTAATGAGAAAAACAATCTCTGGAGATATAACACAGTTGTTAAAAAGCAGGGCATTAAAGCTGACTTCAAAGCCCATGTTCATCCTATCATATCAGTATTTTTCCAATGTATTTTGTGAAACTGCAGAGCTTTGTGGAAATGTCCCAGAGAGTAAAGAAGAGCTGTGGGTAAGGCTCAGTCAGCAGAACTCTGGACCTATCACTCAATGCTGCTTTTATCTGTCTTTTCTACTGAGATTCTACAGAAATATTTATTTATTTTAAAAAGGTGTTCTGTTGCTAAATAAAGTTTGAAAACCTCTATTCCAGGCCATGGGTCTATTAAGCATGAACTACACATACACTCTGCTTGATTCACCTCCTTTTCAACTCAATGTTCATTTGAATGGCTATCGCCAGAACACTGTACTAATTGTTTCAGTAAATCTCAGCTGAGCACAGTGACTCACACCTGTAATCCCAGCACTTTGAGAGGCTGAGGCTAGAGGACCACTTGAGGCCAGGAGTTTGAGACTAAGTAAACCTTTGTCAGATGATAGTTATGCCATCCACACTTAAGCTTTGAAGTTGAAAGTAACCGTATGCATTGAAAAAAATGTATTCATTTTATTCATATCATAAACTGTTCAAAATAGTCAGGCTGTGAGAATTTCAATCACTGTTGAAAACCATGATACATAGCAAAAACAGAAAATAACATCACTGGTTTACTTTTTTTTAAGCAAATATACTTGAAATTAAATATTCAAATTAGTGTTATCTTCTTCAGGTTATTCACTAATGTCCAGCTATGCTGCCTAATATGGTAGCCACTAATAACAAATGGCAATTTAAATTTAAATCACTTCAAATTAAATAAAATATGAAATTCAGTTCCTCAGTTGCTCTACTCATATTTTAAGTGCTCAGTAGTGGCCAACATCTTGGACAGCACAGATATAGAATAATTCCCTCATCATAGAGAGTTCTATTAAAAAGTGCTGATCTACAGTTTGAAGACTAAAAGTACAGTCTAATAAAACTTTTACCAACTTTTAAATTATGAAAAGTGACTTCAATCTCAAGAATGGAAAAACAAGCACCACATATACTCACCAGCAAACTGGTATTAACTGAGCAGCACCTAAGTGGACACATAGGTACTACAGTAATAGGGTATTGGGCAGGTGGGAGGGGAATGGGAGGGGGCAGATATATACATACATAATGAGTGAGATGCGCACCATCTGGGGGATGGTCATGCTGGAGACTCCAACTTGTGGGGGGGAGGGGAGGAAAGGGCATTTATTGAAACCTTAAAATATGTACCCCTATAATATGCCGAAATAAAAAAAAAAAAAAGAAAAGTGACTTCAGAGCTTGTAAAATATTCTTGTGAATTATCTCCAGAGTGGGGAATATTCTTTTTAATATTTGCAAACAGACAAAAGTTATAAAAAACTCTGGAGGTACATGTCTTTCTAAATAGGCCAATCTCATTGCTGACATTCTTGAGTTTATAGGTAAATCGCCAATGGATACTCCCATTTGACAGGATTCAAATTCTTATCCAGAAAACTCAAATGGGGAAAGGCCATAAGTGAACTGTCTGAATTGTGATATCTATGTTCAACTAGCCATAAGCTCAGGCATCTAAGAACATACAGAAGTGCCTCAGAGCTTCTCTCAAAGAATGCTAAGTTCAGTGATATGTTCAGTATTTGTGAAGCCAAGGAGCCTGTCTCCTCCAAAGTCCTCAATGAAGTTACAATTGTACCATATCTGTGACTCCCTGATCCCCACTAAAAGGGCCTATTCTCTTTCTGAGACCAAAGTTCAAGTCTTCTTGGACTTCTGGAGTATTTGCCTCTCAAATACTTTTAACCCACTACCAGGTGTGGTAAGGTGGCCTCAAGGCCACATGTGGCCCACTGGATCCCCAAGTGCAGCTCCTTGACTGAATCCATATTTTACAGAACAAATCATTTTAATAAAGTTTGGATTCAGTCAAAAGCCCACACCCAAGGATCCAGAAGGCCACATATGGCCCCAAGACTGCAGGTTCCACAACTCTAGTTGGAACCCACTGCACAATGGTCCCTGACCTCCCGGTTTAATGTCAACATATAGTACTTTCAGCAAGTTGGACTCTCTGGCACTTATTATGGTTCTGAAACGGGGACAGATAGAAACCCTTTAAGAATAGAGAGAAGCAAAATGAGTTATCTGGTCATGTTTTTTTGACCTATGTAGTGACCACTTAAGAAGACCTGTACATCATCAATCCTATCTCTTTTTGTCTTCCATTTTCAGGCCCAACAGTCACTTGGGTGCAGGAGTTCTGGTTTGTTTAGAAATTCTCTTTAATTTTATGACAATAACTTCTTGTATGATGTTCATAACTGTCTTTGAAACACCAGAAAAAAAGAGTAAAATCTTAAATAGCCAAATAAATCCCAATAAGCTATCTTAGTCAAAGTATTTGTACCTTGTAGTTTTGACTGCATTGTTCTTATCTCTTCAGTTTGGTTTTGGTTGATCAAACGAAGATTCTGATTCTCCAATTCCAGCTAAAAGAATATAATGGTGTTCTTTTATATAGAGATAACATTTTCAAAATGTTCTAATAAATTATAATATTTAGAAAATGTTAACATCTAGTTACTCTACATGTAAGCAATATACAGAAGAAATGACAAGCAAAAATCAGATTAATTTTTAGCACAGGCTACCAATCTAGATAATTACAGCATTAACATTTATTTTTTCAGCCAGGCACAGTGGCTTATGCTGTAATCCTAGCACTCTGGGAGGCTGAGGCCGGCGGATGGCTCAAGGTCAGGAGTTTGAAACCAGCCTGAGCAAGAGCGAGACCCTATCTCTACTAAAAATAGAAAGAAATTAATTGGCCAACTAAAAATATATAGAAAAAATTAGCCAGGCATGGCGGCACATGCCTATAGTCCCAGCTACTTGAGAGGCTGAGGCAGAAGGACTGCTTGAGCCCAGGAGTTTGAGGTTGCTATGAGGTAGGCTAATGCCATGGCACTCTAGCCCAGGCAACAGAGTAAGACTCTGTCTCAAAAAAATAACAAAAAAAAACATTTATTTTTTCAAAAACTAAGACTTTTAAATGTTTTCACTCCCTATGCCTTTTCCACTGTAAAATTATTTTAAACCAAAATATGTCAGCATTAAACAGTCATATACACTAAATAATGTATGCTCCTTAGATACCAAATACATTAATTTTGTGAGATATACAAATATATTCTATAATTATTTAAAATTAACTAATTAGAATGAAAATTAACTGATCAGAATGAGGCTATTTACACTGATCATCATGAGTCTATTGATATGTTTAATTTTAGAAATACACTGGATACTGAAATGAAAGATACCTATTCCAATTTGGCCAAGAGACAGCAGCACCATCAACCGATCAAAATTTTTTGTTTCCTTCAGAATAATCATACATTCTGAAGATTTATTTTTTTAAAAGCAGTAAAAGGTAAAGAAAAGGAAAAAGGCAGCAATAAATACCTCATTTAACTTAACTGTTACCCATTCTTTGATCTTAGCTGCTTTCTCTTCTATTATTTTAGCTTCTTGTAATCTTATTTGTTTCTGAAATAAAATAAGCAGATTGTTTAGTTCAACATAAACTTAATGGTCTGGAAAAGTTACATCATAAAGGCAGGCCAGGCGTGGTGGCTCACGCCTGTAATCCTAGCACTAAGGGAGGCTGAGGTGGATGGATCGCTCAAGGTCAGGAGTTCGAAACCAGCTTGAGCAAGAGCAAGACCCGGTCTCTACTATAAATAGAAACAAATTAACTGGCCAACTAAAAAATATACAGAAAAAAATTAGCCGGGCATGGTGGCACATGCCTGTAGTCCCAGCTACTCGGGAGGCTGAGGCAGGAGGATCGCTTGAGCCCAGGAGTTTGAGATTGCTGGGAGCTAGGCTGACGCCACAGCACTCTAGCCTGGGCAACAGAGTGAAACTCTGTCTCAAAAAAAAAAAAAAAAAAAAATATATATATATATATACACACACACACACACACATACATACAAGGCAAATCCACTTAAAACCTGTTTCCAAGTTAATACATCTACCCACAAATTACCAAACAAATTTTAAAAAGAAAAAAATTATCCAGCATATACAATAATAAACCACTGCAAGTACTGCGAGTTTTAACAACTGCTATTCTCATTCCCTGAAAGATTACACACTAAAATCAATCCACTGAGTTTACCAGCAAAATAAGCCATCTCTGGAAATGGTCTCAGATTTAGAACAGTAGCACAGGGGTCAACTAAGGTAGGGAGAGGAGAATAAGAACCTCCTTAGGAACATGGCTTTCCCCCCCCTCAAATGCTAGCTTTCAAAGATACAAGAAAAATAATCATTGAGAAACTATAGCTCACATTTATCAACCTTAAAATCTGGTTATGATCATAAAACTACTGAGAATGTGACTATCATATAATCACAATGGGTGAGGCCTGGGGGTAGTAGGAGGCTGAAAACCATTGACTTAAAGAAACACTGATCCCCAAGAAATAGAAAAAAAAATGCTGAAAATAAATAACAATCTAACACATTTAACAAAACAATCACATAGTGGTCATATTTAAATGATGTTAAATGACCATTTAAGTAAATAACTCTAATATAATTTTAAAATAAAATAAACACTACACTTGTTTTCATTAAAGTGGTTTCGAAATGGTATACACATTTATTTCTAAGCAGAAGGATTGGTGTCCAACAAAAATATTTAAAATATAATATTATATAAATATTTCTAATACCCTGACAATAACAATTTATGGTCATATATGGCTGCTGATAACCAAGTATCTCCAACTTAAACACTGTACTTAAGCTCTAAAGTTTAATATTAAGTAGCATCGTCACATTCAAAAAGTATTTCATCTTGCCTTGGAATTTCCCCCAACTTAAAGTGAATACCATTTTGCTTGTACCTTTCACCAATAAATGTGATGCAATCCTATGGGTTGACAGAATAAGTAAGATTTCTAATCTTTGTGGTTATGTACAAATGAGTACACTTATTTAGAAATCTTTCGATGATCAAATTCTTCCTAACCTGCTCTTCAAGTTGTAGTTCCAAGTTTTGAATGATGTCATCTTTTTCCTGTATTAGAGACTCCAGATCTTGACACTTTTTATATAACCTTGTCTCTGATTCACTGGTTTGGATATTAGCTGCTTTTAACTTTTCTTCCATAACTTGTACCTAAATTCAGAGGACAAAATATTAAAATTGTACATGTATTAATTTATCATAGTGGGAAACTTAGAATTTTACTTAACATTATATAGATTCCTACAAGATACCATAAAAGGAAAATATTAAACAGCAAGTTTTAACATTTAATAATTATAAAGTCTGAAGACTATTTTGCCAAGTGGTGTTACCTTTGAAGTACATAAGAGTACATACATAAGATTTTCAGACTATTGTTATCATATAAAGTAATAATGTATTAATAAATGTTTCCCAGACCAACAATAATATGCAAAGTGTTTATACAAGTATAGAAACAGAAAGTTTCCAGCCCTCATTTTTTCATATTTAAACTAAGTAGGAATATAAAGTAAAGAAGATGAGTGGTAAGATAAGACTCACATCAGATAACTTGGTATAATAACATATTTTGGAAAAAAATATTGAACTTAGAAGAAAAAGAAACATATACACAATGGAAAGGGGGTAAAAAAGAACCTTAAAAGCCCCAAATGATGGTATCATAAAAAAATTAAAAAGTATGAGAGTCTAGATATAGATGGGGGAGTACATTCAGTGAGAGCTTATTGATTCATTCATTTGACAAATATTCATTAAATACCTTCCAACTGCCAGGCATATTCCAAGCCCTGGGAAGGCAACAGTGAATAAAATAGACTCAAAAATGTCTTACTGCATAGCAAATACATTCTAATGGATCACAGAGATCATACGTAAAAATCAGTATAGTACCTTACACAAGTGATAAGGGTAATGGGAAAAAACAGAACAGGGTAAGAGAGATCTGGTGTGGGCCAGGCGCTGTGGCACACACCTGTTATCCTACTCTGGGAGGCCGAGGCAGGCAGATTGCTGGAGGTCGGGTGTTCGAAACCAGCCTGAGCAAGAGCAAGATCCTGTCTCTGCTATAAATAGAAATAAATTAATTGGCCAACTAATATATATAGAAAAAATTAGCCGGGCATGGTGGCACATGCCTGTAGTCCCAGCTACTCAGGAGGCTGAGGCAGAAGGAGTGCATGAGCCCAGGAGTTTGAGATTGCTATGAGCCAGGCTGATGCCACGGCACTCTAGCCCAGGCAACAGTGAGACTCTGTCTTACAAAAAAAAAAAAAAGAGAGATCTGGTGTGTGGCTGGAGGTTGAGTGGTGCCTCAATTTTAATACCTAAGATAGAATGGCTCTACTTGGAACCTCTGCAAAACTCATTTTGGGCACAGGAAATCTTAAAAGGGCATATTTGCATATTGTATTGCTGACCTACATGGATTATATAAGTCTATTCGACTCATAGTAAACTTTAGATTTTACTATCACCACCTTTTAGTTCTCATTTTTCTCACCATTCTGTGAATGACAAAGCTGATCCTTGATCGTAGTTTGTCTAGTGGATTGAATGCCTCACCAGAGATTTTACAAGGAGGTCCAAATAAGGAATGTGTGTAATATTAATAGTAGCAAGAAAGAAAATAAAGTAGTGGGGACTACATACAATATTAAGACTTTCATCCTATATACTCCAAATAGGTAAGAATATAATTTCATTAATATTTGGATTACAGGGGCAAAGAAGAAAAAGAAAGTGAAAGCAGTTGAGAAATTAAAGCTAATAGTTAAGATGAAAAATCTTAAATTATTAAAAATATCCCTGAAAAATCGCAATGAATCCTTACTTAATGTTCAAAAATATTGAACTAATGAGGGTTTTCGGAAGGAAGGTGTAAAGATTACTTTGGTCTTATTTTTTTAACCATGAATACCAGGTTTCATCTGTGGCTTCACTGTATAAATGTAAATTCAACTCAGATGCCAAAACTGTTCTATTTAAATACCACCCACGATGGCAGAAAACCATGAAAATAAAAGCAAATCAAAAAATAGAATTAAAAAAGTATTCCATTGTCCAAATGATAATTTAAGTTACCTTAGATTCTTTGGCATAATATAGCAGGCTTTCTGCATGAGCAGAAAGACAAAGATCTGCATCAAGGACAAAGGTCTGCATCAGAGATACTGTCACACGAAACAGCCCAAGCAGGATAGAGAATTGGATAGTAATCTTAAGATGGTACAGCCAGTTGCACACAGGGCATTCTGCAGCTGAGGAAGCAGAGAAAGAAGAGCAGAGGCCAACTCCAAAATAGTAGTTCTCCTCTGAGGAAAGAGTAATAGAAGGTAAACCTCAAGAAAAACAAAAGTAACTGAGTAAGACTAAAAGAAATATTACCACACCTATATGTGCAGTCTCCTTTTTTTAAGTTGAAGCAAGGCACCCTGTAGACATTGTGTTGCAACATAAAACTGTCCTATTATTACTTAGGAAGGGTCTATAGTTCCAGAAAACTATGATTTAGAACTACCACCCTGAAAAACATGTTCATTTTACGAATGAATGGTACAGAGCTCCTTGGATGCATCTTTGCCATCTGAAACTTTTTAATTAGATCATTACTTTTAGATAAACAACTTTTCTAGGCAAGAAAAATATTGGCAAAAGTGGCAAAATCTCTTAGGGAAAGATAACCCAAAGTAGTTACAGGAAACCTACTTAACAACTGGTCCTGTTAAGGCCAAGTTACACAGGACTCACCAGCCTTCCTTGGAGATTAGTATGAATAAGAGGTCTACAGAGAGGCTAAGAGGCCTGTAGAAAAACCAAGCAGCCTTTTAAAATGTCTCACCACAAACACAAGGAAAATAGCCCAGTTCTTTTTCCATTCATTTAACCTGAACCATATAAGAATTCTAACTACTCAAAAGACTTACCAATAACAAACACCTATGAATTCAAATTGGTTGTTAAATACAATTCACAATTATCTATACATGGATACCCCCTAGTGTGGAATGCTTTGTGTTTTTAGCCTACTTTTCTCCTTTACTTCTAGGACAGCCTCTAGTTGCATCCACCCATCTCAGCACACTCCTCAGCCATTTCCCCAAAACCTTCCTGATCCTGAGGTCCCTTAAGTACCAGTTTAGCAAAAGGTTAACTCAGCAGATTTGGGGTACTCAGATCCTGCACATTCCAAAGAAACAGACTGGCCCTTGACTGGCTCTTGGGAGACAACCTCTGAACCTTTGGAATATCCTAACAGATAAGACTGGCTTTGTATACCTGAGAACTTGGGCCACACCAGATAGTTTATGGTAACAATCTGATTATGGCGAATGCCTGTTTTTGTTCACCTGGGTCCCTGGGCCATGCTGTATCATATTAACCTCTGGGTGCAGGGGTAGAGGGGGCCACTGGAGACTGAGTAACTAAGGTCAGTCATGTGGGTACTCCAGGCTGACTGAACTCCAATAAAAATCCTGGACACCAAGACTTGGGTGAGCTTCCTTGGCTGGCAATACATCATACATGTTATCACACATCATTGATGGGGGGATTAAGCACGTTCCTGTGCAACCCTACTGCACGAGGACAACTGGAAGCTTGTACCTCATTTCTTCTGGCCACCACCCTATGTGCCTTATTTTATTTTTTTTAGACACAGGGTCTCTCTCTGTCACCCAGGCTGGAGTACCAGGGCAAAATCATAGCTCACTGTAGCCTCGAATTCCTGGGCTCAGCCTCCTGAGTAGCTGGGACTACAGGCATGTGCCACCATGCCTGGCTAATTGTTTTATTTTTTGTAGAGACAAGGTCTCGCTATAGGCTGATCTCAAACTCTTGAGCTCAAGTAATCCTCCTGCCTTGGCCTCCCAAAGTGCTGGGATTACAAGTGTGAGCCACTGTGCCTAGCCCTTTTGTTGATTTTATTCCATATGCTTTGACTATAGGAGATGTTTCACCACCAAAAGCAAAGTTTCAATATTTGCTTTTGGTGGTGAAACATCCCTTTTTGGTTAACAAAAATACAGTTATTTAAGTCTTAGAATATGGTTCAATGAGAAAAGACAATGTGAACTTAAGCAACATAAACAACAGATAGGCCACAATTCCATAGAAATTGTTAAAGATAGCAAAGGATTAGCTTACTTTAAGTTAATAACACTCAGTCTTATAAAAGCCAAAATAGGAGACATTAGCAGTACATGAGAATTCATTTGCATCCTGTTTATATTTCCTGCCAATTTTTAGATTGATTATTATTTACAGGAAATATTAATAAAATCCTTCTGTAGTGTAACAAAATAAGTACTAAATAAATTCAAAGTGTTGTGGCAAAAAAAATTCCACAGATTTTGCTAACTTATATAAATAGAAATTTGGGAGATTTGAAATTTTCTCTTTTTTGTTTTGTTTTGATTTAAGGCAATATGTTTAAAATAATCAATCATGGTGTTTTTTTCCTTAAAGATGCAGTACATAGAATTAAATAACTTTATACCTGATATCCTCAAAGGACTACTTAAAATAAGGGCAAATTCTTCCTGTTAAACTTATCAAGACCAGTAGTTGGGCCCTGATGGAACAAACTGCCGTGGTTTGCTTTCTTTGCATTGAGAACAGGGATTCTTTTTTTAAGACTCCCCATTGGACCTCTTAAGATCCAGTGAATGGGGGAGGATTAGTTGAAAATCACAAATAAAAAATACTTAATTTAGTTTAATTTTCAAAAACAGATTTGACATATATATGAATTAAGAAATTTGTTTTTTGAATTTTTTTATTTTTTGAGACAGTGTCTCACTCTGTTGCCCGGGCTAGAGTGCCGTGGCGTCAGCCTAGCTCACAGCAACCTCAAACTCCTGGGCTCAAGCAATCTTCCTGCCTCAGCCTCCCGAGCAGCTGGGACTACAGTCATGCACCACCATGCCCGGCTAATTTTTTCTATATATTTTAGTTGTCCAATTAATTTTCTTTCTATTTTTTGTAGAGACGGGGTCTCACTCTTGCTCAGGGTGGTTCTGAATTCCTGACTTTGAGCGATCCGCCCGCCTTGGCCTCTCAGAGTGCTAAGATTACAGGTGTGAGCCACCGCACCTGGCCAAGAAATTTAAATTAAGGCAAAATAAAACCATCTTCAATTTCTGTCTCTTTTTCCTATAATCTGGACAATCAAAGGAGAGAAAGGAAGGGAAGAACAAGGTAAGAAAGAACAGACAGAGACATACAGAGA
This sequence comes from Microcebus murinus, assembly GCF_040939455.1. Taxonomy (NCBI): domain Eukaryota; kingdom Metazoa; phylum Chordata; class Mammalia; order Primates; family Cheirogaleidae; genus Microcebus; species Microcebus murinus. Next base: position 35,546,636 of record NC_134106.1, on the reverse strand, counting down.
CAGCCCTGGGTTCAGAGGTAAAGAGAGACATTACTAGCAAAAGCTAAACTTAGAAAGGAAAGACAAGGAGGGAGACATCAAAGTCAGAGAGGCAGATAAACTGACAAATGTGTGTGCTGCAAGGTGCGGGGTTGAACAGGAACATACCCTGCAGAGAAGACAAAGATCTGGTATAGAGTGACAGAGGATGACATAAGCATAAGTGTCTTTCATAGAATTTAAGTAGTCTTTTATGATTTTACTGTTAATTATTATCTTTTTATAGGTACAAGTGGGGAAATCACTACTTGGTACTATCAGCTAATTTTGCTATAAAACTACTCTAAAAATTAAAGTCTACTTTTTAAAAAGCAATAACCTCCCTGAAGAAATAACTGACCTAAGCAAGATCATCAATGAATGTTAATATCACAAAGAAAAGATAGAGATTATATTCCTCTGGATGGAAGTATACTATACCACCCAAGAAGTCTTGAAAAAAACAAGAGAGAAAAAGAAAGGAAAAAAAGTAAGAGACAAGGAAAAAATTCAAGTGTTTAGACCTAACTATATTTTACGAGAAATACAGAGGTAAAGGAATGTGTTAAATAACACCATAGGTATGCAATCAGCAAATCCAGAATATGGAAAGCTTTAGAAGACAAATAAACCCAATTTTGTCAACAAATAAATTGAAAGAAAAAAAACAAAAAAATAAAGTGACCCTATAGATTAAAAGAGTTTAAGAGTCAAGTGAAATTTGTCAATCTAGTTTAGATCTTGACTTGAACAAACCAACTATTAAGAACAACAGAAAATGGTATATAAAAGAATTAAAAAACCAGTACTCAAATACATGTACACGTATGTTCATATCAGTACTAGTCACAATAGTCAAATGTCCATTAATAGATAAATGGATAAACAAATCATGGTATATACAAGGGCTGTCCAAAAAGTATTCAGCCATTATAAATATAACAAGAATGGTTACATGGCTGGATACTTTCGAGACAGCCCTCATATACATGTATGTATACACATACACACACAATGGAACATTATTCAGCCATAATAAGGAATAAAGTATGATAGATGCCACAACATTGGATGAACATTGAAAACATTCTGCTAGATGAAAGAAGCCAGATATTATAGATCACATATTGTATGAATCCAATTATATGAAATATCCGGAATACATAAATCCATTGGGACAGAAAGCAGATTGGTGATTGCTAAAGGTTAGAGGGACAGGGAAATTGAACTAAATGCTTAATGGGTGGTAAAAGGTTTCCTTTTGTGGTGATGGAAAGATTTAGGGACTACATATAGGTGGTGATTGCACAACACTGAAATGTTCACTTTAAAATGGTTAATACTGTTATGTAAACTTCAGCTTGATTAAAAAACAAAACACAGAAGCAATTATGTGATATTTGGGGAAATCTGAGTACTGACTAGATCTTTGACATATTGAAGAATTATGGGTAATTTTTCGATGTGATGATGGTATTGTAGTCATGATTTTTAAGAGTCTTTACTTTTAGATTAGTTGTTGAAATACTCACAGGTGAAATTATACAATGTCTGGGATTTGCTTGAAAATAATCCAGTGCAGAGGTGGGTGAAGGGAAAAAGTGAGTGGAGGTATAGATGAGCCACGAGTTGACTAATTGTTAAAGTTGGTGATGGGGGCTCGTTATGCTGTTTTTCTCTACTCTTGTATGTGAAGTTTTGTCTAATAAAGTTTTAAGATTTTCTTTTCAAGTATCATTAAGAAAATCAAGGAGGCAGGGGACAGTGGCTCAGGCCTATAATTCTAGCACTCTGGGAGGCTGAGGCAGAGGATCACTTGAGCTCAGGAGTTGGAAACCAGCCTGAGCAACAGCGGGAGATCCTAGGCTTGGTGGCACAGGCCTATAGTCCCAGCTACTTGGGAGGCCGAGGCAGGAGGATTACTTGAGCCCAGAAGTTTGAGGTTGCAGTGAGCTGTGATGACACCACTGTACCATACCCAGGGTGACAGAGTGAAACTCTGTCTCAAGAAAAGGAAGGAAGGACGGAAGGACGGAAGGACGGAAGGAAGGAAGGAAGGAAGGAAGGAAGGAAGGAAGGAAGGAAGGAAGGACGGAAGGAAGGAAGGAAGGAAGGAAGGAAGGAAGGAAAGAAAGAAAGAAAGAAAGAAAGAAAGAAAGAAAGAAAGAAAGAAAGAAAGAAAGAAAGAAAGAAAGAAAGAAAGAAAGAAAGAAAGAAAGAAAATCAAGGATTAGGACACATTTGGCTTGTTTAGAAATTTGTTAGGCCACCCAAACAGTCTGTGTAAAATTCAGTCTTTCAGGTGAAAACAAAGATTTGGTAGTACTCAAGTTAAGGAAGGAAACATGACAAATCTAGAGGAAGCACAAGAAATTTATATATACTTCTTAGAAGAAATAATTTTGTATTTAAGCCTTCTGAAGTTTTTTATTTTTTTCCCTTTATTTTTTGCTTTCCTTTCTTCTAGCTTTTTGAAAATATACAATAAAAGACACTTAACTATATTTACTCTATAGTGCTGCAGAACACTAGAACTCATTGATTCAACTGAATATGAGTATCTATGGATTTATCATTAGATAAACTTTAAGGCTGGGTGGGCCCATACAAACCATTCATTTTACTGCTGGCAAGGCCCAGGAAAGGTTAAGTGACTTAACAAAACATCATTTAAAAAAACAAAAACAAAAGTAGTATTAAAAAATTGTAAAGTATGAAAATATAGGGGGAAAAAAATCATTCCACAATTCAAACTGCTACAGCAAGGTATACAGCTAGTGTTACAGCTCTTGTGGAACAGCCAGGGTAACAGCTCATGATCAGGGAAAGAACCCAGCCGCACACGGAGAGCTGGAGAACAGCCCTTACCCCTTCAGCAGGCTCAGCTGACTTCTGAACCTCCTTCCTTGTTCTCCTTTTTTTATACCCTTGGTAGGACTCAAAAAGCATCCAATCAGCAACAAACTTTAACATCCAATCAGCAACAGTGGGATTCAAAAAGTATCCAATCAAGATGGCGCAGCCAGTGTGGCAGGAGGATGTGAGCAGGCAGCCCCCACCAGCACTCTGGCCCAGACAGCAGGCATGGGCACGCCAGGCCCCACCCTAGCGGCAGGTACCCCGAGTCCTCTAGCTGCAGCGCCGGGCACTGGGCTATGGGGATGTAGAGTGGCCGGGAGGAGGCCAGCAGCCACATCAGGGCACCCGATGGTTTTCCCTGTCAAGACGAACCTAAATTTCTGTTAAAATTTTGAGGTGTTTCCTCTCAGCCTTTTTTTAACTCTTAGGTTTGAGTTTTCCTAATAGATTCTAAGCATTTTTACATATTAATACATATCCTTGGTAACAATTATCTTAATGGTTATTTAATATTTCATGGAGTTGATACAGCTCACTTATTCATTCCTCTATAATATAGTATTGGTATTATTTCCAACTTTTTATTACTATAAATACAGCTGCTATGAACATATTTATATATAAAACTTAATTATAGTTAGGATTATCATAAAAGTCATATTTGATTTTCTTAGAAGTCAGATAAAACTTCCTAATGGAAGCCATTTTTTTTTCTCTTTTGAAAATTTGTTAATGGGCAAAATAGAGTTAGATTTTCCATTTCCTCTATGGATCGGACTTATGAATAGTCAAAATGATAAGATACAGAGGAGGGCTGACAATTATCCTTCTATTGTGGGCAAACAATCTTCATATGTGTAGAAGCAGAAAAATTTTAAACTAAAATTATACTCTACCTGTTGAAAAGCTTTTTCTGCTTGACGTTCAGCATCAATAACTTGTCTCTCAAGCTGCTGCATCTGTCAGGTGAGGAAAAATATAAATAATATAAAATTTCATATTTCCCGTTTTGAAAAAAACTTAAAAATCTCACAATGTTATCAATTCAAGAATATTTAAAGCAGTTCACTGGATACGGCTTACATACTGTTAGTGCATTAAAGGCTCTTTGCCAAGTTAAAGGTTGACCAAACAAAATGCCAAAGTTTTGATACTTTTAGTATAATATAATATATATAATACGAGTATTCATCAACAGAATTTTCTTCATTGGGAAAAGACTAGTGAACACATATTAAGACCAGTAAAATTAAGAGAAAACTAAGAGTTCAAATGTCATATTTGATGTGTCAATCAAAAAGTCACAATGAGGCTGGGCACAGTTGCTCAGGCCTGTAATCCCAGCACTTTGGGAGTCCAAGGTGGAAGGATCACTTGGGCCCAGGAATTTGAGTTTGAGATCACCCTGGGCAACACAGCAAAACCCCGTCTCAACAAAAAAATTTAAAAATAAATTTTAAAAACATTAGCCAGGCATGGTTGTGTAGTTCTGTAGTCCCAGCTACTCAGGAGGCTGATGTGGGAGGATTGCTTGAGGCAGGTGTTTGAGGTTACAATCAGCTACGATCACACCACTGCACTCCAGCCTGGACAACAGAATGAGACCCTGCCTCTTAAAAAAAAAAAAAAAAGTCACAATATCAGGGAAGTGGTGGACTTTCATAAATTCCATAGATTGTAAATTTAAATCCAGATTCTGAGTAGTTTTATATTCCTATAGATCAATGGAAAGAGTATAGAAGAGATTATTTGATTAAACACCCCCCCACACACAAATACTAAAATGAATATTATTGAAAATTTAAAACCTTTAAGAAGAACCCAGGATGTGTAGCAGGTGTTGAATACACACAAACCATGAGGTAAAACAATTTCAAATTCTTAGTTTTTCTCAGTGTTGAAGTCTGGCCAACTTTAGAGCCGCCTGGGCCTCGATCTAAGATCATTTTTCAGCGTTATCGTTGGTTGGTCGTTCAGACGCCCAGAACTTCCCGTGTACCTGAAACTCGCATTTGTCGGGGGTCCCACACACAGTGGGCGACACATCCGGCCCCTGCCCCGCCCACTTCTCGACACCACCGAGAAGCGGCCTCCCGCAGCTAGAGCGACCCAACCGGGGAGCGAGGCCGCTCCCGACGCCTGGGGTCACCCGACCAGATCCTGGGCTGCGCTTGACCGGCGCGCCCTGTGCTCAACGCCTGGAAAATGGTTTCTGCTAGTGGAGCCTCATTTTTAAAGGGTGTGTTGCTTGGGAGCATTTCCTGGATATTGATAACTACGTTTGGCCAAATTCACATGCGACACGGAGGTCAAACTGGGGACCACAAGCACCATCACCTTCGCCCAACTAACAGAAAAGATTTCTTAAATATTTCAGAAGTGACATTTATGGAGCTCAGTAAAAGTATCCGTGTTTTCTGTATCATCTTTGGAGAAACTGAAGATGAGAGTTACCGGACTGTACTGAAAGAGACTTGGACCAAGCACTGTGACAAGTCAGAACTCTATGTCTATGGTATAGAAAGAAATGACAAGTGGCTACAGATGAGGAGAACTTACAGATACATCTTTGAGAAGTATGGCAACAACTTCAACTGGTTCTTTCTTGCACTTCCCACTACGTTTGCTGTCATTGAAAATTTAAAGTACCTTCTGTTCAGAAGGAACGCATCACAACCCTTTTATCTGGGCCACACTGTTACATCCGGAGACCTCGAATTTGTGACTATAGAAGGAGGAATTGTCTTAAGCATAGAGTCAATGAAAAGGCTGAACAGACTTCTCAATAACTCTGAAAACTGTGCAGATCAAAGTGTGATTTGGAAGTTATCTGAAGATAAGCAGCTGGCAATTTGCCTGAAATATGCAGGAGTTATTGCAGAAAATGCAGAGGATAATGAAGGAAGAGATGTGTTTAATACAAAATCAATTGTACATCTTATTCAGGAACATATGTCTAATAACCGTGGGCAAGTAGTAGAAGGCTGCTGTTCAGATATGGCTGTTACTTTTAATGGACTGACTCCCCAAAAGATGGCAGTAATGATGTATGGTGTGTACCGGCTCAGGGCATTTGGACATTATTACAATGACACACTGATTTTCTTGCCTCCAAAGGGTTCAAAAAATGACTGAGAGCTGGGGAACAATAGAACTGTCCTGTCCAGGAGCACTTGAAATGTGGGTAGTCCAAATTAAGATGTGGTTTAAGTGTAAAATACATACTTCATTCAATAATACACATACTATTAGAAAACAGGGCAAAAATGTAAAATATCTCAGTAATTTTTTATATTGACTCCACATTGAATTGATAATATTTTGGATATTTTGCATTAAATAAAATATACTATTAAAATTAATTTCACCTGTTTCTTTTCCATTTTAGTAATGTGTCTGTTATAAAAATTTTAATTATCAATGTGGTGCGCATATTTCTACTGGATAATAAACATGTAGAACATTCGTTGTCACCATGTATGACAATTGAACTGCCTGTCCATGTGGCGGCACTTTTTAAAGGCAGCTTATTGCAGGCATCTGGATTCTGGAAGAGGTTTCAAACATTTGAATATGTAAATAGATATTCCCCAAGTGCATTCTCTGGACCTCATATCATTTTTGACTTTTGTGAAAATATTTCAAATGCTTAATGAGTAAGTATTGTGGTTTAAAAGCATTTTGTTGAGTTATTTACTACATAAAAGCAACTGGACAAGCATTATGTCTTTTGGAATGTTTCTAGAATATTCCTTAAACCAAAGAGCCAACTAACAAAACACCAATACCACATTTTTCCACTATTGGCAATATGCTGACAATTGTCACTTCTACAATGTATTATAACTACATTCTATTATCACGGAAATTTTTGCCTTCCCAGAGCCTTAGCCTGAATTCAACAAAATCCAACATCCATGCATGACAAAATCTCATAGCAAATTAAGAATATAAGGAACTTCTGAAACCTAATAATAGGCATCTACAAAAAACCCTATAACTAACATCATACTTAATGGCAAAAACTGAATTCTTTCCCCCACAAGATTGTCCTCTTACCACTTCTATTCAACATTTTACTGGAGGTCCTAGGCAATGTAATAGTCATGAAAGAAAAATGAAAGTATATAGACTGGAAAGGAAGAAATAAAGCAACATTTATTGACAGATGATATGACTGTGTACATAAAAAATCCCAAATAATTTACAAAAAAGCTAGTAGAACTAATAAGGGAGTTTATTAAGGTCACAGGACATAAGGTCAATATACAAGAATCTGTTATATTTCTATTTAACAGCAATAAACAATTGAAATTGGAATTTTAAAAAACAGTACCATTTACAATAGCATCAAAATCACAAAATACTTACAGATGAATCTAACAAAATATGTACAATATTTGTATGCTGAAACCACAATACATTGATAAGGAAAATTAAAGAAGAACTAAATAAAGGGAGAGTTAAACTATTAGTCAGAAGACTCAATATTATTAAGATGCCAATTCTCCCCCAATTGACCTATGGATTCTACCCAGTCCCAAAATCCTAGCAGGCTTTTTTTGCACAAATTAACAAGCAGATTCTAAAATTTATATAGAAATGCTAAGGATCTAGAATAGCCAAACAACCCAGATAGAAAACAAAATCAGAATACTTATAATACCTGATATCAAGACTTATATAGCAACAGTATTCAAGACAATATGATATTTGTGTAAAAACAGACACAATAGATTAATGGAACAAAATAGAGAGTTCAGAAATATACTGGAAGTATACAATCTAAATTTTTTTATATTTTTTAATGTTTAATCTATCTTCATCATCAGATCATATAGCCATCACATTACTGTAATCTCTAGTTATTCTGGTTGTCTGAACCTCATTCTCTAAATTTCTTACATCTCCTGGGAGCAACATTCTCTGAGTTCTTTCATGTTTATAGCTGCTTGCTATCTCCTTTATACTTGAAAGTCAATTCTACTGAATACAAAATCCTTAGATCACATGTTCTTTCTTTGATATCTTAAACATGTTATGCTATTTTCTCCTGGAATAAAGCATTGCTATCAGTGTAGCAACATAATATTATTTTCCTTATAAAAGGTCCTGTTTTTGGTTTTGCCTAGACACCCAAGGAATGTTTTCTTTTTTCTTTAATATCCAATATTTTTACTAAAATAAGCCTTGAAGTAGGTCATCCTAGGTTAATGTTCTCAGGTACATGATGCACTATTTCAGTATATAGCATTGCACTTTTCTAAATTTCTGTAGTTTTCTTGAATTACAGTGTTGCATTCGTTTCCTGCCTTTGTTTTGGTTTTCTTCTTTAGGAATTTCTTTTTTCTATATGTGTATCATCTTTGCTTATCTTCAATACCAGTCAGCTTCTCAAATTCTTTTCATTTCTTTTTTATTTTGATTTTTAAAGGGTTCTTCCTTTTCACCTTCAATTTTTATTAAAGCATTATGTGTCGAATTTATTAGTTCTTGTGTTCCTTTTACTTTAGTCTTAGTTTATAAAATATATTCTTCTAATTCTTTATTGGGTTCTGTCACCTCATTTCTGATTTTTCTAACTATGATTCATGCTATTCCTTTAAGTCCTATATCATTTTGTTAATGTCGTTTGGTCAATTTATTTTTTTACCACTACTTAAATGTGAGATATAATTCACATGCCATAAAATTCACCTTTTTAAATTGTACAATTCCGTGGTCTTTAGTGTTTTAACAGAGTTGTACAAACATCACCACTATCTAATGCCAGAATATTTCCATCACCCCAAAAAAGAAACCCTGTACCTATTAGCAGTTACTCCCCATTATTTTGCTTTGCATTTCTTTAAGTATGAGTGAGGTTGAATACCTTTTTACATGTTTATTGGCTATTAGTATTTTTTTGTAAACTGTTCATATCATCTACCTGTAGGGTGATTACTTTGAGTCTGTGTATTTGAACCATTGTCTAGTCTCCTAGAGAAGTTAACAGATCGCTGGAATTCCATGAATTTCAACTTTGCCCAAGTAGGGGCCTCAGTCAGCCAAGGAGGATTGAGCAGCCCGTAAAAGTTCAAGAAAGGGACTATTCCTGCCGTTCTCTGTCCACTGATGGTAGGCCCAACCAGCTGACTATTCACTACTCCTTGATAATCCAGAGTTCTAAAGTTGGAGCAGTCACTACCTTCTCCCATCCCCCACTGTCTGAATAAAATCTAGGGTAGGTATCAGGGAATTGGCCAGACCCAAAGCTACTTGATTTTTTGGGCAACAATTGCAACAACACAAATCAAGAAGTTTTGATCATATAATTCTACTTTGATCCATTCATTGTACTTTGAGAAATCTTTCCTGAAGAATTCCAATTTTAAACAAATGCTATAAATGCAAGAAGTTCATTTGCAGTATTATTTAAACTACTGAAAAACTACAGTCTCTATGTCTAATAATAATGGAACTGATCAGTGAGTCACCATTATTTATTTATTGAGCCCTTTATGATTATAAATACAGAGACTAGGTAATGAGATGGAAAATGCTAATGATAAATGATATAATATTTAATGAAACCAGTATATTTATACTAAATATGTATAGCTATGTATATATTTTTAATTGTACATCAACAAAGCCATAAGAATATTAACAGTATTAATAGTTTTGTTAAACAGCAGGCAGTATTGGTGATTCTTCTTTGCCATTTTTCCAAACTTCAAAAAATATTGAAATATAAGTCACATGCCAGAAAATTCACCATTTTAAAGTGTATAATTTCAGTGTCTTTTTTACTAATTCACAGAGTTGTGGAACCATTAGCATCATCTAATTCCAGAACATTTCCATCACCTCAAAAAGAAACCCCATGCCCATTAGCAGTCATTCCTGATTGCCCTCTCCCCATAACACTTTACAATCACTAATTTACTTTCTGTTCCTGTAGACTTGCCTATTCTGAATATTTCATATGAAGGGAATCATATAATATGTGACCTTCTGTACCTGGCTGCTTTTATTTAGCATAATATTTTCAAGGTTCATCCATGTTTTAGCATGTGTCAGTATTTCATTTCTTTTTTTATGCCTGAATAATATTTCACTATATGAATCTACCAAATTTTATCAATTCATCAGGTGATGAGCTTTTGGGTTGTTTCCATTTTTTTTTACAATTATAAACATTAAAATAAACATTAAAATTAGTGCTATGAACATTTGTGTATAAATTTTTGTGGGGACTTACACATTTATCTCAGGGATATAGGTAGGTGTAGACTTGCTGGGTCATATGCCAACTCTATATTTAACTAACCTTTCTTTCTTTATTTCTCTCTCTTTTCCTCCCTTCCTCCCTCCCTCCCTTCCTTCCTTCCTTCCTTCCTTCCTTCCTTCCTTCCTTCCTTCCTTCCTTCCTTCCTTCCTTCCTTCCTTCCTTCCTTCCTTCCTTCCTCCCTCCCTCCCTCCCTCCCTTCCTTCCTTCCTTCCTTCCTACACATTCACTTCTCTCTGGGATATAGGTAGGCATAGACTTGCTGAGTCATATGCCAACTCTATATTTAACTAACTTTCTTTCTTTCTCTCTCTCTCTCTCTCTTTCTTCTTTCTTTCTTTCTTTTGATTGTTCTCTTACATGTTAGAAGCTTTCTTCAGATGTCTGGTCATCCATGAGACACTACTTAAGTTTAAGGATAAGGGACTAAAAAGCTGACTAAAAACTTTAGCACACATATGAGGTTTGTTGATCATGAACTTTAACCTGGGGTGATCTGGCTGGGCTCTCTGTTAAGGAACCACAAATGGCAGCATCACTATCTCTCCCCTCCTAGACTCATAAGAGTCCCTAAAGACTTCCAATTTCCTCCTATAGGATAAAGGCTGGCTGCCATCATTTTGGAGCCAAGTAGGAGAATGGGGTTGGGAGTGACAGACAAGATTACCAATAAATATGCACATAGTCACTTAATCCCCATTTTTGGTGTAGCAGAATGACAGAAAGCATAGCCTAGAATAAGGCTTGGAGGGTCCTGAGCTTCTCCTCCTAAGGGCCACATGCTTTACAGAACCCTGTAAAGACCTAGCAGGGGTGTGATGTGTCAGATTGAAATCGTTGATGTTACTGGTAAATACATGGCCCTTAGAGTCAACTAATTCCCTGAAAACTTCTCACTTATCCCTATGTGCCAAATGTCCAGCAGCTAAGCATTTACTTCCTCTTAAAAAATTGAAAAGCTGCTCTCTTACAAAATTGAATAAATTGTTTGAAGTGTACTAGTCCATCAACTGTGGCATTTATGAACTCCCAGCCAAACAGTATCCCACCCACTCACCCTAAAGCAAAGGTTGACTACTGACCAGCACTGACCATTTATATATAACTGTCAGTCAACTTTGCAGATGTCTCACTTTTAAATATAAATAGACCACCAAAGATCATCAGACATTTGAGAAAAACTTGCAACCTGAAAAAAAACAACAAACACAAAAACAGGAAAATAATCTCAGAAGACAATTCAGGGAATAAAAAAGAACTTTTTAAAAGTTTAAATTAGTGTTTAGGAATCAGAAACTTTCAAATAAATGACTTCACAGCTATACTATGAGACAGAAATTGTTATTCTCATTATAGAAATTAGGAAATTGATGTTGAACATGAATGTGGTTTGTACATGTTTATGCTCCCAGCCAGTGACAGGCTGGGACTTCGATCTTCATATTCTGATTTCCTGGTGCCCTTTCAGCTGAACCACAACTACTCTAGAATTTATAAACTACACACACAGTGTATAGTTACACAAAACCATATGAAAATCAGTCCCAAATACATAAAACCACAAAAATCTTAGCTGGATAGCATTTGTCTTTATTTCTGTCCTTTGCTATTCTTTCAGCCTAGGAATCTTTTATTTGTAACTTAAAATTATAACATCCATTATAGGAACAATTTTAAGTTACATATTTTCAGGGAACTTATCACAGAAAGAAACAGAGATATAACCAAAAGAGGCTAAATTTGGAATTTGAGATTCTAACAGAATTCTACCACGGGATAAGTAAAAGTTAAGAGCTCTCTCTCCAGATGTTAGGTGTATCATTTATTTACACAACAATGGTTGAGGCAGGAATGATGAATACTACAAAACAGAAACTCAATAAATGTTTGTTGGACAAATAATGAAAGTATAAAATGAATGAATGAATGAATCAAGGCTAACTCCAAAAAGTTATCTAAAAGTAAGAACAGGGAGCAGTGGCTGCTGTTCGGAAGACCGAGGCGGGAGAATTGCTTGAAGACAAGAGTTTGAAACCAGTCTGGGCAACACAGTGAGACCCTATCTCTACAAAAACTTTTAAAAAAATTAGACAGGCATGGTGATGCACAAAACCGTAGTCCAGCTAGTAAGAAAGCTGAGGCAGCAGGATCACCTCAGCCCAGGAGTTCAAGCATAAAGCGAGCTAAGATCATGCCACTGCACTCCAGCCTGGGCAAGAGAACAACACCTTGTCTCAAAAAAAATAAAAATAAAAGTAATGATAAACTTTGACGAAAAGTAATAACTACATTTTCACAATCTACATTATAGGTCATAAATACTGAACACTTCACATTGCATTAATGTAAATATATGTTAAGTATATCCAATAAAGCTCAGAACACTTTAAAACCAGGTTTAAACATCAGAGTAGTATGAAAGGCAATATTTTGATTTTGAGTGATTATTTGTTTTCATAATCATTCAAGCTGGAAAATAACTTTGTATAATACTCAAAAAACAATGCTGGAAATATTCATGTAATTTTTTACCTTCACAATTTACGCTATAATATAAACTTTGGGTCAATTCCACAACCAATCCATCTTCAGTAAAAAAAAAACAAAAAAAAAAAAACCTTGAAATAATCTACTCTCCATAGCAGGCTTAGGACAACAATAAGTATTTTATAAACAGGCCACTTCTACAATAACAAAATGAAGCAGCAAATTCTAAACCTAGTGCTTAAATGACTACTACAGAAGTGTCCTCTGTAGCCAGAGTAAATTTAGCAACAAGTGGCAGACAGAAATTTGCTACTGCGCTTGTAATACTCAGCGATCCTCTCATTGTTACAGATATTGTATACAAAGAAATTTGTTTAACAGATTAGTAATTTAGGTGGAATAATTTAGGACCTTTATACTAACTGATATAGACAGCAATTCCTCACCAAGTATCTCTCTTCCTGATTTTTTCCCCATAGACGCTATGACTCTACCATCAAACATTTTATTTTGTTATAATAAATAATATCTTCTTCCAATAACCAAAAGACTGACATATAAATTAATGTACAAAGTCCCATTGTTAGTATATGCAGAATTTCCATTAGGTACTGTGAAATATGAGGTGGGCCAATAGAGTAACTGAAGGAACGTGTAATTTAAATATGTTAATCATGATGCTATAATGGACTGTTGGGGGAAAGTATATGCCATGCTGTTCAGGGACTTATTCCTATGCATCAAACCTAGACTGCCTCAAGGGAATCATATTCACGAAAGAAATGCCAAGTTGCAAGAAATCCCAGATGGCAATGCTGCATCAAGTAAAGTTAGCGTTAGGTTATGTAGGCCATGCTGACACCCAAAGGGAAAATTCTTTTTTTCTTTTTTTTAGCATATTATGGGGGTACAAGTGTTAAGGTTACATATATTGCCCATGCCCCCCTCCCCCCTCAAGTAAGAGCTTCAAGCATGTCCATCCCCGAAATGTTGCCTATCTTACTCATTGTGGTTGTATATACCCATCCCCTCCTCCCCCCTCCCACCCTCCTGACACCCGATAAATGTTACTCCTATATGTCCACTTAGGTGTTGATCCATTAATACCAATTTGCTGATGAGTACATGTGGTGCTTGTTTTTCCATTCTTGAGATACAGAAAATTCTTCATATTTTTCTCACTTTCATTTTCACTGAAAATCTAACCCATAGGAAATAACATTTCATTTCGACTTAAAAAGAAACTTTCAAACAAGAACACTTACTATGTGCAAGACCTGTGCTGGCACTGGAACACAAGACTTGGAATTGGATGTGTTGATTTTTACATGCTGAGGGGAACAAAACTGAAGGTCTGTAGGGAATAATTAGGAGATTGAATCTGGAGTGGAGGAGGGAGGTTTGCTGTTGGGAAGCTGATGAAAGATGGACAGAGTCTAAGAGAATCAGTTCAAGGCAGTTCCGTGAGGCATATTGAGAAGAAAAATGGGAGACATAAAAGTAGCCAATGCAATAGATCAAGAAATAAAATTTAGTGTTGAGAAGGGGCTGGGGAGTTAGTTCACAAGGAATCAAGATAAGGGAGTTTTATGGAGAAAGTATACGGAAAAACAACAGCAGCAACATTAAAGAGTGGTCAACAGATGCCAAGAGCCAAGCATGTGGAGTAAAGGGAACCCTCATATGCTGCTGGTAAGAATGTAAGTTGGTACAGCCATTATGGAAAACTGCATGGAGATTCCTCGAAAAACTAAAAATGGAATTATCATATGATCCAGCAACCTATTTCTGGGTACATACCCAAAGGATTTGAAATCATTATGTTCCAGGTGTGATATGTCTATAATCTCAGCATTTTGGGAGGCTGGGGCAAGAGGATTGCTTGAGGCTAGGAATTCGAGACCACCCTGGAAATATAGTGAGATCCCATCTCTACAAAAAATGTAAAAATTAGCTGGGCATGGTAGCGTGCGCCTGTACTCCTACCTATGTGGGAGGCTGAGGCAGGAGTATTCCTTTGAGCCCAAGAGTTTGAAGCTGCAGTGAGGTCTAATTGCACCACTGTACTCCAGCCTGGGTGACAGAGGAAGACCCTGTCAAAAAAGAGAGAGAAGAGAAGAGAAGAGAAGAGAAGAGAAGAGAAGAGAAGAGAAGAGAAGAGAAGAGAAGAGAAGAGAAGAGAAGAGAAGAGAAGAGAAGAGAAGAGAAATCGGTATGTGAAAGAGGTATTGGCACCCCCATATTCATTGCAGCATTATTAGCCAAGATATGGAAACAACTTTAATGTCCACCAACAAATGAATGGATAAGGAAAATGTGGTATCAATTCACAATGGATTACTATTCAGACTTGAAAAAGAAGGGAATCCTATAATTTCTGACAACATGGATGAACCTGGAAGACATTATGCTAAATGAAATAAGCAAGGGACAGAAAGATAAATGCTACATGACCTCATGACTATGTGGAATCTAAGGCAGTTGAACTCATAGAAGTAAAGGTAGAATGATGGTTACAGAACCTGGCAGATAGGGAGGGAGAATCGGGGTTGCTGGTCAGAGGATACAAAGTTTCAGACAGACAGGAGGAATAAGTTTTTGTTTGTTTGTTTGTTTGTTTGTTTGTTTGTTTGTTTTTGAGACAGTCTCACTCTGTTGCCCAGGCTAGAGTGCCATGGCATCAGCCTAGCTCACAGCAACCTCAAACTCCTGGGCTCAAGCAATCCTTCTGCCTCAGCCTCCCGAGTAGCTGGGACTACAGGCATGCGCCACCATGCCCGGCTAATTTTTTCTATATATTTTTAGTTGGCCAATTAATTTCTTTCTGTTTTTAGTAAAGACAGGGTCTTGCTCTTGCTCAGGCTGGTCTCAAACTCCTGAGCTCAAATGATCCGCCCACCTTGGCCTCCCAGAGTGCTAGGATTACAGGCGTGAGCCACGGAGCCCAGCCAGGAGGAATAAGTTTTGAGATCTATTGCACAGCAGGTGGACTATAGTTAAAAACAATAGATTATGTATTTCAAAATTGCTAAGAGAGTAAATTTCAAATATTCTCACCACAAAAAATGGTAATTATTCAAGGTGATGGATGGGTTAATTAGCTGGATTCAGTCATTTCACTTTGTGTGAATATAACATCACATTGTACCCAATAAATATATATGATCATAATTTGTCAATATTTTATTTATGTCAATATATTATTTAATTTGTAAATATTTTATTTATAATAAAATAAAAAATTTTTAAATGCCAGAAAAATAAAAGCAACTTTCCCTTTTCCCTCCATGACTCAGAAAACTAACTAGTAACATTGTAAAGCAGGAAAACTGCTTAAATCTTAGCTTCCCTGAAGAGTTTATATTTGGCATACTAGGGATATTTCCAACACCATTCCTTAAATTCCTCTTAAGACCTCTCCCACTTACAGCAGCTCTTGCCCAAGACTTCAATAAGGCCTTTTTCTTCATAAGCTTCAATATTCTAAGTTACTTGGAAATTGTGATGAAAAAAATAGGTGCAAAAATAGTTTTTCCAAAAGATCTCATGTATTCTCCTACTCCATTTCCAAAATATATAGGGTATATATAATTGAGATCCATCTTTAATTATAAAAATGCTCTGAGGTATCTCACATATTTTTCCTTAAAAAATTCAGAAAATAACTACCGTCAATCTGTAATTACATTTAAGTCATCTCCTCATACACCTAACCAGTGTGTCCACTCAGAAAGTTACAGGAAAATAATGAGTTACTTCTAAATGCCAGGCACTCTATTTGCTACATCACAACAGAGCTGAAAGATAAGGTTTGATGGAGCTCTGCTCTTTGTTATATGTGTGACATTGGGCATACTACTCAATTACTCTCTGCTTTAATGTTAATCTTTTAGATTGAGAAAATAATAATAATAATTACCTCACAGGGTTAGTGTGCAGTTTAAACCAGCTAATGTAAGACTTAGGAACCAGAGTTGGCATCTAGAGTTAGCTGATTATAGCCAGCACCAATAATTTGGAACTAAAAAACAGAGCTGTTGTAGGAAAGAGAAGTTGGCCACAATTCCTGGCAAAGAACTAAAGAATCAAATTAGTATTCTCTTAAGAATCTTCAGCCTCGGACCTGCATCCAATTGGAAGGAAGGTATGAAGAACTATTAGGGAGAAGTCCTGGGCTAGACTGTTCCTAACACAAAACCAAAGGTTGTGGATGGGACCAGACTAGCCTCTGGAATGCAATATTTGGCTAGAGTTGGCACTTAGAAACAATGCAATAGAGTTTGCTTTGAAAAATATGTAAATTACGTAAACTGTTATTACTACATACATATATAGACTAATACACACAGATATCTGCCCCCAAGCAGAGGTGGATTTATTAATATATGTTGCACGGCTGAATTGAAGAAAATAGATGAGTGGGTAGATATATCAGGGAGAACAAAGAGAATAGTAATAAAACTAGATTAGAAAGACCATATAGGGTGATGGCTAAGAATTCAGGCTTTACAGGCAGAATGCCTGCATTCAAATCTTGGCTCCACCACTCACTTTTTGGTGTGAACTCAGGCAAGTTAAATAACTTTTCCATGCCTGAGTTTCCTCCTGTGTAAATATGGATCATATTAGTACCTACCTCATAGGATAGTTGTAACGATTAAAAAATGAATATATAAAGCACTTAGAAGATTTCCTGGCACATAGTAAGTATCAGTTGCCTAATCTATAAAATGGGATAATAACATTTATTACTCCACAGGTTGTTGTACTAATTAAATAAATCATATCTATAAAGTGCTTAACACATGATAAATAAATAAATATTAGATATTTTCATTAAAACATGGGTGGGTACTGAAAATTTTTTTAAATCTGAAAAAAATATTTCATAATAGAATATAACAGAAAATATTATGAGAATCCTTATTTCTATTTTGGTGTTGAATATATTTACTGGAAAACCATGAGTAAGTTGGCATACTTATCCACTTTCCAATGTATAAAACACATCTGAATAATTCCATCTCTTAGATCTGTCAAGGGATTTAAGTCACAGATAAAAAATACAGACCAAAAGAAAAAGAACCCACAACTAAAACAGCAATTTTGAAATAATATCCCTCTAAATACTCATTGGCCGACAAAGAAAACATTAAATCTAATAGCATAAAAACTAATAATCAAAAACCTATTTACAATTTTACTTACAGAGAAAACACTTTCATAACTTTAACAAATGTGCATTCATAGAGAAACTTGCTACATCATGCTTTCTAATGAACAGAACAAATGTTGCCATAATATTTAGAAACCCAAATAAGCATACTTGTTTTCAGATCATAAGGAAACCAACAGTGTACAGAAGTCAAGATAACAAAGAAAATTTTGAGAAGGACATTGCAGTCAACAGTTCAGCTGCTGAGAGGCTAAAGCAACAACCGGCAAGTATCCATGTGGTTTATCAACAAGAATATAATTGGTGCATCTTGACAAAATCATTGTATGGGGTGGTTGGGGTTATGGGAAATACCAGATAAATCATAGGAAACATGGGAAATGATTTTTATAGAGACAGGAGCAATAGACAAAGAATGAGCCACTAACTTTGAGTTAAGAAAACTTCCCCAAATTAGAGTTATTCAAACTGAAATTTTTTTCAAGCTATAATCTTTGTTCTAATATCAACAAATAAAGCATATTGATACTGGAGATTTATTCCACAAAGCCTCTTACTGGGTCATCCTTGACCCAAAGTGAATAGGATAACTTTAGTCTTTCCGCCTAAAATACGTTAAAGCAAAATAATTTAAGATGATATATATGTAAGGTTAAGCTGAATAATGTCTCACTGGATTTTATTAGAATATTTCTGTGCTAAGAGATTCTTGGCTAGCAATGAAAGGAAGATTTAAGATCTTTTTTCAAGATGTGATACATGTACCAGTTTCCATCCCACAAAAGGATTATGCAGACTGGAATTTAAGAAATCACTTTTAGGCCAGGCGAGGTGCCTCACGCCTGTAATCCTAGCACTCTGGGAGGCCGAGGCAGGAAGACTGCTTGAGTTCAGGAGTTTGAGACCAGCTTAAGCAAGACCAAGACCTCGTCTCTACTAAAAACAGAAAAAACTAGCCAGTCAACTAAAAATGAAACAAAAAATTAGCTGGGCATGGTGGCTCGCGCCTGTAGTCCCAGCTACTCGGGAGGCTGAGGCAGTAGGATTGCTTGAGCCCAGGAGTTTGAGGTTGCTGTGAGCTAGGCTGATACCATGGCACTCACTCTAGCCCGGGCAACAAAGCAAGACTCTGTTTCAAAAAAAAAAAAAAAATCACTTGTAATTCTTCTGATCAGTTCTGAATGACCATTAATATCATTCATTCATTCATCTAAAAAGTGCTGTCTAATAGAAACACAATGTGAGCTGCTTGTACAATTTAAAATTTTCTAGTATAAACATTAGAAAAGTAAAAAGAAATAGGTAACATTAACTTTAATATGTCTATTTAACTTGATATCCAAAATACTATCACTTCAACACATAATCAATATAAAAATTATTGCTCAGATACTTTACATTCTTTCTTTCACACTAAATCTTTGGAATCAGTGTTTATTTTACATTTGCAACATATCTCAATTTGTAGCACATCTCATTTGAAGTGTTCAGTAGCCACATTTGGCTAGTGGCTACTGTACTGGACAGCACAGGTCTAGAGTCCAAGTTGTCTGGAAACAGGTACATGGGTTGTCTTGTTTTATGGTTTTTCTGTTTTTGTTTTTGAGACAGAGTCTTGCTCTGTTGCCTGGGATAGAGTGCCATGGTGTCAGCATAGCTCACTACAATCTCAAACTCCTGGGCTCAAGCAATCCTCCTGCCTCAGCCTCCTGAGTAGCTGGGACTACAGGCACACACCACCACGCCCGACTAACCTTTTCTATTTTTAGTAGAGATGGGGGTCTCACTCTTGCTCAGGCTGGTCTCAAACCCCTGAGCTCAAGTGATCCTCCTGCCTTGGCCTCCCAGCATGCTAGGATTACAGGCATGAGCCACTGTGCCCGGCTAGTATTAAGAACAGTAGCTAGCATAAATTAGCCCTCAAAGTATAGTTGTTGAATGAATAAATAAATCTATTACATAGATACTTGCAAAAAAAAATTCTTGTGATATAAATGACAATCTAATCACATGATTAGAATTATTAAGAAAAGTATATAGGTATATTAAACTCAATTCTAGCCCAAATGATGGTTTAGTAATACATAATCAAGACAAATTCCTAAGTAGATGTATACTTCAAATATGGTATAAATACATTTTACTATCAATAGAGAAATTTCTTCTATAACTTAAAGTGACTTTCCTAAACATTTAGTAGATAAAAGGTTGTCACACTCATCTAATAACATCAAATAAATTATAGCTTTTCTCTCTGAAATGCTATTCATCAAACATACACAATTCTCACATATTCCACTAACATTCTCAAATAAATATTTTTTGTTTTAATGTCTAATCCACCCTAATACCAGCAAAAGACTATGCCAAACATAGCTTCAAACACTTGAAAAAAGTTAAATTACATTCTTTATTTTTAAAATGCTTAATCCCAAAAGTACTGACGTTATTGAATATAAATGAAACAGACCCCAAATAGCTGACACTTAATAACAAAGGTTAGAGAGAAAAGCTTACCTTCTCTGCTAAGAGCTCTCGTATCTTGCTTGCTTGAACTCTAAATTTCATGAGCTGGGACTCCAGAGCTACACATCTTTCTTTCCAATCTACGGGTCCTTCTGGCTCAGAAAGCTCTGCCATATTTATTCTAAAAAAGAAAGCATTCATATGGCACAGCACAATTAACATTCAGGATAATTCATGAAATCACCCAATGTACACAGTCTAGTCAGCATCTAATGATATCCACATATAAGTTTTAAATTCTAAGATAAATTTCAGAACTGATTGTAGCTAATGGAAAGAACTTAGTGGGAGACAGAAGGCCAGGGTTGGAGGCCCAGCTATGTTACTTAACCTTTCTATGTTTCAGTTTACCCAATCTAGACAAATGGGGATGCTAACTATAACAAACCATTCTTCCTCATGGGTATGTTGTAAAGAACAAATGAAATATTGCTGTTTCTAACAGAACTTTGGACAGTGCAATAGCACAACACAAACACAGAGTACTATTATTATTTTAGCTCTGCCCAGCAGATAAGACTGTTTAAATCTCTCAGCTCATAATTTTACCACACTCTTAAATTTACAAAAGTATCACTTTGATTCAATTGGTAAAATAACCTAAAGAAATTTCATAGCAGTGCTGCAATTATGGTTTAGATTTGTACTACAATGATTACTTACCACCACTCTAAATTTGTCTAAATTCAGTCTAAGTCTTTCAAGCCAAAAGTCCTTTGGCATATTTAACTGGGTAAGTTATTATGACCCTGACAAATTTGCATAATTTTTATTTTGTGTAAGAAAAGAAAACATATAAATATGAAATTTGGGCCAGGTGCAGTGGCTCATGCCCATGTGTAATCTCAGCACTCTGGGAGGCCAAGGTGAGAGGACTGTTTGAGAACAGGAGTTTGAGAAACATAAGAGGACCCTGTCTCTACAAAAAATTTTTTTTAAATTAGCCAGGTGTGATGGCCCACGATTGTAGTCCTAGCTACTCAGGAGACTGAGGCAAGAGGATCTCTTGAGCCCAGGAGTTTATAGCTGCAGTGAGCTATGATTGCACCACTGTACTCCAGCTTGGGCAACAGAATGAGATTCTGTTTCTAAAAAAAGGAAGAAAGAAAAGAAAAGAAATTTGGCATAGGTTACATTAAGTAAACCCAGACTGAGGGGAGGACAAGAGGCAAGGGAACTGGTTTTGAAATTCTGAAGTGTTATTTGATTTTGGAAGCATGATTGTTTCTGGCTCTGAGATTCATAAAAGTAGCTTTACAGCCGGGCGCGGTGGCTCACGCCTGTAATCCTAGCTCTCTGGGAGGCTGAGGCGGGCGGATTGCTCAAGGTCAGGAGTTCAAAACCAGCCTGAGCAAGACCCCGTCTCTACTATAAATAGAAAGAAATTAATTGGCCAACTGATTTATATATGTAAAAAATTAGCCGGGCATGGTGGCACATGCCTGTAGTCCCAGCTACTCGGGAGGCTGAGGCAGTAGGATCGCTTGAGCCCAGGAGTTTGAGGTTGCTGTGAGCTAGGCTGACGCCACGGCACTCACTCTAGCCTGGGCAACAAAGTGAGACTCTGTCTCAAAAAAAAAAAAAAAAAAAAAAAGTAGCTTTACATGTTTGCTAATGTTTTATCAGGCTATTTTAATAAATAGCCTAATAATGTATTTCAGAATTGCCCTTGCTATGAACTGATAAAATTTATACTAGGAAGGGATCTCATGGAGAAGCCAAGTCCCAGTCATGCAGAACACGTGACAGCAGAACTCTCAGAACCCAAGAACGGTACTACAGTTGACATGTACTATTCTGTTCTTTTGCTTTACAGAAATACAACCAACTTAATTTTCCCAGTATTTAGTGTAATGTAATCCCTCCCTGATCCTATACCAATTTTTAAAATTTTGTGCTGCTAAAAGGTTAATAACCCACTAAAAGGTTATTTTCCTAGCATAAATATTGTTTTGTGCTTAAATCAATTTTCACATTAATAATGACATTATAACTTAATAATTTAGAAATAAATATAAGCAGAATTGTTCTACAACAGCTATAATTTTTATTAAGAGCACACAATCATCTGAAAGCCTCCAGATGTCCCTAAATTCTAGCCATAATTTAAGGGAAATTTATAATTGTAGAGCTAGAAATTATTTTCTTTTCATTTCTTTGTTTTTATAGAATCCTCACCCCACTGTTTTCTGAGTCTTTTCCTAAGGATATTAGCCTGGTTAATGGCTTTTTTCATTACCCATATTAGCATTCACTATTAATGCTTCACATTAGCATTTACCACCAAAGATTTAGGAGTATATAATGCAAATTGTTAATCACAAACTTTTTCTCAATTCTACTGTTACTTTATTTCTCTCCTTATAAGCTTTAGAGAAAGAAAATACAGATGAAATATTTTTTTTAAATGAAAAGCAGTCCTAAAATAGACACCCTTAAGTCTTGAACCATTCATATCATTGCACAGAAATGCAGGGACACTCTTCTATCTTAAGTAACAAGAGGAGTCTATTTAATGTTGGTTCATTTTTGCTTTACATTTAAATAACTTGTTTAAGTTCTGTAAAATGTCTACAGTTTTTAAAATAACAAGAGTACATATTTTTAACAAATTCATCAATGTAATGCACTGTATGAATAGAATAAAGAACAAAAACCACATGATTATTTCAGTAGACACAGAGACAAAACTTGACAAAAATCCAATACCCCTTCATGATAAAAACATTCAACAAACTAGCAGTTGAAGGGAATTTCCTGGCTCTGATAAAAGACATCTACAAAAAGCCTAAAACTAACATCACACTTAATGGTAAATGACTGAAAGTATTCCCCCTAAAATCAGGAACAAGATAAGGATGTCTTCCTTCACCACTTCTATTCAACACTGAATTAGATACTCTAGCTGGGGCATGAACATAAAATAAAAAGCATTCAGACTGGAAAGGAAGAAGTAAAACTATTTCTATATGCAGATGAGATGATCATGTATATAGAAAATTCTAAGGAATCCACACACAAAAAACCTATTAAAACTATTGAGTTTAGCAAGATTTCAGGAAACCAGATCAATATGCAAAAATCAATTATTTTTCTATACACTAGCCAAGAAAAATCCAAACTGAAATTAAGAAAATATTCAATTTACAATAGCCTCAAAACTAATAAAATACCCAGGAATAAATTCAATAAAAGAAGTTCAAAACTTGTTCTCTGAAAACTACAAAACATCATTGAAAGAAATTTTAAAATACCTAAATAAATGGAAGAGATTACATGTTCATATTTGGAAGATTTAATATTGCAAAGATGGCAATAGTTGCAAATTGATGTACACATTCAATGCAATCCCTATAAAAATTCCAACTGCATCTTTTACAGAAATTAACAAGTTGATCCTAAAATTCACCCAGAAATTCAGGGACAAAGAACAGCCAAAACAATCTTGAAAAGTTGGAGTACTCACATGCTCCAATTTCTAAACTTACTACACAGCTACAGTAATCAAGACATGTTTTGTGCATAAAGACAGACATAGATCAATGCAATAAAGCTGAATCCATAAATAAAATCTCACATTTACAGTCAATTGATTTTTGGCAAGAGTGCAAGATCATGGGGAAAGAATAGTCCATTCAGCGAATGATGTTGGGACAAGTGGATATCTACATGCAAAAGAATGAATTTGGACCCACATCTCATATCATATAAACAAATGAACACGAAATGGATCAAAAACCTACTTATAAGAGCTAAAGCTCCAAAACCCTTAGAGGAAAAAGGTACACATTTTAATAATCTTGGATTAGGTAACAGTTTCTTAGATATGACACATAAAGCTTAAGTAATCAAAGAAAATATAGATAAATCTGACTTCATTAAAATTTAAAAAAAAATTGTGTTTCAAAGGACACTATCAACACAGTACAAAGATAACCCACAGAATGGGAAAAAATATCTGCAACTCATATATCTAAGGGACTTGTGTCTAGAATATATAAAGAACCCTTATAACTAAATAATAAAAAGACAACCCAATTAAAAAATGGGCAAAGTATCCAAAGAAGATATATGAATGGCCAATAAGCACAAGAAAAGATGCTCAATATCATTAGCTATCAGGGAAAATGCAAATCAAAGTCACAATGACATCCCACTTCACATCAAATAGGATGGTTATAATGAAATGAAGAATACATAATCATAACAAGTGTTAGTGATGATGTGGAGAAATTAGAACCCTCATACATTGCTGGTGGAAATGTAAAAATGGTACAGTTGCTTTGTAAACAGTTTGGCAGATCCTTAAAAGCTTAAACATAAAGTTACCATACGACCTGGCAGCTCCAATGTTAAATATATAACCAAGGAAATAGAATACATGTCCACACCAAAACTTGTACACAAATGTTCACAGCACCTTTATTCATGATAGCCAAGAAAGTAGAAACAATCCATGTCCACCATCAGATGAATGGATCAACAAAATGCAATATATCTATATAAGGAATATTATTCAGCCAGAGAAAAGGAATAAAGTACTAATACATGTTATAGCAATAAGTGAACCTTGAAAACATTATGCTAAATGAAAAATGCCAGACATAAAAGGCCACATATCATAGGATTCCATTTATATGAAATGTCCAGAACAGGCAGATTCAAAGAAACAAAAAGTAGGTTAGTGGTTGCCAAAGGCTCTGAGGAGAGGACAATGGGGACTGACTACTAACGGGTATGGGGTTTCTTTATGGGGTGATGAAAATATTCTAGAATTAGTGGTGATGGTTGTATGACTTTGTGAATATACCAAAACCCACGGAACAGTATACTTTAAAAGGATAAATTTTATAGTTTGTAACTTATAGCTCAATAAAAAAAGATCATTTATTTACAAATGAGTAAAGAAAAAGTAGCAGTTTAAATAGATGTATACTAGAATCACATTTACGAATTTAATGATCCATTATTTGTGGTTATGCCTGCCAAGAATTTCACCATTAACTCAAATAAGTGAGAGGTAACTATTAACCTCAAATATGCAAAGTGTCATAGATATATCTTACCTAGAACACTTTGCTATGAAAATGATGCAATAAATAAAGTCAAAGTTAAACATTTCTATGCATTTCTTTAGTTAATTATATATTTTATAGTGACGAATATTATTAAATCAGCATTCAGTGTCTGCATTTCTCATTAGTAGGTTATATTAAAAAAATTCAAAACTTCAGATTGGTTGGATAATGGTCTGCACTAAAGTCTAGACACCTGATTCTCTCATTTCATTCTGTAATTTCAGTCAGTTAATATGTATAAAGTAACTGTTGTGTTAGTGCACCATCTTGAGCAGTTAGGAATTCTAATTTTGAACAACATCCTCCATCCTTTTCCATTACCACTGATGTTATAGAACTATATAGCTTTGAGAGCTATAACCAATTGCTAAATATCATATTTAGATTTTGAACTTGAAAGTAATCTATCTTCACTGCAGGGGGAAAAGTCCTAGTCTTCCAAATATCCCCAGGGACTTTTGGAAATATTTACTGACACAAAATGAACTGTTTACAATTGTGGGGTGAATGCTCTTTTCTTTGAATCTCTGACTTCCTGTTTCTCTTCCCAATCCCAAAAAGGAAAGGAAAAGAAATGAAAGAGTTCTTCTACTTAGGCTTACCGTTTTGAAGATCAGGGTTAGCCTCTCTATTCTTTACTTCCCTCCTCTTAAGGGACAGCTTAACTGGGCCAAGTAAGTGCGTGCGTGTGCGTGTGTGTGTGTTTTCTAATGCAGAAAAGATGTCTTGCTTGACCAGACTGAGACTTGCCTTGTTTAAGGAACCTTCTGACCACCACCTAGCCCCACTTGGGCAACGCCTGCCCTTCGGAGGCACTGCCCAGAACAGCCTTGCTCCTCACTGCACGCTCCACACTCCTCGGGGACACACACCGCTGTGCGGTCCAGGCTTGCAAAGACTGGCGTTTGCACAAAGAAAGCAGTGACCCGCGGACAGCCCAGCACTACAGCTTTTCCAACGTAAATGGTCCAACTTCTCTTTCCAGTCTTTCGCACATCAGATTCTACGGGCTGAAGTGCATCGTCTTTTTAAAAGGGGTCTACAAACTTCAGGGACAGCGTAGTTCAAGGTAGGTCACCTTAAGACACTCTGCTGTCCCGGCAACTCGAGGTGTAGAAAATAGTTCTTCGAAGTTTTGAGAAGTTTCGCCCCGGAGATCACACTGGGTCTCCCCAAAAGCGGAGGCCGAGCCGCAGCGGCCCTCACTGCGTGGGCACTCGGCGCGGGGACGCGGGGCTGCCTTGCTGAGCCCCCCAGGACCGCCCGCGGCCAGCAGCCCGGGCCCCGTGTTTTCAAACAAATGTCACGGGAGCCCGGGGAGGTTGGGGCTACAAGCCACGGCCCCAGCCCACCCCTCCAGGCAAGACCCAGACCTGGAGGCAGAGCCCGGGCTGCGGGGCAGACGCAGAGCTGAGTCCCGAGCCAGCCAGCTCCAGCCCCTATCCACGCCCGCGGACTGCCGCCGGCGCCCCCATCCTCGACTCGGCGAGCCCCCAAGGATGGAGCGCTCTCGCGGGGCCGGGGATCGCGGGGTAGCGGAGACGCTGGGGTCGCCTCTCGGCTCCAGGCCCTTCCCACCTGCCTACCTCAGCTGCGGGCCCCGGTGGCAGCGCGCAACGTCTTGGCAGCGCCTGGTCCCGGGGATCCCGGGCTCTCAGCCCGCGCCCGCCTCGGACTAGCCCGCAGCAGGCGGGGGCAGGATACCTCCTCCTCCTCCTGGGACTGGCGGCCAGAGTAGCCAATCGGGGATGCAGACGGCCACGAGGCGTCACGGTGGGTGTGGCTATAACTTTGGCTCCTCCCAGTTTGGCCCAGGAGGGCGTTCTGTCCTGTAGTGGTCAACCAATAGCCTTCCCCACACTTGGAGTTCAGGCTAGTTGTCGCCTTAGGTCACCTCCATGCAATTCCCTCTGCCTGGACTCAGTCTTGCTTGGTGTCCCAGCCTGAAGTTTCTCCTCTTGCCAATCCACTCTTCATCCTCTTGCCAGGTTAATGGTCCTTAAGAACAATTTTAATGTACATTGTGCCAAAGACCATCATTGGCTTCCTTTTGCTTAAATTATCAAGAACAGATTCCTTAGTCTGGCATTCAAGGCCCCCGTCCTACTTTTTCAGGTTTATTTCTCACAGTTGCCCTTCACACACCTGAGACTGCTGCTGTGCACCTCCTCACCCCAAGGAAGTCCACTGGGAACGTTTACATGCTGTTTCCCATTCCATATTTTAAAAGTTCTAACTATCAGCCAGTTGTGGTGGCCCACACCTGTGGTCCCAGGTACTCAGGAGTCCGAACTCAGGAGGATGGCTTGAGCCCGGGAGTTTGAGGCTGCAGTGGGCTATGATCGTGCCACTGCACTCCAGCCTGGGTGACAGAGCGAGACCCCATCTAAGAAAGAAAGAAAAAGGAAAGAAAGAAAGAGAGAGAGAGAGAGAGAAAGAAAGGAAGAAAAGAGAGAGAGAGAGAGAACAAGAAAGAGATCTAATCATCCTCTAAGACACAGCTCAAAATAATGCTCATGTAACCATGTCTGTCGCCCCACCTAGCAGAAATCTCTTGTTTCTGCTCCCTCAGCATCTAGGTTTTTGCCCCTCTTGGCATTTAGGTCCTTCTGTCTATGCACTGCCCCTTATCTTTCTGTTTGACTGTGAGGACTTTGAAAGTACAGAGCATGTTGCATAAATAAATAAATGAAAATTTATACCCAGTTGAATTTTACATCCCAAGCTGGGGACTGGAGAGGTTGGTCTCAGGGTAAAATAAAAAAGAGAATTCTGAGTGTTATGGGTAATCTTTCCCCAGGTCATAAAGCCAGGCCAGACAAATTACTCTCTTTGGCTCACAGTTGGCCAAGAGAGGGTATCAGAAGGTTTTCCCACTGGAATCATTTTGTTTTTTAAGCTTTATTGCAGCTTACATAGAAAATACACAAAGGAGATAAAGATTTACGAAGTTCCTTAGAGGAAAGGCAGTAAGTGAATATGACTAAAAGGCCAGCTAGAAAGTATGAGGCTTCCATATTTTTTCCAGATGAGCACTAATTTTGGACGGGATCCCAGACTACCCCCACACATTGAATTCCTTTTGCCTTCTGTGGGAGCTGATGATGCATATCATATGAAAAATTGTCTCCAAACAGCTTTGGCAAACAAGCAGGCTGGACTGGGCTTACTTTACAGAGCACGCAGGAGTTAAATAAACAGAGTTTGAGTAACTTGCATAATTTAACACAGTAAGTCAGTAGAGACCAAGCAGGAGAAAGAGAGACAGAATGCCAAAATAGAATCACTTCTGTTTGTGAGTCAGAAATACTAAATAGACTAACAGAACTGAGTGAATAGAGTCACTCATGAAAAGCGGCTTTCTAAACACGGCTGCCACCCTTGTAAGGCTCAGCCAACATTTATGTACTGTCACCTTTTGCCAGAAACATGACAAGCTGAATTTGTTTGACTATGGAGAATACAGTGGGACAGCATCCTGTTTCTGCCTATGCTAAGAAAAATACATGGTACAATGGAATATTATTCAGCAATAAAAAGAAATGAAGTACTGAAACATGCAACAACACAGATAAACCTTGGACAACTAAAAATATATAGAAAAAAATTAGCCGGGCATGGTGGCGCATGCCTGTAGTCCCAGCTACTCGGGAGGCTGAGGCAGGGGGATTGCTTGAACCCAGGAGTTTGAAGTTGCAGTGAGCTAGGCTGACACCACGGCATTCTAACTGGGGCAACAGAGAGAGACCCTGTCTAAAAAAAAAAACAAAAAACATGCAGGTTCAGACTCAGTAGGTCTGGGATGGAGACCAAGTTTTCACATTTCTAACAAGCTCCAGGGATGCACTTTAAGTAGCAAAGCTGTGACTATATGATTCCAAGAGCACTGGGAACCCACTGAAGTGTTTTAAACAGGGACATGACAAAAAAATCAGATGTGGCAAGAATGTAGAGAGGGGGTTTAAAAAGAGCAAAGTAGATTCAAATAAACCAGTTAAGGAACTATTTCAGTCATCCTGGGGAAAGATGGTGTCAGACTGGTAGTGGTGGTGATGGAGAGAAGCAATAGGTGACCAAAGCTATGCTTTAGGAAGCACTATCTAGCGTGGTGGGGAGGATAGCTAGGAGAAGGGGGAAAAATTAGGAGGCTAAGGAAGTACTTCAATACAGATCTGAACTAGGATGCTCATGCTGATAATGACCTGGAGGATGTGGTGGGCATTAAAAGATTTTGGGTGAAATAGAAATGGTAAACTGTCAGGGAGACACAACACATTGAGCACTATTCCAAGTGCATTAGCATACATAATGTCATGACAACCCTGTCATATAGGTATGTCTTAGTTCATTTGCATTGCTATAAAGGAATACATGAGGCTGGGTAATTTTTAAAGAAAAGAGGTTTATTTGTCTCACAGTTCTGCAGGCTGTACAAGAAGCATAGTGTCAATGTCTGCTTCTAATGAGGGCCTCAAGAAGCTTCCACTCATGGTAGAGGGTTAAGAGGAGCCAGTGTGTGCAGATCACATGGCAAGAGAGGAAGCACGAGAATGGAGGGAAGTGCCAGACTCTTATAAACAACCAGTTTTCAGGGGAAATAATAGAGGGAGAACTCATTCCCTATTGTGTGGACAGCACCAAGCCATTCATGAGGAAACTGCCCCCATGACTGAAGCACCTCTCATTAGGCCCTACCTCCAACATTGGGGATCAAATATCAACATGAGGTTTGGGGGACAAACATCCAAACTATGGTAAGGTACAATTATTATTTCCATCTGACAGATAGGACAACCGCAGTCCAGCCATGTCACACAACTGGCCCAAGATACACAGAGATTAAGTAGTGGAACCAGGAATTCTGGCTCCATAGTAACCACTACTGTATACCACAGATGCTCCTCAACTTACGATGAGATTACATCCCAATAAGCCTATCCTAAGTTGAAAATATCATAAGTCAAAAATGCATTTAATGCCCTTAACCTGCCAAACATCATAGCTTAGTCTCACCTACCTTAAATGGACTCAGAACAATTATGTTAGCCTACAGCTGGGCAAAATCATCTAATAGAAAGCCTATTTTATAATAAAGTTATTATAAAGAATTGTGAATCAAAATTCAAACTACAGTTTCTACTAAATATGTATTGCTTTCATGGCATAATAAATTTAAAAAATCATAAGCTGAACCATTGTAAGTAGGGGAGAACTAGTACATCTCAACTGCTTTCAAAAAATTGAATCTATAGGGTCTGACAACTGATTAGAAGGGGGAAACAGGAGAGTCTAGGATGTTTTATGTCTGTGTAATTGGGAAATGATGGTGCCATTAACCAAAGTAGGGAAGGAAGGAGAAGAAGGAGCTAGTTAAGGGGAAGAAGAATGATGTCTGGCTTGGAGGTGCTGAGTACAACTTGGTGTGCCAGCAAAACATCCAGGAGACAGTGAGCAGGAAATCAGTCAGGCTGAGTTGTAGGGAAAGGTCTGGGTTTAGGTATATACTTCAAATAATCTACATAGAGGAGAGATTATTTTACATTGTAGAATGATACATTCTACATAACCATTTGGCATATAACCATTCGGCCACATTTGGCATACTTGGACCAAGGACAGAGGGGTTCAAGGGTGCAGAGATAAGGGAAGTAGATAAGCACCACGGAAGAAGTGTCTAGTTCTTTAATCCAACCACACATGAAATTCAGAAATTCAAGGGCTAAGGAGTTCAAAGGTCTCCACTGATCAGCTTGAAAAGTTTCAATCAACTTTTCCTTGGGTCGCTTTTACAAGCCTTATAAGGATAACTCCCTCAGTCTTTGTCTTTGTTTCCCTGAGAGCTGCTGTTTAATTTTCATCTGCACTGAACTGGGAGATTTTTGTCCAGCTGTGGATTAGCAACAGCTGGCCTTTGGCCAAGTTCCAGAAACACAAAGTTAGACAGGCACTATCCTTACAGACTATTCAATTCTCATGGCGCTTTCTCAACATGACACCGTGGCTCTTCCAAGCTAACACCTGCCTCCTTAATGTTTTCTCTTTATGTGCTAACTTGTACACTTAAATTTCTAACTGGCATGACTTTACCAGGAAAAATTAGGAATGCAGTAGGCATTTGGGGGAAATTTTGATACAAACAGTATCTCAGAACAAAAGAATGAAGGCACCCTCATGAGTGGATTGTTTGTCTTGTTTGCCTAAAAGAGAGAAAATTTTGTTTAACTTAGGAAACATCCCCTGCTTTGTTTTTGTACTTTGGGAATTAATAAGACCTGACATTTTAATGGCATGGCTTAATAAAATTATCTAGGACTCAAGTTATGTCAAAACCAAGTGCATGCCATTCTCTTTTGTGTAAATATATGTAGAAATTATTTTTTTTATATCTAAACTTTCTTCTTTCAGAGGGAACATAATTAGCTTTTTACAAAAACAATTTCATGTTTTTCTGAAGCTGGCTCCCTCACATTTTTTTCTATTCTTTTTTCTCTCATTTTTCTTCTCTTGGGATACTTTAAAGATTAATTAATTTTTAAAAAGCATTCAGTTGTGTCCTCACTCCAGGAATATAGTCTAGATAAGCAGTCAGAACTATCTAAAAGAAAGAAAAAAGTTATTAAACTGTGTTTCTTCTTTTTGATCCTAAAAAGTATATTTCCATAATAGCCTACATAACAGCTAGGAGATAAGAAGAAAAGGCTTTAATTCTAAGATGAAAGAAGATATTTTGTCATGATTGAGTCTGTAAAAATTAGTTTACCATATAAAAATAATATCAACACAATAGTTTGGTTCATTTAAGACCAAGGTCAAATTTCTTGTGATTTATGCTTCTTAAATTTCCTATACTGATTTTATGAATTAAATAAATTACCACTGTTTCCTTAACTTGCTTTAAGTAGAAAATTAAATGTATTACTATAAAACTGTATTCAAATAAATGGCATGATAATGGCTGCCTATTTAAAAGGGTTTAATTTTATAAAATTCTTACAGTTTTACAAATCGTAAAGACTTATGTGTTAGCTAAATTGTAATTTCCAGATCTTTAACTCTAAAACCTTAGACAAATGATGAAGTTAATTAATAAATAATGTTTGTGTGCATAGTTTCTAAAAGAGAAACATTATAGAACCCTGGTCACTAAACATAATTTTAAGTAATCCTTACTGCTTAAATTGAAAATAGGTTAACAAAATATGCAAATATTCTGGATATTATCAATATCTATATTTTTAGTTAATTATATTTGCCTCCTCAAATATGTTAAAATTAAGCTAGGCGTTGTGGTGTGTACCTGTGGTCCCAGGTTCTTGGGAGGCTAAGGCAGGAGGGTCACTTGAACTAAGGAGTTTTAGGCTGCAGTGAGCTATGATTGTGTCACTGCGCTCTAGTGTGGGGCAACAGAGCAAGACCGCATCTCTAAAAATAAAATAAAATAAAATAAAATTATATTGAATAAGTATCAAGGAGAAAATAGCTAAACAGATTTTGGCTTTCAATTCTCTTATTTTCGTCTGTGTCTAGAGAAAAGTTCGTTATTTTTGTTAAATGTGATAATTAATACAAATATTTAATTATAAAGGTTATAATACTGTAATATACAGTATTAAAAATACAGATATATACAAATACAGATATATTCTGTATATTCTTAAAAATACAGATATATACAAGACAATGGTTATGATTTTCTGTTTAAGTTACAATTTTTTCAGATGGTAAATTTAATATGATATATACAATGTTTTACTTACTGTATTGCTGTTAATTATATTCTAAAATTATAAAGGCTTCAATTTAGTATCTATTTATATGTCTTTTATAGATGCTACATGCACACATATAAAAGTACATCAATAAGTCCTTTACTGCATATTGCTACATGCATAATATACAAAAGGAGTAAAATTAGAATTTAGATCTTTTTTCCTGTAAAATGAATGTTCTTTTAAGTACAGATCAGTAGAGGTCACCAAATTATTCTGTTAACTCTTGGTGCTACTTTGTATAGTCTTAAATTATTTTTTGAGAGTCTTTATTTTTGGAAGAAAAAGTTAAGTTCTTAGTAACCCTTGTTGTTTATTGCTATGTGTTTTTACAGTTTTGCCGCAAACTGGTTTGTCTTTAGATATTTATGACTTAGACCTTGTCTCCTTTTAACCATTCTTGATGTTGCCTTTCCTAAATTCAGTACCCAAATTCAGAATAATAAAACTGTTAAGATACTTTTATGCCTGTTATATTAGGTCTGGTGGAGGGTAAACAGGTGGCAAGGAGGTGGCTAGTGGCGGAGAGTGGCAGAGAGTGAATTGTAGCTAGGAACCAAATTTCAACTAGGAACTGTTCCCTGGTAGGAACATACATGATAAAAAGTTCCTAGTAACCTTTAACTGACTTAGAGCCAATTACCATCTAATTAGCATAACATGGATAGAGTTTTGTGGAAAATTCTAGAAAAGATGCATGTGCAGGAAGGGAAACTTATATAACCTACCCTGTTATATAACCTGTCATGTGATCTGTTATATAACACCAACCTGTCAATCACCCCAAAAGGAAACAACAACCAACCCTGCCAGGGGAAAGAGGACAAAGTAGTGGGCTTATAAAAGGCAACATGTGCTCAGCCTCCAGCGTCTTTCTCCAATTCTGGATACTGGCCTATTCCACTCTCTCTGGAACATATTTTCCTTTTGGGTAGCTTCCTCTACTTTCACTCTTTCTCGTATGTGACAAACTGTATGATATTAAGTTGCTCTGTGTTTGTGATCACTTGCTCTGTCATGGGCTCAACTAGGTACCAGTACTCATTCTTTTTTTTTTTTTGAGACAGAGTCTCCCTTGTTGCCCAGGGTAGGGTGAGTGCCGTGGCGTCAGGCTAGGTCACAGCAATCTCAAACTCCTGGGCTCAAGCAATCCTTCGGCCTCAGCCTCCCAAGTAGCTGGGACTACAGGCATGTGACACCATGCCCGGCTACTTTTTCTATATATTTTTATTTTTTTTTATTTTTATTTTTTTATTTTTATTTTGAAATCAAATGCAATTTGTTATTATTATTTTTTTTATTTCGGCATATTATGGGGGTACAGATTTTAAGGTTTCAATAAATGCCCATTTCCCCCCCCTATATATTTTTAGTTGGCCAATTAATTTCTTTCTATTTATAGTAGAGACGGGGGTCTCACTCTTGCTCAGGCTGGTTTCAAACTCCGGACCTTGAGCAATCCGCCCGCCTCAGCCAGTACTCATTCTTGACACTAGGAACCAGGGTACCAGGGAACATCCACACAGACCAACCTAACATTAAGATGCCTATAAACAGAACAGAAAATAGGAATAATTTTGTGTGTCTAAAATTCTTCAGAGTTTAACTAATTAAAAACTTGTATAAGAGTTTTTGTTTACAAAACTTAGGGTAAAAAAATCTGGTGATAAAAAAAAGAGCTTATCTTGTTCAGTAAATTATACTTAGGTAAAATGTGTTAATACAAATATCTTTCCATGATTGTTTTCTGAGTTTTAAAAAAGGGGGCTGGGTGCGGTAGCTTATGTCTATAATCCTAGCACTTTTGGAGGTCAAAATGGGAGGATTGCTTGAGGCTAGGCGTTCCAGACCAGCTGGAACAAGAGTGAGACCTCATCTCTACAAAAACAGAAAAATTAACAGAGTATGGTGGCACGTGCCTGTAGTCCCAGCTACTCAGGAGGCTGAGGCAGAAGGATTGCTTGAACCCAGCAGTTTGAGGTTGCTGTGAGTTATGATGATGACACTGCACTCTAGCCTGGACAACAGAGAGAGACACTGTCTCAAAAAAAAAAAAAAATTATTGTTTGTCCTCCCATATTACTGCAACACTAACCCAGCCACCTTTCTTCCTTTACTTGAAAAATGAACTCCATGCTTACTTAACTCCCCTCAGGGAACTTTCCTTTCCTTTACATTCCTTCTAGAGACTCCCTTGAGTATTCCTGATTCAATATTGTGATGGTTCATAGTTAAAAACAAAAACTAAAAATTGCCAAGCAGACTATCACAGACTTGAATTACCCTTGAAATTTAAGCTTCTCACAGAAATTAAATCAATTCAGATGGCCATATTAATTGTTCTTGCCCAGACCTTGCAGCTAAAGTAGCTATTATTTGGGTTACTGCATGACTTCAAAATACTTTAGAAACAAAGAGATTTCCTGACCACTGAAGGAAAGAACCTTTATAAGATAGACAGTGAATTAAAGAACGTTGGCCAGGAGTGGTGGCTCGTGCCTGTAATCCTAGCACTCTGGGAGGCTGAGGCTAGAGGATTACTCAAGGTCAAGAGTTCTGAGACCAGCCTGAGCAAGAGTGAGGCCCCCATCTCTACTAAAAATAGAAAGAAATCAATTGGCCAACTAAAAATATATAGAAAAAATTAGCCAGGCATGGTGGCACATGCCTGTAGTCCCAGCTACTCAGGAGGCTGAGGCAAAAGGATCGCTTGAGCCCAGGAGTTTGAGGTTGCTGTGAGCTAGGCTGACTCCACAGCACTCTAGCATGGGCAAAGTGAGACTCTGTCTCAAAAAAAAACCAAAAAAAAAAAAAACCAAAAAGAACCTTGAGATGTTTTGTTAGTACCTAAAGAGATAGCCAAAATAAAAGTGAGAGTTTAACAAAAATTTTTCATGACATTACCCACAATAGCAGAGTGAAATTAGCCGCAATACGGAACCAAGATTGGTATTGGTGTGGCAATTTTAAGAAGTATTGCTGATGATGTTTCCAATGTGTATCCTATTTGTCAAATATTTATAGCTCATTCCCTAAATTCCTTCGGTCTTGGCTCAAATATAACCTTATGAGTGAGGTCTTCCCTGATCATTCTATATGAAATAGGAATCTTCTCGCCCATCCTGCTTTATATTTCTTTATAGCAGCTTGCTTATTGTCTGTCTTTCCCCCCTAGAATGTAAGTTCCATGAGGTTCTTTGTTTTGTTTTTTCCTATAATCTTCAGTGCCTAGAAATGTCCAGCACATATTAGTACTGAATAAATGTTTATTAAATAAATAAAATAGGCTTTCCTAACTCCTTTGCACTTGGCAGCATTCATTCATTCAATGAATAATACCAGCTGGGCGAGGTGGCTCACACCTGTAATCCTAGCACTCTGGGAGGCCAAGGTGGGAGAATCGCTTGAGGTCAGGAGTTAGAGACCAGCCTGAGCAAGAGCGAGACTCCCATCTCTACTAAAAATAGAAAGAAATTAGCCAGACAACTAATTTTAAATTTTTATAAAAATAATAATAATAGGCCGGGCGTGGTGGCTCACGCCTGTAATCCTAGCGCTTTGGGAGGCCGATGCGGGCGGATTGCTCAAGGTCAGGAGTTCGAAACCAGCCTGAGCGAGACCCCGTCTCTACCAAAAATAGAAATAAATTAATTGACCGACTAAAAATATATATACAAAAAATTAGCCGGGCATGGTGGCGCATGCCTGTAGTCCCAGCTACTCGGGAGGCTGAGGCAGTAGGATCGCTGAGCCCTGGAGATTGAGGTTGCTGTGAGCCAGGCTGACGCCACGGCACTCACTCTAGCCTGGGCAACAAAGTGAGACTCTGTCTCAAAAAAAAAAAAAAATAATAATAATAATAAAAACGCCAGTACCTTTGATCTTTCAAACACTATGTTGACATCTGGTGCTCAACAGTGACTAACTCCTACCTTCAAGGAGGTATTGGTTTAGTTAGAGGAAAACATTGACAAATACATTGTCAATTAAAGCCCAGTGTGATAAATGCTGTGACAGGTAGAAATACTATACACTGTGGGACCATATAGCAGATTCATCTAGCCCAGTCTTCAGGGAATCAAGGTAGAATTCCTGGAGGAAGCAATGTCCTAACAAAGGAATGAAGGACAAAAGTTAATCTAGGTAAAACATTAGGAGAGAGTCAAGAATGTTTCATGCAAAGAGAAATCTATGGAGAGGCTGAGCAGCAAGAGAATGTTGCCAAACCTAAAGGCTCACCCCTCCCCCAAAGTACTGATTTGTTTCCAGTGTTCAATCTTCCCGTATGTTGTTCCCTCTGCTGGGAATGGCTAGAATGTCACCCTGTTTACTGCTTAATCACTTCTATATCCTGAAAAATCCTTTACTGTGTGGCTTCTCTTGATGTCTATAAGCCAAAGTAATCACTTCCTTCTTTGTACCTTCACTATAATCAGTACTTTCCTCTATTATAGCCCTTAGCAATGTTTTTCTTCAACATCATATAGAATTCCTTAGAGGACAGAAAATATGTCATATATTTTGAATCCTTAGACACTAGGAACCCAAGAGCCTAGCATAGTATAGACACTCACTAAATGTTTATTCAATGAGTGAATTATTAATTCTGCTTCTGAACAAAATTTCCTGATTCTATCACTGGAGAAGACTGGAAACATCCCAAGATTTTCCTGCATCAAGAAAAGGACAGTGGGTAGCCGTGGTGCCTCACGCCTGTAATCCTAGCACTCTGGGAGGCCAAGGCAGGAGGATGGCTTGAAGTCAGGAGTTCGAGACCAACCTGAGCAAGAGCAAGACCCTGTCTCTACCAAAAAAAAAAAAAAAAGAAAGAAAGAAAGAAAGAAAGAAATTAGCTGCACAACTAAAAAAAGTACAGTGCCATATGCCATATGTTTGCAGAGTCAACACTAATAGAGATACAGACACGAGATGATGGGTGTGGATACAGATATAGGATATATGTATATCTATTTATATCCATCCATATTCTAGCTCTTGCTGGATTCATAAAGGAGGTAAAGAGCCACAAGTGACCATTATCCCATAAATTTGTTAATATTTCTCTCCTACTAGTTCTGTGGAAGCAGAAGCTGAGATGGGACCTGTACGATACAGCAGAAGCTGTACGATACTTAGGGACCACCTCCTGTGAAGGGAAGGGGAGGGTGTAGGATTACGAGAAAACCATAAAGTAGGCTCCTCAAACCCTCATCCAATGTCTTTGGGGGGAGTCCTTAAGTACATATGACCCCAGTCAGAGTTGTCCCACAATGACCTGAAATAGCCAGGCCTTTATACCCATCAGCAGGTGGATGTAGGCTTCCCAGGAAGGGCATGTGCTTGTGCGTGTCAACAGTTTCCAGACTCCTGATGGGAGTGACAGCTGAAGGCTATCTGGTCACCACATTCCCAGCAGCCACAGCAGCAAGTCCTTCCTTGAAGGAGGAGCCCTGTATCCACTGCAGTGTTATTCCATAAACATACAGTCATACTTTCAAATGAGGTCGGTGATGTTCAAATTTCTCTAACAAAAATGAATGAATTAAAAAAGATGTGGGAAATATCACAGATGTAAGATAGAAATCAGTATTTTGGAAATATACTACAAATACATTTTTGTCAGAGAAATTATTGGAATTTGAAGCTAGTGCCCTGTAGCTTCCTTTGAGATTGATGGACAATACTTTTATGCCAGAATTTTGGTTTACTTTGTCCCATAAGACATCTAACATTTTCCCTGGCAGACTGTAGATCACTCTTTCCTGTGAATTTCATTTTTGCCATCCCTTTTCCATGACATCAAGAGCCAACTGTCCAAACAAATTTTACTTAAACTGAATCATATGGACTCTCTATACTTTGAAGTTTTGTGTTATCCTTTTATATTATAAAATAATTCTTTGAAGCTATTCTTAAGCAACAAAGCCAACTGATTTCTTGAAACATGTTTAATATAATAGATATTATCAAAGAATTTTTCCTATAAATTTACATTTTATTTGAGAAAAAAATGCTTTTCCTCTGAATCTAAGAATTTTTTCTCTGGTTCTTTTTTCCCGTGTGATCCCAGATCATTCTATTCTACCACTGCATTTCTTTCTGACTGTATTTCTTACTTTCTCTAACCAATGTTTCAAGTTTTCTTTCTTAACTCTTTTCTTTTATAGCTTACACGGATATTGCTACCAATAGGATCCAGAGCTCACCTAGAACACACTAAGGATTGATTCTGCATAAAAAAGAATTAAACTTCTATTGACAATTGAAAAGTAAGCTGCCAGGCTCTTAAACCTCAAGACTCTTGCAACTCAGCTGTGTGTGCACAGCTATGTACTTACATCTCTGGCTATCAGTCAAGGTTGTATTCTTTTTCTCTGTGTTTTCATTAGACTGTAACAAAATGGCATTTGGATCAGTTCATTAAATGCTATTGGAGCACCTGTTGGCCAGATACTGTAACAGGGACTAGAGGAATAAAGATATTACTATCCCTCCAGGATCCTGTCATCTGATTAAGTAGACATTCATTTAAACAGATCATTTCCATGCAAAGTTAAAAAAGCTAACAGAGTGGTATACCCAGCATGCTCTGGGAGGATAAAGAATAGGCACTTAGCCCAACCTAGGGGTTTAAGAAAGGCATCTAGAGGCAATAACAGCTGATTTGGGTCTTAAAAGATGTGTGAGACTCAGCCAGTGCCATATTACTAGAGCATTATGTGTTCTTCCACTAGGGGAGGTATTGTATGCCAACAAGGAGCGTCTACCGTATTCATTAGGCTATGGGGATGTTTTGAAGAGTTTTCAGCAGAGAAGTGCCTTGTATTTCAGAAAAAATCATTTGCACTGGCATGACGTGAAGGAAGGCTCTAAAGCAGTGTTTGCAATGTGCCTGCACCAGCAACTTCAGTATCATCAGGGAACTTACGAGAAAGGCAAATCCTTTGTCTGGCGTGGTAGCTCATGCCTATAACCCCAGGACTTTGGGAGGCCAAGATGGGAAGATTGCTTGACAAGCCTGGGCAACATATCGCCACCAAGTCTCTACAAAAAAAAAAGAAAAATTAGCTGAGTGTGGTGCATGCCTGTATCCCAGCTACTCAGGAGGCTGAGGCAAGAGGATTGCTTGAGCCCAGAAATTTAAGATTGTAGTAAGCTACGATCATGCCACTGTACTCCAGCCTGGGTGACAGAGTGAAACTCTGTCTCTAAAAAAAAAGAAAAAAAAAAAAAAAGAAATGCCAATTCTCAAGCCTCACCTCAGACTTACTGAATCAGAAACTCTTAGAGTGGGACCATCAATCAAGATTTTAACAAACCCTCCAGGTGATTCTGATACAAACCAAAGTTTGAGGACCACTGCTCTAATCAGCAGGGAACAGAGTTAGGCAATCGAGGAACTCATGTTAGGTACAAAATGTAAAAGAGCACCAAAGCCATCAGTAATCAAGTAATATTTGAATGTAATTTTTTTTTTTTTTGAGACAGACTCTCACTCTGTTGCCCAGGCTAGAGTGCTGTGGTGTCAGCCTAGCTCACAGCAACCCCAAACTCCTGGGCTCAAGTGATCTTGAGAGGCCTCAGCCTCCCAAGTAGCTGGGACTATAGGCGCTTGCCACCATGCCCAGCTAAATTTTTTTGTTTGTTTCTATTTTTTAGGTGGCCAGCTATTTTTTTCTATTTTTAGTAGAAATGGAGGTCTCACTCTTGGTCAGGCTGATCTCAAACTCCTGCCCTCTCCCGCCTCAGCCTCCCAGAGTACTAGGATTACAGGCATGAGCCACCACGCCTGGCCTTAATGTAATATTTTTTTAAAAATCCAAATTAATACCAAAAATCCATGATGAACAAAATATCAAAATTTTGGCTAGATGTAGTGGCTCACACCTGTAATCCTAGCACATTGGGAGGCCCAGGTGAAAGGATGGTTTGAGGCCAGAAGTTTGAGACTAGCCTGGGCAACATAGCGAGACCCCCGCCTCTAAAAAAAAAAATCGAAGTTTTCAATAAAGGTGGGCTGTTTCTTGGTTTTAGACCCCATGTTATTGTGCAATGGGGACCGTTGTTTCCAATCAGGTTCCTGAGGTCCACATGGCTATCACATTCCCCATGAGGCAGATTTATGAGGACTGACAAAGGCGAGTGAACAGATTAGGTAACATGGGTTCAAGCCCAGCTTGTGAAACCTGTTCAGTGGCTCAGGGTTCCCCACACTGGGCCCTCAAAGTTTCCCTGAAATTGTTTACGGATATTTTTTCCCCTTCAAATTTTATATAGAGTGAATCCAGTCTTTTTGCTATTATTGTTGTTGTAGAACTTTTCGTAACTTTTTCTACTTGGTTCAAAATAGAAGAGGACATTTTGGTAAGGGCATAAAGGGCGCATATTTTTTCTTTTGTCTTGCGTCCCAATGTGGCTTAGCACAGTACAGGGCTGGAGTTATCTTTTAATTGTAATGACAGGGAAGTGCTACTGGCATCTAGTGGGTAGTGGCCAGGAATGCTGCTAAACATCGTACAATGCACGAGACAGTCCCCCACAACAGGAGTTATTTGGTCCAAAATGTCAATAGTGCTGAGATTGAGAAACCCTGCAAGGAGGTTGTTCACAGTGTCTTGAATTGGGGCAGATCTGTTAGCAAATACGGAACTATCCAGAACTTGATGATTAATTGTCCAGGAAGGAGTGGAGTTTGAGAGAGTTTGAGGGAAGAAAAGACTGCCAGAGTTTTTTTGCTTGCTTAGGACACAAGTTGTGTAGAAAATTCAGGAGGAGGAACTAGTTAGGAAGAAAGAAGGGATGTAAAAAGAGTTGGGAGTTTGAGGCAGGACATCAGATGGAGATGTTTGTTTGAAGCCAAGTAACCAAAGCTCTGAATATAGAGATTTTAGAATAGTCAACAGGTACCTCTATTGTGGTCCTCTGCCCCACCCAAGACCTCTGGGCAAGTCCATCCCTCCTGCCTTAGAGAATGGATGTCACAGATAAAGCAGGTGACAAGAAAGGTGATATTTGGCTTTTTAAGTCCCAAATGATTTTTCTGAAACTTATATTGGAGAAATAGCTTTATGCATTTCAAATATCAAGCCCTGAAGAGCTCAAGGTATAGAGTTCATAGTCTTGCAATAAGTAACAGGCTGGGGATCACATGCAAGGATCTGAGTACTCTTCTCTGAGAGGAAATAGAGATTCCACAGGTGGGGGCAGAAGAGGAACAAAGGGGATGTAGAGGAAGGAGTGGCTGGGACAACAGGGTTGGATTGGGGGCACCAAATGGACAATGTTAGAATCAGCATCTAAACTTCCCTGGCTCCACCTAAGCAGGTACCAAGGAGCTGCCTTTCCTATTGCACCTGGGTGCTATATCTGGGGAGATTAGCGGCCAACAACACCCCCAGGAATGACACCACCTGCGGGCAGCCCTTTTTTCCAGTAGCTTTGAACATTTGTAGGCCCCAGGATACAGGGGAAACCCCATTACCTATTCTTGGGTAGACACTCAGGGAACCGTGCTCCATTATGGTTGGATGCCAACACAATCTCCCACTGTTTGGTTAAGCTTCATAGGTTTTTCTAGAACTGTTTCTGGATGGCATTTTTCTTTTTCAATTTGTATCAGCAGAAAGTGAATTCAGTTTTCACTCCAAATATTTTTAACTTTCTGTATTAAAGTATTGTCCTCAAGAGTACTTCCCAGTAACCCTGCCTCAAGCAAGTCTCTGCCTAGAATCTGTTTCCTGGGGAACCGACCTAAGATAGTGCCTAATGAATATTTATTGGACAAATGGATGAATGGGCTCTTCAATTGTAAACTGTGCAGTTCCTCACCCTGAGCAGAGGTATAGTGGAAAACTTCTGACCTTTATTTGTATATTTAAAATTTTATTTTGTCATCTCAGGCCCTAAAATTGAAAGCCTAGACTCAGATCATCCACCCGACCCTGGGGTCACCCATGACTTTTATATGATGATAGTATCAATACCCAGTTGTTGCAGTTATATTGCCACTTGACCACTAGATGGCAGAGGTGACACTTTGAGATCCTCTCTGGCCCTGGGTCACCTACTCCAGGATTTAACATTAAACCCAAATTACCCATTTAGCATCATTAATTCCCAAGCCCTTGTAATTATGGCATCGTTTCATTTTGTAGGAAAGTGTCACTGCCACATTTGGCCTCATTTGCATATAAAAAGGACAGTCTGGAATATAATGGAAAGACTCTGGACTATATCACCAGCTACTGCACATAGCCACTTGCTCCATTTGAACATATTTCTTAATTAGTCAAAAAAGAAAGAATTCCAGCCCTGCATGCCTCACAGGTATGTTTTGAGGAATAAGTGAAAATTATTGAGGTTGAGGGAAGGGGCCTGGTTGAAGTTCTCCCTAGTCCAGGAGAGCTTCAAGTATAGTGGGTGGGAGGCCAGATCAATCCTGTGTGGGTGGAGGGACATTGCCTCGGTCCCCAGCCCCTTCTCACAGCTCCCAGAGTGAGGGGCTGGTGTGAGTGGTGGTCTCTAAGGGGGCTCTGATTTGTGATATACTCACTCCAGCCTAAGCCA
The DNA here is from genome assembly GCF_040939455.1 of Microcebus murinus. Classification (NCBI taxonomy): domain Eukaryota; kingdom Metazoa; phylum Chordata; class Mammalia; order Primates; family Cheirogaleidae; genus Microcebus; species Microcebus murinus. The sequence continues at coordinate 35,502,887 of NC_134106.1, read as the reverse complement.
GACTCCAGTTGTGACAACTTCTGAAGTTTATTCCCCTCCTAGAACAGCACAAAGGTTTCCTGCATGCCGGCTGCAGACAGCATGGTGTATTGCTTTCCCAAATCCTTAGTTTGTGACTTCTTGCTTGTGCATGCTCTGAGATCGTGACTAGGTACTGAGTTTGCATGAGTTTTTCACACTGCTATGAGATGGTCCTCGCCTCTCTGCCTGAATTCCCCTATTCCCACGCAGTATCTGGCTGAGAATAAAGGCTAGCTCCAGAAATGCCAGCATAACTGGCCCACAAAGTATTGTACAGATTTAGTTTCCCCAGTCTCAGGTGTCTGAACTAATGGGCTGAGAGGAGGCAGCCAGATGAATACTCTGAGGTCAGTCTGGCTTGGATACTGGGGTTGGTGGAGGAGAGGAGTCTATTGTCCATGGTCTCCTCCTTCTTCATTTAGGGTGTATATTAATTTCCTACTGGTGCTGTAATAAATTCCACAAACCTAGTGGCTTAAAACAACACATATTTATTGTTCTAGAGGTCAGAATACTCAAATGGATCTTACAGGGCTAAAATCAAGGGGTCAGCAGGGCTGTGTTCCTTCTGGGAGAATCCTTTCCGTGTCTGTTCTAGTTTCTAGAGGCTGCCTGCATTCCTTGGGTTGTGGCCTCTTCACCTTCAGAGCACATCACCCCAACCTCAGCTTCCATCATCACATCCCCTTTTTCTGACTTTGATCCTCCTCCCTCCCTTTCATAACGACCCTTGTGATTATATTGGACCCACCTGGATAATCCATCCAGGATAACCTTTTCATTTCAAAATCTTTAGCTTAATCACATCTGCAAAGTCCTTTTTACCATGTAAGGTAACATTTTCACAGGTTCTGGGATTACCGCATAGACATCTTTGGGAAAACTTTATTCAGCCTACCAAGAGGGTTTGTGGTCTAGGGTCAAAGGTTAATGAGAAAAATAAAATGAGACTATTTGTAGATCATGTATTATGTTACAGAAACTATGATAGGCATTCTACCTGTGCTGTCTCATTTAATTCTCACATCAATATAGCAAAGTAAGTATTTTTACAGTATTTTTTTAAAAGATGAAACATTGAGACTCAGGTTGAATAGTTTATTAGTCAATGGTAAAGGTTCATATTTGGGTCTCTTTCACTCAATCCTTTCCCTTAATCCCCAGAAAAATCAGTTTTTTCATTTGCAAAATGGGGACCACAATCTGCCTATAGGTTTGTGTAATAATTAAGTGAGATGATGTCTGCAAAGGGCTAAGAAGAGGGTGTGGCTCATGGTAAGTGCTCCCCTAGTGATAGCTGTTATTATTACTGTCTTCCCAGGTCCCTCCTGGCTCAAGTCCCTCCTCTGTCTGGCAGGCAGAATCCCACCTAGTTCTAAGCCAATTCTTATCAAAGTTGGAGATATTATCTGTGGGCTCTGAAATTAGTGTGCTGCCACATAGCTAACTAGGACAGAGCATTCAGCTAATAAAAGAAGGTATTATTTTTGCATATTTTCTGTAAAACAGTTGGCCCTCTAAATCTTGTGTGTTCTGCGTCCATGGATTCAACCAACCACAGATTAAAAATATTATTAAAGAATGGATAGTTGTGTCTGTAGTGAACACTTACAGACCTTTTTTTCTTGTCATTATTCTCTAAACAATACAGTGTGACAACTATGTACAGAGCATTTGCATTATATTAATTGTATTAGGTATTATAAGTCATCTAGAGATGATTTAATGCAGTGGTCCTCAACCTTTTTGGCACCAGGGACCATTTTCATGGAAGATAATTTTTCCACAGACTTGGGGGGAGGATGGTTTCAGGGTGATTGAAGCACACTATATTTATTGTGCACTTTATTTCTATTATTATTACATTGTAATATATAAATAAGTATATAACTTACCATAGGTTGGGAACCTCTGATTTAAAGCAGGTTTTTGGATGTGCATGTTATATGCAAATAATACACCATTTATATCAGGGATTTGAGCATCCATGGATTTTGGTATCTCCAGGAGATCCTGGAACCAATGCCCCACAGATACCAAGGGATAACTGTATTTTAAAATAAACTCAAATGGCATATTTTGCAGATATTCTTCCAGGATTGTCCACAGAGGTGAAATGTTATGTCAGATAACATTTATGGACAGAGAAAGCAAAGTGATGTGTAGAAAACAGACGTGAGGTACAAAAACAGATGGATTGGAGTTTGCCTTATCTGAACCTGATTTGAACAATTGCCTGCCTGTGATTGGTGAGATTTGGCTACTTTTTACAAGAGCAGGTTACAGTCTGTTTACATATCAAGTTAGATTACAGCTTACTACCTATGGAGAAACATTTATGCCAAACTTAAAATATGTAGGGAGGCAGCTTCAGGCCAAACCTAATGTATTTCTATCTATGCCTAACACAACTTCTGCCTTTCTTTAAGACGACAGTAAAATAATTCACAGGGTAAAAAATGGGAACTTTGTGGTAATTTAGGGGTGTTCCAATTAGCAATTCTACAACCTATAAAAACAGACCTTAAAGGGTAAGCTTATTAAACCAGTGTTACAGCATTAAGTTTTTTTGTTTTTTTTGAGACAGAGACGCACTCTGTTGCCTGAGTTAGAGTGCCGTGGCATCAGTCTAGCTCACAGCAACCTCAAACTCCCGGGCTCAAGCGATCCTTCTGCCTCAGCCTCCCGAGTAGCTGGGACTACAGACATGGGCCACCATTCCTGGCTAATTTTTTTCTATATATTTTTAATTGGCCAATTAATTTCTTTCTGTTTTTAGTATAGACAGGGTCTCACTCTTGCTCAGGTTGGTTTTGAACTCCTGACCTTGAGCAATCTGCCTGCCTCGGCTTCCCAGAGTGCTAGGATTACAGGCGTGAGCCACCGTGCTCAGCCTAATGAAAGTTTAAGAAGAAAAAAAAATTCATTTGTCAACAGAAGAGAATCCAAGCTCTGTATAATTTAAAGAGGTTTATTCTTAACCAAATACGTGTGACCATGGCCTGGAGAGCCAAGTCCAAGAAGCCTTGAGCAAGTGATCTCGCCATGGTTGGGTTACAGCTTCGTTTTATACATTTCAAAGAGATAGGAATTACATGTACAGTCACAAATCAATACATGGAAGGTGTACAATGGTTTGGCCCAAAAAGGTGGGACATCTTGAAGTGGGAGATTACAGGTTATAGGTGTGTTTAAAGATTCATTGATTTGTAATTAGTTAAAAAAATGTAGCTTTGTCTAAAGGTTTGGAATGTTTTAAGTCTGTTAATTAGAGATAAGCCACTGCCAGACATACACCTGACATATACCCAGACTCAAAAGATCTGTTAAGTAAATTGATGACCTGCAGATGTGGTCTATGCATTGTCTTGTATGGTCTTAGGCCTGTTAATGAGTTACAAATGATATCTCCAAGAAGGGAGGGGGCCACGATGAGGCGTGTCTGACTTCTTTTCCTATGGCTAGCAACTCAGCTTTAGGGTATTTCTGGGGGTCCCTTGGCCAAGAGGAGTCAGCTGGATAGCTTAAGATTTTTAGTTCACAATTTACAATCTTACCAGCCTGACAAACTATTAATACTTTTCCAAGTATGTTCTTTCCAAGCCTTGTTCATAATATCTATACTTTTATTAAGTTGTAAGCATAATGTATATATACTTTTCTGTTCTAATATCTTCAGTTCATATTATTCTACAACTATTTTTCCTTATTATTAAATTTTCTTTTAAAGTTTAAATATTTGGGGGTTTTAGGGATGTAAAAAGTATAGGCAACAATATGTGATTTCTTTTTCTATAGATAGGGTTTTGTTCTGTCACTCAGGCTGGAGTGCAGTGGCACGATCATAGCTCAGCCTTGAACACGTGGGCTCAGGAGATCCACCTACCTCAGCCTTTCAAATAGCTAGGACTACAGGTGCGTACCACCACACCTGGCTAAAGCTAAATTGTTTTTTTGTTTGTTTGTTTTTTTTTTTGTAGTGATGGGGTCTCACTATATTGCCCGGGCTGGTGTCAAATTCCTGAGCTCATGATCCTCCTACCTTGGCCTCCCAAGGTGCTGGGATTACAGGCTTGAGCCACCACACCTGGCCTTGGGTGAATTTTAAAAACATAATAATGAGCAATTTTCATGAAGTAATTTTCTATTTGACAGTTATATTTCATAAGAAATATATTATTTCAACTGAGCTGTTATTCTCATATACTTTTGGATAAAAAAAGCTAAAATCTCTTTATAAATATGTTTCATGTACTTTTCTGCATCAGTGCTATATTTCACATAAAAATATGTTATTATTCAAACAGTGCAGAAACACAGCATGGACAGTGAGGCCTCCCTGTGATCCACTCTTAGAAAAACCATTACTACAATTTGTGAATACTCATTCTAGGCAAACTCCTTATTAAACAGTGGAAATAATTCTGTAGTTTGCTGCCACACAGTGGTAAAATAAGCATCACTGCCAGTGACACTGGAAAGGACTTGGTAGCCCTGTTACTAACTCTATAAACATTTGTTGGGCTACTTATGCTGGGCACTGTGTGAGGCACCAGGGGTCTAAAGATGGTCTCTGTCTTGGAAAACAGACAAGCATACAAGTAACTCAGCACTAACAAAGTTACTGAGACAAAAATTTAAGTATGATGGAAGAATAGGGATTTCTTGTTATGTTTCATTGAGGAGGTGAAATTTGAGAAGGAAACTCAAGTGTGAGGAAGTTTCTCAGGTGGGCATAAAAAAAGACCTCCTTGCAGAGAGCACAGCACAGTTCATGAAAGAACAGGCCTTTCATGGAATATTGAGAAGGTCACTCAAATTGGAGCCTGGTGGATGGGAAGGAAGAGAGGAGTATCACGTAGATGACAGTCACTGTCTGTTCTTAAGTAGGGAAGGGATAATAACAGAATTGTTTAGAAAGTTTGAAGAACATATAAAATGTTTCTTATTCATAATCAACCTAGTTTTATGTTTCAACTCTATGCTGGTTTCTATTAAAATTTACATCACTAATGGCAAATAATTTTGTAAGAAATTGTATTATTATCTTAAGACATACTATGGAAATTGAACAACTTGCAAATAAATCATTCCTTAGTTGTGATCCCTTAGCATGTTTTATGCATCAAGGGAAATCTACAGATGTGTTACAGTACTATGGTAGCCAGCCTTCAAAATGGCCATCTGATGATACTGGTCTCCTGGTTTTCACGCCCTTGTGTATACCCTTTCACACTGAACAGGGCTGACCTATGTAACCAATAGGATGTTGCCAAAATGATGGGGTGTGACTCTTGTGATTAGGCCATAAGTCACTGAACCTTCAGCTGGGCACAGTGGTGGGTGGTGTGGTGGGAGGATTGCTTGAGCCCAGGAGTTTGAGTTCAGCCTAGGTGACACAGTAAGACTCTATCTCTGAAAAAATTTAAAAAACAAGTAAAAAAGTCTTTGAAGCTTCTACTTTGCTCTTTCTTTCTTTTTTTTTTTTTTGAGACAGAGTCTCGCTTTGTTGTCCAGGCTAGAGTGAGTGCCGTGGCGTCAGCCTAGCTCACAGCAACCTCAAACTCCTGGGCTCAAGCAATCCTGCTGCCTCAGCCTCCCAAGTAGCTGGGACTACAGGCATGTGCCACCATGCCCGGCTAATTTTTTATATATATATCAGTTGGCCAATTAATTTCTTTCTATTTATAGTAGAGACAGGGTCTTGCTCTTGCTCAGGCTGGTTTTGAACTCCTGACCTTGAGCAATCCGCCCGCCTTGGCCTCCCAAGAGCTAGGATTACAGGCGTGAGCCACCGCGCCCAGCCCTACTTTGCTCTTTCTTGCTCAGTCTGGATAAGGCCAGCCACCATGTTGTCGGATTGCTCAAGCAGCCAGTGGAGAGGCCCACATAGGGAAGAACTCAGGCCTCCTGTCAGTAAGTAGCACCAATGAGTAAGACATCTTACTCTCCAGGCCCAGCCAAGCTCTCAGGTGACTGTACTCCCAGCTGACATCATGACTGCAAACTATAAATGTTTAGTGTTTCAAACCAGATAAATAGATATATAAATAGACAAATAACAAGCTGGATGCAGTGGCGTGTGCCTGTAGTCCTAGCTACTTGGGAGACTGAGGCCAGAGGGTCACTTGAGCTTAGGAGTTTGAGGCTACAGTCAGCCACTGTACCCCAGCCTGGGTGACAGAGTGAGACCCCATCTCTAAAAAAAAAAATTAAAAAATTAAAAATACTAGAAGTACTTTGCTTTCTTTCAGTGATTTGGGGACAAACATATTAGTAAATAACAAAATATATTAAGAAATAAAATATTTGTATTCATAGCTCTAGTATATGCTTTTGTACTTCATTTTAGACATAAAACTATTAAGTAAGGCTTTTTATGGGAGATTGCTTAATTACATAAATCACCATGCAATGCTGGCAGAGTACTCTAAATTATAGTTTTGGGGATGTAATGGTGACTGTGAAACTGGGAGGCTCTGTCATGCTTTTCCGTACGGAAAACATTACTTGCAAGAGAACCTTACTTTTGACTGGTCAGCTGTACTGAAGTTTTGGCTGACATTCAGACCTTCACAAACGGGTAGTGAATGTGTAGGCAATAAGCCTTTTTTTGGGTGATCTTAAAAGGTGAAATTTTAATTACTCAAATGTGCTTGCAAATGTAAAATAATCTTAAAAATTATATATGAAATTATATCATTAAATTATAAAAATTTTCCTTTTCTAATTGAGGGGAGGATATTTTAATAGGTATATATTTACAATTCTAAACTATATTGAATAAAATAAGGATATATAGATTACTGTTCATGATTTTATCTAGTTCACTTTTACTATGTAATTTGTGTTTTCATTTACACTTCGATATATTATATATAAAATATATAATTATTTTTTAAAAGTTTGTGGTTCAAATTCATGCTATGTTCTGAAAAGCCTTACGCAGAGAATTTAAAGTGATCTCAAGTTGGTAGTGCCACCAGGTGCCTAGCAAAAACAAGAGTACCTTCTCCAAACATGCCGCTATTTCAATCTTTAAAACCAAACTTTCTCTTGCCCATACTTCCCCTAGGAGTTACCATTCCATTTATCTGGCCCTTGTGTACTAGAAGTACTATAAGGAATTGCCTCTACTTGTTCTTGCCAATTACTCTTCCAGACTCTTTGAAACCCATTCAAATCTGCTCCAAGTAAACTTCTGCTCCTAGCACTCTGTGGATGGCAACTTCATCCTTCCAGTTGCTCAGACCAGAAACCTTGGAATTATCTTTGACTCCTCTTCTCCTCATACCCAATATCCTATCCTTTGGATAATCCTCTTCGCTTTACTTCTAAATTATATCCAGAATCTGTCCACTTCTCACACTCTCTACTGCTACCACCCTGGTCTGAGCCACCAGCATCCTGCCTGCCTAGTTTACAGTAATAACCTCCTCACTGGCCTTCCTGGATCTGGGACAGTCTCTTCTCAACAAAGTAGCTCCAGTGATTCTTTTGAAATGTAAATTATATTCCATTACTCTTCTTCTCAAAATGATTCCACATTTCATTTAGGAGTGAAAGTCAAAGTCCTTACAATAACTTGAAGGCCTTACATAATCTGAACCACCTCATCTCATTCTTTACTACTTACTCCTTTGCTTGCTCGGTTCCAGCCACGCTGGTCTCCTTGCTGTTCTCCCAACAGGAAAGCTCCTGCCCTAGGACCTTTCTAGTGGCTGTATGGAGTGCTTACCTCTCCCTGGGTGTCTGTATCTGTTGCAAATCGTTACTCAATGAGGCCTATCCTGACCACTCTATTTAAAATGACAACAAATCTACCCTATATTCTTATCTTTCATTCCCTCATTTTTCTCCCCATAGCAGTCATCACCTTTTAACAAATTTAGGTTATTAAGTATGAAATGTCCGATTTCCTTAAGTACTAAGTTTGACAATTGATATCATTGACATTTCACTTTGAAATTTCTTATTTTTATCGTAAAGGTACACTCTCAGTCTTTTAAACACACATTTTGGCTTGTAATTATCTTTCGATTTGTTTTAGAGCAATTTTTGTGAAACTATGGATAAGTCAAAAGTTCATATTATTTTCGAATATGAATTCTGTCTTGGAACCAATGCAGCACTGACAGCTTGAAATATCAACGAAATGTTTGGAAAGGATGTGGTTAATGAATGCACAGTACTTCGATGGTTTGAGAAGTTCCATTCTGGTGATTTTAATCTTGAAAATGAGCCATGTGTGGGACCTGAGACCATGGTGGATAATAATGAGCTGAAAGCTGTAGTGGAAGCGAATTCATCTCAACCTACAACATGAATTAGCAGCAAGGTTTGATGTTACTATTCCAAAAATATTGGAACATTTGAAACAAACTGGCAAGGTAAAGAAGCTGGATAGATGGGTTCCACATGAATTAAATGAGCAACAATAGAGAAACTGTCTAGAAGCTTGCCTTTCTTTGCTGTCTTTGACATAAAGGCAAAACATTTCTACACCATATTGTAACATGTGATGAAAAATGGATTCTTTTTGACAACTGCAAGTGTTCCGCACAATGGTTGGCTAAAGATGAAGTGCTGAAACACAGTCCAAAACTGAATATTCATCAAAAAAGGCTAATGGTGTCTGCTTGGTGGTTCAGCGCGGGTATTATCTACCACAGCTTCATGAAATCCAGTCAGTCAATTATAGCTGATGTCTACTGCAACCAACTGAACGAAATGATGACGATGCTTGGGATGAAGCAGCTGAGATTGGTCAACAGAGACAGGCCAATCCCCTCGCAAGACAACACTTGATCACATGTCACACAAATAATGCTGCTCAAATTACAGAACCTGGACTTGGAAGCTCTCTGGCATCCACCATATTCACCAGCCCTTGCACCAACTGACTACCACTTCTTCCAGGCTTTGGATCACTTCTTGCAAGGAAAAATATTCAATTTTCAACAAGCTGTGGAAAATGCCTTTTGTGATTTCATCATCATTTGCTCTCTAGGCTTCTTTGCTGTTGGCATAAATGAGATGCCGTGAAGATGGCAAAACTGTTGATAGCTTAGGCGCATACTTTGATTAAGTGTGCTGCTACTTGTTTGAGATATAATAAACTTTTGATTTGAAATTGGACATTTCATATTCAATGACCTAATAGAATAACAACTATTTCAAGAAATGTTTGTTTCAGTTATGTGTGAGTACTCATATGTACTTGGTTCTAAAGTATAATGTATTTCGTACTATCAGTCCCTGCCGAAAATATTAGAAAAAATTACTATAGAGAACATTCTGTATGCACTCATCAGTTGACATGCACAAAATACTTCACAATAGCATTGTTAGAGTAAAAGCTGGAAATTACCCAAATGTCAAGAGGTAGTAGAATGGATACATAAATGTAGTATATTAAACAATGGCATACTATACAATTGAGTGAATGAAGAATTCAGTACCTTTTATGTGGGTGAATCCAAAAGCAATGTTGAAGGAAGCAAATTACTAGAGAATACATATACTATTCCATAAATAAAGTTTGAAATTGAACAAAACAAGATATTGCTTAGTGATATACATACACATGTGGTAAAACTATAAAGAAAAACAAGGACAGGTGATATAAAATTCAGAAAAATATTGACTAAAGGTTTAGGGAACTGAAAGCTTTCTCATTATTTCCCAAATTAATGCCGCTCAAGATAGTATCATGTCTGTTTCCTGATCTTACCCTCTATCCCAGCTCCTAGAGTAGTGTTTGGCACCTGGTTATTTTATTTATTTTTAAGAGACTGAGCCAGGTGTGGTGGCTAGTGCCTGTAATCCCAACTATTCAAGAGGCTGACAAGGGAGTGCCAACCCAAATAAATGACTTAGGCAAAAGTCTCAAAGGAGGTTTTTTTAAACCAGGATTATGAGGACACGCCTGGGAAAAACAGGAACTGCAGACAAGCTGTGGCTGTTTTTCCAAAGGGAAGGTTGAAACCTTCAGCATTTTAAAGGAGAGAAGAGATAAAATACAGAGAGAAGAATAAAAGGGGTGGGGGGGAGTTATGATGTACTGGCTACATTCTTCTGAGGTCCAAGAAATCTACATTTTTACATAAAATAAAGGAGTGAAGGACGTATCGATTATGTAGATGTCCCAGGGTAGGTGAAGAATATCTGATTCTGCCATGTCTCCCGTTCTGTTACCTGTAAGATAAACTTGTAATTCATTATTAATGTGGACTCAGATTGTCTTTAGTTTTAGGAGCCAGACATAGGTACAATCTGCACGTCCTTGCTTATGGGAGGTTAGCAAGAAATTTCCTTAATGAATGATCTGTGTGGGGCCAGTTCTTCACAGGTGTTTGAGACTGTGATTTTCTTTTTACAGGAAGATCCCTTGAACCCAGCAGTGCAAGGCCAGCCTGGACACCATAGCGAGACCCCATCTCTAGGTGGGAAAAAAAAAGCACCGAATTGTCTAATCATTTGTATGAACTGTGTAAAATATATATCCTAAATAAGGGGTAATTTTGAAGGTTAGCGCCTGGCCGCTGCAACCATAGAGTTAGTTCATTAACTATTTGCTGAATAAAAAAACGCACTTTGACATACGTTAGTTCATTTCAGCATTTCTCATTTTAGTCCAAATTCTTATCGTGGCTTCGGTTCAATCCCCGCCCCACCCCCTACCCATCTCACAGGCTCTAAAGTCGCTGGGCTTCTCGTTTCCAAGGCCCAGAGGTAGTTTTCTCCCCGTCTCTGCGCAGAGTAAACCGAGTAAAGGGATCAGGACAAAGGCGCTTCCTAGGCACCCAGTCCTGTGAAGATGATTAGGTTAGCGTTGTCGCAAGTGACTCCACTAGACCCAAAGCCCTAGGTAAAGCACAGGGCTAAGATAACGTCGCAGGTCAGCCAAATCCGCTGGCTACCGCCCACCTGCGGTGACGTCACGGCCTCGCCGAACTCCTGATTGGAGGCTCTGTATTCGGTCAATTCCCGCGATGATTTCTCCTCCGGTCCCCTGCCTCCCTCGCTGTGCCCTGACCCGGTAGTGCACTGCAGACCGAGTTGCGAGCCACGGAGACGCCGTAGGGCGACACCAGCTTCCGGCACTCGTCCAGACGACTGCGACTCTTCTCAGACGCCCACGGGCACGAGGTTTGGCTCCCAGGAGTTCTGTTTGCCAGACCCGCGGTAGCGCGTGACTCTCCTCCACTTGGCTTGTCCAGTTTGCTTGGGCCGCCTGGCGAGTCACACCAATGCTCATCTTTTAGTATTGCCACTTTTCATCTGTCATTCCTCTGGCCCCACGTGGTTCAGAAATCGCCCAGAGAATGTTTGGGGAAGTGAGCAAGACAGGTGTAGGTGGTAGTGAAGCAGCGTTCAAAAGGGAAGCAGTAAGTGGGACCCAGTAAATAACCCAGAGTTATTTACTGGGCACCTTCTGGCCACTGAACCAGGACCTTGCGGTGGATACAGGATTTTCCCAGTCATCAGGGAAAAGTCAGCCCAATTCATCAGGACACACGTTTAGGCATCCGTTGAACCTAAAACGTAATCATGGAGTCTATTTTTGTGTAGCCTTGAGGGTTCCAAAATCAAATTATCCTGCAAACTCACTAACCATTCACCAGAGAGTAATCTCCCCAGTTACCTTTCCTCAACGCCCTCTAACCTTGTATTATATGATGTGATGGTGTGCTGGAATGAGTATTAACAGGCTGAGAGGTATCGGAAGGTATAAAGCCTTTTAGGTGGGAATACGCTTCAGGAAGTGCAAAGCCCCTGAGATGGTGAAGAGGAGATTGAATTGAGAAGACCAGCAGAGAAAGGCAGGGTCAGATTATTTAGGGCCTTGAAGGCCAAACTCTCAAGTTTGGATTTTATTCTAAGTGTGATTGGAAGTCCATGGGAAATTTTAAGCAAGAGAATAATTAGATTTGATTAGAATTTTTAAAAGATTGTTTTAATAACTATGAAGAGAATGGACGCTTTGGAGGCCAGGATAGAAGTGAGGAGACCAGTTAGGAGGCCACTTCAAGGAGTCAAAGAGAAAAGTGTTCAGTCACCGTCTGTTTGGATAGTCCCAATGTTGGAAAATTCTCTGTTTAAAAGGTAGCTCATTCCATAGTGGGACCATAAACTTCTTCCTTTATATTGATTGAGCTGGAAACTGCCTCCCTGAAGCTTGCACTGACTTTTACTAATCCTATAGCAAGACAAAAAGAATCTACTTCCATTTTCTCCAAAACATTCCAGCAGCAATTTTAAGGAACTTCTCCTATCCTCTTTTCTCTAGACCAAATTCCTTTGGTTAACTGAGCTGTTTTCTGCAGGAGGTACTCTCTAGGACCTTCAGAAATGTTGTTTCTTGGAAACTCTATTGTTTGTTATGGCTCCTTAAAGTGTGGCCACTAGCACTGCACCTAATGTTCTACATGTCACCTGACCTGTTTGGATAACCAAGGAATCATGCACTCCCTTGATCTGGCTGACTTCTAATGTTGCTTTTAGCAGTCATGTTGTGCCGTTGGCTCACATATTGAGTTGTTTGAAACCATGTTTCACCTCCGATTCCCCATCCTGTATGTCTGTGTTTTTCCTAATCTAAATTTAGGCTTTTACATTTATTTCTATTTTATCTTGGTAAATTTCATATTGCTCATTATTCCAGTTTAATGAGCTGTTTTTCATCCTGATTCTGTCATTCAAGGTGTCCTTCTAGCTTTGTGCCTTTTATAAATGCATTGTTATGTCCTCTAATATTTGCATAATAAACACTGCTAACAATGCTAACTGCATCCAAAAAAGAACCCTATGCCATTTCAATAGTGTCTTCTTATCAGATGTCATGGGACTGTTAGTGTGTAGTGGTGTATAGTCTTTGAGTAAGATTGTTTAGCCCATTATGATCCCATTAATTTGTTAAAACAATCTCACAAGGATAGTATGCAAAAGTTTACTTTTTATTTTTGCATTTTTGCAGAAATCAAGATACAGTGGCACCTGCTGATCTGTTAGTCTATCAAGTCACCGAGGTTAGTTTGGCGCAATTTAATTTTGGAACAATCTATGGTGGTTTCTTTTAGTTTTACTAAAATGAAGATTTGCTGTGTTTTAAAATACAAAGACTGACTCATATAAGGTAAAAGTAACTTTAGACAATAAACTCTTCTTGAGCTTAAAAAATTTTTCTTTTTCAAAGCAGAAATCCTTAGACAGTGATTCTCAACCTGGGGCAGTTTTGCTCCCCAGGGGACATTTGACAATGTTTAGAGATAGTTTTTGATTGTCACAACTTGGAGGAGGATGATATTAGCATTTAATGAGTGATGTACTAAACATCTTATAGTGCACATACCAACACCCCTCAATAAAGACTTATCTGGCTCAAACTGTTAGTAGTGCTGAGGTTGAGAAACTCTGCATTAGCAATGCCTTAAAGTATTCTTTCTTGCAGTGACTACTATTCTATTTAAAATGGGTGTAAAGAAGAAGAAAGGAACACAACTTACTGCGTTGACCATTTGTCATCAGGACGTTGAAACTTTGAGATGTGAGTTCTGATTTCACTTATTTACTATATTTTCTAGTTTGTAAGTTGAGTATTTTAATCTGTGGGACCCCATAGCACATAATGTTCTAACGCTTCCTATTTAATTTTTCCATGTTTCTTACAGTCAGTTTTGGATGTAAGATGGTTTTTTAAAAATTCTATCGTCAGACTAAATTCTACCTGGTTTTTTTTTTCTTTTTTGGTTTGTAATCTTAAAAATTTTGTAGAATGCATAACAAATGCAAACTCATATTCATATATTGTTAAATCATTGAATAATTTTTTTTGTGTGTGTGTTATGTATAGTGTCTGCTGATGTGGAAGGGAAAAATCTAGCTTCTTTGCTCTTACGTTGTGTACAACTCACGGATGGAGTGTCACAAATCCAGTGTGTTAAACAGGTAAGCCTGAGTTGATATTCATGGGTACATCTAGAAGATTATCATGCTATTAGGGATTTTAAGAAATAACTGACAATTTGGATCTCAATTTAATATCAATTTATTAATGAAGAATAGGTGTTTTTTTTTCTTCTCATTGCATAAGATCCTTTTATTCAAAGCAGCAATAGAAGCCATATTCAGGCTTTTACCATGATTGTAACTGTAAATAGATAGGAGATAATTGTGTATGTATTTTTTTTTGTGGAGATAAATTTTAAAAGATTGTTTCTATTAATCTAAATCTTCAGAACTTTTTAGCAGATACATTTAAAAGTTAATTTAAAATATAAAGATTATCCTTATTAGTATTTTAATATTAGGATTTACTGTTTAAGTGTGTATGATACTTATTAGGAAAGCAATTAAATATAGTACAGGTTTTTAAATAGTGCTACAGATGTTTTATACCTTAAGCTGCTAATAGGTCTGTGATTCTCAGTGGAGGTGGGTCTAGAGGGTAAAGAGGGTATTGGGGACATGGGTTAAAAAAGTTAATAAATAGTGAAATAGGTGTTTAAATCAGTGTCCCTAACAGTGCAGTGTGGAAAACATTTCACATTATAATTAAGACTTAAAAGAGTATTTGTAACCATGTTACTTTGGTAGACTTGCTATTATAAAAAATTACTTTGAATTTTTTTGATTATAGATTGTGCCTTTACTGGAGAAAGTAAATAAAAATGGCCTGTGTGATCCCACTATTGAAAGTTCTTTGGATATTATAGCGAGCATTTATCTTTCTTTGAGTCTAAAGAATCCCTTGAAGAAAGTATTGGCAAGGTAAGAAAGGAAGGAAAGTTGGGTGTGATTAATGTCAAATTTGACCAAAAGTAATCACACCATCCTTGGTTTGATAAAACTGAACTAAAAATTTCATTCATAGGGTTTCTTCTTTATTTTGTTTGTTTGATTAATTGGTTTCAACTCTTTAAAACTGTAAAAAGCCTTCTTAGGTTACAGGCATTAGAGGCTGTAGGGTTTAGTCTGTGGGCTCTAGATTGATTACTCCTGGCTCAGTCCATTTATGTTTATTGGTTATGTTTAAATCTGTCATCTTGTTATTTTTTTCTCTCTTTGTCCTATCTATTCTTGGTTTAAATATGTAATTATACGGATAATACAGGACTATATGCTTGATGTAAAAATGTCAAGCAATATAGAAGTACACAAAATAAAAAATGAGGCTTCTATTTCACTCTTTCTGGCTTATGACTTGATAAAGGTTGTCACTTAACATTTTGGTATCTATTTAATATCTTTCTAGCCTTTTTAAAAAATTTATTTTTATTTCAGCATATTACGGGGGCACAAATGTTAAGGTTACGTATATTGCCCATGTCTCCCCTCCCTCCTTTCTAGGCTTTTCTTTGGGTTCAGCATATGTGTGTTATATTTTATTTTTTATTTTTTATATAAAGGGGATTACATTCTACATAATGCTCCGTGGCTTGTTCTTTTACTAAAGAATGTCTCAGAGGTTGATAAGTTTAAATCCAGAGTCTGGGTAGTTTTATATTCTTATAGATTGATGGAAAGAGTATAGAAGAGTTATTTGATTCAACACACACACACAAATACTAAAATCAATACTAGTAAAAATTTAAAAGCTTTAAGAAGAACCCAGGCTGAATGCGGTGGCTTACCCTTGTAATCCTAGCACTTTGCGGAGGCTGAGGTGGGAGGATTGCTTAAAGCCAAGAGTTTGAGACCAGCATGAACAACATAGTGACTCTGTCTCTACAATAAGTACAAAAATTAGCTAGGTGTGGTAGTGTGCACTTGTAGTCCAGCTACTTGGTAGACAGAGGCAGGAGGACGACTTGAGCCCAGGATTTTGAGGTTGCTGTGAGTTATGTTTTTATTTTTTTTGAGACAGAGTCTCACTCTATTGCTCGGGCTAGAGTGAGTGCCGTGACGTCAGCCTAGCTCACAGCAACCCCAATCTCCTGGGCTCAGGTGATCCTACTGCCTCAGCCTCCCGAGCAGCTGGGACTACAGACATGTGCCACCATGCCCGACTAATTTTTTGTATATATATTTTTGTTGGTCAATTAGTTTCTTTCTATTTTTAGTAGAGGTGGGGTCTTGCTCAGGTTGGTTTCGAACTCCTGACCTTGAGCAATCCACCCGCCTCAGCCTCCTAGAGTGCTAGGATTACAGGCATGAGCCACCGTGCCTGGCCTACTGTGTGAGTTACGATGACACCACTGCACTCTAGACCAGGCAACAGAGTGAGACCTTGTCTCAAAAAAACAAAAAAAACACCAAACAAAGAATATCTTAAAGATATTTCCATGTTAGTATAATCCTTTTTTTCTTTTTGTTAAAAAATTGTGCTAAAAACCACATAATGTAAAATTTATCATTTTAACCATTTTTAAATATAGTTCTATAGTGGTAAGTATATTTCATCATTGTGCAGTGGATCTCAAGAACGTTTTCATCTTGCAGAACTGAAACTTTATACCTGTTAACACCTCTTTCCTCTAGCACCTGGCAACCATCATTCTATTTTTTGTTTCTATAAATTTGATTACTTTAGATACCTTATATAAGAGGAATATTTATATTTGTATTTTTGTGACTGACTTAACTTCACTTGATGTTCTCAAGATTCATCCATATGGTAGCATATGACAGGATTTTCTTCCTTTGTAAGGCTGAATAATATTCCATTGTATGTATATACCATATTTAGTTCATCCCTTATCCTTTGATGGACATTTGGGTTGATTCTACCTCTTGTCTATTGTGAATAATGCTGCTATGTGCAAATATCTCTTCAAAACTCTGCTTTTAGTTCTTTTGGAAATATATCTAGAGGTGGGTTTGCCAGATCATAGGGTAATTCTATTTTTGGTTTTTTGAGAAACTGCCATACTATTTTCTGTAATGCAATATTTCACATTCCCAGAAGCAATCCTTATTCTTTCTAACAGTTATAATATTCCGTTATATGGATGTACCAAAATTTATATATACCATATATGTAGATATATGGTACATATTACATGACTCATATTACATGGTTTATTTAATTACTTCCCCATTGATATTTAGTTTATTTTCAGGTTTTCCTTATTCTGGCAATACTGCAATGATATTCTTTTTTTTTTACTTCAGCATATTATGGGGGTACAAACATTAAGGTTATATATATTGCCCTGCCCCTCCCCCAAGGGTTAGAGCTTTAAGTGTATCCATCCCCCAGATGGTGTGCATAGCACTCATTATGTATGTATATACCCATCCCCTCCTGCACCCTCCCACCTGCCCGATGCCCAATAAATGTTATTCCTATATGTCCACTTAGGTGTTGATCAGTGAAACGAATTTGATGGTGAGTATATGTGGTGCTTATTTTTCCATTCTTGGGATACTTCACTTAGTAGAATGGGTTCCAGCTCTATCCAGGAAAATACAAGAGGTGCTATATCACCATTGTTTCTTATAGCTAAATAGTACTACATGGTATACGTATACCACATTTTATTAAGCCACTCATGTATTGATGGGCACTTCCATTGTTTCCACATCTTTGCAATTGTGAATTATGCTGCTATAAACATTCTGTCTGTTTGCTCTCATGGCAGTTTCTTTGGCTGTGCAGAAGCCTTTTAATTTGATCAGGTCCCATGCAGGTGTCCTTTTTATAAAGTGACTTTTGTTCTTTTGTGTAGATGCCCAGTAATGGGATGCTGGATCAAATGGTAGATCTACTTGTATCGCTTTAAGGTATCTCCATATTGCTTTCCATAGAGGTTGAACTAGTTTGTAGTCCTACCAGCAATGTAAGAGTGTTCCTATCTCTCCACATCCATGCTAACATTTATTGTTTTGGGACTTGTTAATAAAGGCCATTCTCATTGGAGTTAAGTGATACCTCATTGTGGTTTTGATTTGTATTTCCCTGATGATTAGAGATGTTGAGCATTTTTTCATATGTTTGTTGGCCATTATTCTGTCTTCTTTTGGAAAGTTTCTGTTCGTGTCTTTTGCCCACTTTTTGATAGGGTTGTTTGATTTTTTTCTTGCTGATTTTCCTAAGTTGTAAATAGATTCTAGTTATCAGCCCTTTATTGGATGTGTAGCTTGTGAAAATTTTCTCCCATTCTGTAGGTCAGGAATCCTTAAACTATGGCCCAAGGGCCACATGTGGGTGTTTTTGCCCGTTTGTTTTTTTTACTTCAAAATAAAATATGTGCAGTGTGCATAGGAATTTGTTCATAGTTTTTTTTAAACTATAGTCCGGCCCTCCAACGGTCTGAGGGACAGTGAACTGGCCTCCTGTTTAAAAAGTTTGAGGACTTTTGCATAGGTTGTCTGTTTGCTCTCGTGTCAGTTTCTTTGGCTGTGCAGAAGCCTTTTAATTTGATCAGGTCCCATTTATTTATTTTTGTTGATGCTATGATTGCCTTTGGGGTCGTCTTCATAAATTCTTTGCCTAGGCCAATGTCTAGAAGAGTATTTCCAACGTTTTCCTCTAGAATTCTAATAGTTTCACACCTTAGTTTTAAGTCTGTTACCCAGCTTGAGTTGATTTTTGTGAGAAGTGAAAGGTGTGGATCCTATTTGAGTCTTCTACAAGTGGCTCTCCAGTTTTCCCAGCACCATTTATTGAATAAGGATTCTTTTCCCCAGTGTTTGTTCTTGTCTGCTTTGTCAAAGATTAGATGGCTATATGAGGATGGTTTTATATCTGGGTTCTTTGTTCTGTTCCACTGGTCAATGTCCCTGTTCTTGTGCCAGTACCAAGCTGGTATTTTTTTTTTTTGAGACAGAGTCTCACTCTGTTGCCCAGGCTAGAGTGCTGTGGCATCAGCCAAGTTCACAGCAACCTCAAACTCCTGGACTTAAGCAATCCTTTTGCCTCAGCCTCATGAGTAGCTGGGACTACAGGCATGCATCGCCATGCCCGGCTAATTTTTTTTTTCCTATATATTTTTAGTTGTCCAATTAATTTCTTTCTATTTTTAGTAGAGACGGGGTCTCGATCTTGCTCAGTTTCGTTTCGAATTCCTGACCTCAAGGGATCTGCCTGCCTCGGCCTCCCTGAGTGCTAGAATTATAGGCATGAGCCACTGTGCCCGGGCCCAAGCTGTTTTAATTACCATAGCCTTGTAGTATAGTTTGAAGTCTGGTAAATTGATATCTCCCATTTTATTTTTATTGCCTGGGATTACTTTTGCTATACAGGGTCTTCTCTGGTTCCATACAACCAAGTGGGCTTTATCCCAGAGATGCAGGATGGTTCAGCATATGCATATCTATAAATGCAATTCACCACATAAACAGAAGCAAAAACAAAGACTGTATGATCCTCTCAATAGATACAGAAAAAGCATTTGACAAAATTCAAGACCCTTTTATGATAAGAATGCTTAACAAAATAGGCATAGACGGGGGTTACCTAAAAATGATATAAGCCATATATGACAAACGCACAGCCAACATCATACTGAATGGGGAAAATTTGAAAGCATTCCCACTTAGAACTAGAACAAGGCAAGGTTGCCCACTATCTCCACTTCTATTCAGCATAGTGCTGGAAGTCCTTGCTATAGCAATCAGACAAGAGAACGGAATTAAAGGTGTCCAAATGGGGGCAGAAGAGATTAAACTCTCACTTTTTGCTGATGATATGATACTATATCTAGAAAACCCCAAGGATTCAACCAAGAGACTCCTGGAATTGATAAATGGATTCAGTAAAGTCTCAGGATACAAAATCAATACACACAAATCAGAGGCATTCATATATGTAAATAACAGTCAAACTGAGAACCAAATCAAAGACTCAATTCCCTTCAAAATAGCAACAAAGAAAATAAAGTACCTAGGAATATATTTAACTAAGGAGGTAAAAGACCTCTACAGGGAGAACTATGAAACTCTGAGGAAGGAAATAGCAGAGGACATAAACAGGTGGAAGACCATACCATGTTCGTGGGTCAGCAGAATCAACATTGTTAAAATGTCTATACTACCCAAAGTGATCTACAGAGTCAATGCAATCCCTATTAAAATACCATCATCATTTTTCACAGATATATATATTCTTAATCATGTATGTAATTGTATATATGTATTTTTCTGAGATAAATTCCAGGAAGTAGAATTTCTGGACCAAAAGTTATACCTGTTGAAATTTGTGATAGATACTGTTTAATTGTACTCCTCAAAAGCTGTTTCATCACTCTGTAGTGCCTGCACATTGGGAGGCCGAGGCAAGAGGTTCATTTGAGCCCAGGAGTTCAAGACCAGCCTGCGTATCATAGTGAGATCCCGTTTCCACAAAAAATAAAAAAAGTTAGCCAGGTGTGGTGGTATGCGCCTATAGTCGTAGCTACTTGGGAGGCCAAGGTAGGAGGATCCCTTGAGCCCAGGAGTTTGAGGCTGCAGTCAGCTGTTATTGTGCCATCGCACCTCAGTTTGGACAACAGTTCAAGACTCACGAAGGGAAAAAAAAGCTCCTCAAGTTTACACTTCTACCATCAGTGAATGAGAGTACATGTTTCTTTCTTTCTTTTTTTTTTTTTTTTGAGGCAGAGTTTCATTCTGTTCCCCAAATTAGAGTGCTGTGGCGTCAGCCTAGCTCACAGCAACCTCAAACTTCTGGGCTCATGGAATCCTACTGCCTCAGCCTCCTGAGTAGCTGGGACTACAGGCATGCGCCAACCATGCCTGGCTAATTTTTTCTATATAGTTTTAGTTGTCCAGCTAATTTCTTTCTATTTTTTCGGTAGAGATGGGGTCTTGCTCTCACTCAGGCTGGTCTCAAACTCCTGAGCTCAAACAATCCGTCCACCTCAACCTCCCGGAGTGGTAGGATTACAGGCATGAGCCACCATGCCCAGCTGAGAGTACATGTTTCTTTGTATTTTTCCAACACTGGATAATAGCAATCTTTAAATTTTTAAAAATCAGATGGGTGAAAACGTTATCTTGTTATAGTTTGCATTTCCCAGATTTCTGGTGTGATTAAACATTTTTCAGTGTGTGGAGTTTGACTTTTTTTTGTCATTGCATATCCTTTGTACATTTTTTCGTTAGAATATTTTCTTGACTTAGAAGAGCTCTGTATAGATTATATGCCAAACATAGTTCTTTGTTACTTTAAACTTTCTTCATGGTGTCTTGTCTATAAAACTTAAAAAATTATTTTTTGTTATTAACTCAGCTAATTTTTTCTTTGTGTAGATTTCTGAGTTTCATACTTTGCTTATGTATGTATTCTCTAATACAATATTAAAAAAATTTTTGCTTGTTTGATAGTACTTTTTTTTGATTAACTTTTAAATCCATCTGGAATTAAGTTTTGAATGTAGTGTGAGGTAGAGATTCAACTTAATTTTCTTTTCCATATGGGGAGCTACTTGTCTCTAAACTTTTGAATAATCCATCTGTCCCTACATATTTTGAATGCCACCTTACTGTATTATATGTGCCTATATAAACATGGGTTCAGTGTTAGACTTGAGTGTATTTGTTAATACATTATCACTACACTTCTATTTACTATAGTTTGATAATGTGATATAATGTAAAAAGATAGATCACCCCTTTAGTGACTCTTCTTTTTCAGAATATTCCTATTTTTGAATTTTTTTCTTCCAAAATAGTTTTGAATTGTTCAAATTTCAAAAAAAAAAGCCTATTGGTTTTGATTTAGACTAATTGAGGTAAAATTGACACATGCTTAATTTATCCCTTCAATAACTCTGTATTGACTGCTTACTGTGTTTCAAGCACTCTTCTAGGAATTGAAGATACAATGAATAAATTGGTCTAAAAGGGAGATTCTAGACTGAAGGTTCTGTGGGAAGATAGAAAACAAAATAAATAAGCAACATACGTGGGATATTAGATGGCATGAGTGCTATGGAGAAAACTAAAGTGGAAAGGGAGGACCAAGGATGGTGTGAGGGTTATAATTTACAATATGGTGGGCATTTCAGATAGCTTTGCTCAAATGTGAGATTGACCTGAAAGAGGTGAAGCAATGATTGTTGGATATATTTGAGGAAAGAGTGTTCTGGGTGGAGGAAATTGCTATGGCTGCTCTGTTGAGAACAGTGTTAAGAGAGGAGGGAGGTAAGATGGAATTCCAGCAGGGAGACCAGATGAGAGATGATAGGCCAGGAAATTCTAGTGATGGTAGTGTGAAGTTGTACTTTTCTGGCTATATTTTGAAGGTTAAGTTCAATATTCCTACATTTTGTATGATTCTCTTCCCTCCCCACATATCCTGGTGCTACTAGGTTTAATATTTGGTTCTTTTTCTAGCTCACTGAATGAACTACCTGAATTTTATCTAAGCAAGGCTATACACAGTTTTACTACTCGTCTTCAGGAAGAATTGAATACTACTGATTTATACTCTTATAGGAAAGTAATTGACAATATATCTTCCTGTGTGGAGAACTTTAAGTTGGGTAAGCTAGTACTTTTCTAGTAGTTTTTTTGGCTAACACTTGTCATTACATCATTGTTTTTATTTTTATTTTTTATTTTATTTATTTATTTTTTGAGATTTTTATGTGTTTATTTATTTTTTATTTCAGAACATTACGGGGGTACAAATGTTTAGGTTATATTTATACCCTTTGCACTACCCGGGTCAGAGGTATAAGCATGCCCATCCCCCAGATGGTGCACACAACACCCATTAGGTGTGAATGTACCCATCCCCTCCACATCATTGTTTTTAAATGATATTAATTTTGGTCCTGAAACTCTTTACCAGTGTTCATTTTTTCCCCTATAGGTAGAGCAAGTATTAATAATCTGCTTAAAAATGGTAAGTCCTATTTTGTTCTGTGAGGTGACTGCTCATATAAGTCATTTTGAAACTGGCTCTTTTTAAAATTTTTGGCAATAGGTGGAGTACTACAGATAATTAAGGTGCATTGGGCTCCTTCCTTTTAAATTTCTACTTTTGTATTATGATATCCTTTTAGGTAGCAGTGATTTAAAATGTTTTCTTATGTTAAAGTTAAAACTCACAGTTTCGGCCGGGCGCTGTGGCTCACGCCTGTAATCCTAGCTCTTGGGAGGCCGAGGCGGGCGGATTGCTCAAGGTCAGGAGTTCAAAACCAGCCTGAGCAAGAGCGAGACCCCGTCTCTACTATAAATAGAAAGAAATTAATTGGCCAACTGATATATATATAAAAAATTAGCCGGGCATGGTGGCGCATGCCTGTAGTCCCAGCTACTCGGGAGGCTGAGGCAGGAGGATCGCTTGAGCCCAGGAGTTTGAGGTTGCTGTGAGCTAGGCTGACGCCACGGCACTCACTCTAGCCTGGACAACAAAGTGAGACTCTGTCTCAAAAAAAAAAAAAAAAAAAAACTCACAGTTTTAAATTCTAGCTTGTTATTATATTTTTTGTTTCAGTGCTTCATTTTCTGCAGAAGAGTTTAATTGAAATCCTGGAAGAAAACAGGCAAGTACTAAATGTTTGCATCCTTGTGCATGTGTGTGTGTACATTTGTTGTTGTGTGTTGTTCAAAGTAAATTTTAAGAAGGGTCTCAGAATGACTCTTTTCATCCCTCTCCATTAATAGTAGACCTTACTATTTAAATTTATTTTTAGAGGCTTGATATTTAAATTTAATAAATAACAAAATGTTTTAATATATAAAATTTAAATATTTAGGTAACATATTAAAAATTTAATAAATTATTATGAATATTAGAACGATTTTCCACACCTCTAAATGTTCCTTTTTCATAGCATCCTGTTTTCATATCATGGGTGAAGTATCCTTTGTTATCTGGGGATATTGGTGATAATTCTTCATAGTCTATTTCTTCTACATTGCTTTCTCTTTATTATTTTTTTTGTGGCCATAGCTCCCGGAGCAGCCATTTTGCAGGGCCAGGTGGCCCAGAATTCTTACTCTTTTAAACCGGCTTGTAGTCAGTTTTCCTGTTTTCAGACCTACATTAACTTCCAAATCAAGGAGTACCTTGTGCCAGCTGTTTCTGAGCCTTTCGGGGAGGGGGGGGGCTACAAATCAGGTTGTTTTGGGGCTTGTTCTCTGGCTTTAGTATTTGCCTTTCTTGATTCTGCTGAGTCAGTTATTAGTCATCCATCTGCTTTGCAGCTCCTAAAATAATATTATTATTGTCTTGTTGCTTGTTTGCTGCCCTTAAGTATTTATTATCTTTTTGTGTTTTAAATCCCATGGCTGTTGGTTTAGGGAGGTTGTGGGAGGGAGAAGTATTAATAATACCTGCATGCCATATTTCATTCAAGATGTCCTTTGTCTCACCAGGAGCTCTTCCTCTGTCTCCTTTTAGGCTCTTCTTTCTCTGCTCATTTCTTAAATGTGTGTTCTATCCTTTTTATTCTATTTGTTCTGACTGCTTTATATCATTCGCTTGAAAGCTGTCAGCTACCACCTATACACTCAGGATTTCCAAATTTATCACTCCGAGTTAAGATATCTTTCCTGAATAGTAGATTCATGTAGTTAGTTTTCTTTACACATTTCATCTTGGATGTTTTACAGGTGCCTCAAATTCAGTGTGTCCAAAAGAAAATTCATTGTTTTAATCCTTCCCCATATCCCCTGATAACCTCTATTCTACTTTATATCTCTTTGAATTTGCCAAGTCTAGGTACTTATATGAATGGAATCATACAATATTTGTCCTTTTGTGTCAGGTTTATTTCTCTTATGTTTTCAAGGTTCATCTATGTATCAGAATTTCATTTTTGTATGGCTAAAGAATATTCCATTATATGTATATGCCACATTTTATTTATCTATTTATCTGTTGATGGACATTTGGGCTGTTTCTCCCTTTTGGCTGTTGTGAATAATGTTACTATAAACATTGGTGTACAAGTATTAATATCTATTTAGGTCTCTACTTTCATTTGTTTTGGCTGTACACCCTAGGAGTAGAATTGCTGGATCATTTGGTAATTCTATGTTTAACTTTTTGAAGAACTGCCAAACTATTTTTCCTGACTAATGCTTTAATAGGGTCACTCTGTGTTTTGCTATATGTAGAATACACTGAGAGAGGCAAGGATAGAAACAGGAAGACCAATGAGGAGGCTATTGCAGTAATCCTAGGGAGAGATGAGAGTGGCTCAGGTGAAGATGGTAGCAGTGGAGGTGGTCAGACTCTAGATATATTTTGAAGGTAGAACCAATAGGATTTTCTTACAGATGGGATGAAGAGGAAAGGAGGCAAGGATGATTACAATATTTTAGGTTTGGAGTTAAAGATAAGTTCACATATTTATTTACAATTTAAAATGTATGAGCTAGAAGAGATTACCATCAAGGGAGAGAATTAAATGGAAAAATTAAGAAGACTGAGGGCTGAGTGCTGGGGAGTGCTGCCACAGAGAGATCAGGGAGAAGAGCATGAACTAGTCAAGGTGTCTGGGAAGGAGCACTGGTGAAGTAGGAAGAAAATCTAGGAGAGTCTGTCATCTTGGATGCCAGGTAAAGAAAGTTTACCAAGGTTGAGGGAGTGTTCAGGTTTGTAAATTCTGTCATTTGTTCTTGATTTCTGATCTATGTCCTAAAAAAGAGAAGTGAAGTTAGTCATTGGCTGAGAAAGAGGAACATGTTGAGGTAAGTTAAGAGTGTTGGAAGTTCACAATAAATGTTTACCTAGTTGGGATGTTTATGGGAATGGAAGAAAAAAGTATAAATACTATAATCTAAAATTGATTTTGGCCTTTTGAGCAATGTACTTAATCTTCACACATTGAGGTAGAAATGTTGACACTTTTATTTGAATTTCTTTTTGTAATAATATCTTTTCTTTGTAGAAAATTTGCTGGAAATCATATTGTTCAAACACGGTTGATGAATGACTTGTTAGTAGGCATAAGAGTTTCAATGGTGTTAGTACAGAAAGTACAAGGTTTCCAGGGAAATCTTTGGAAGTCTTCCAGTTCTCCCATATGGCAAAGTATGTGTGGATTGCTGAGTATCTTCACAAAGTTTTTAAGTGATGGTAAGTGTAACAACATATAACATTAGCTTTTCCTAATAATGGCATAAAATACAATAATTAACTCAGATGTGGAATATCTCTTCTTTTAGCCTTTCAAAGTGAGGGAAGGCCATGGATTACATGATTTTAATGCTTTTTGCTTTCAAATGTACCAATTCAGCAAGGGATAATGTTGAAGGACTTTCCTAAGTTTGTGTGTGTGTGTTGTATTGTGTATGAAGAAGAAAACCTAATAATCTTAGTGTTGAAAAGCCACAGACTTCAAATAGCTAAAGAGAATTCTTTAGAAGAAATTTCCAGATTTAGAGGGAAGATCTGGAAGGACTAGGATAGCCCATACATTTCTCCTTATCAGTAGGTGTTATCTTCAGATAATTACAGTAGTTGCTGATTGTGGTCCTGGTCAGTATTCCTCCTTGTATTTCATTTGTTGCT
This sequence comes from Microcebus murinus, assembly GCF_040939455.1. NCBI lineage: Eukaryota > Metazoa > Chordata > Mammalia > Primates > Cheirogaleidae > Microcebus > Microcebus murinus. The sequence continues at coordinate 35,476,453 of NC_134106.1, read as the reverse complement.
GCTATCCATATGAACTGTACCACTAGGAAACCAAATAGTAAATGAGAGGAAATGTCTCTCTATAAAAGTATTTCAACTAATAAATTAAAATGAGATGATAGAATATCAATGTTTTGTAACTCGCAATGAATTGATAGAGTCACTAAACATCAACAATTGCTAACATTACAGAAACAGAAAACCAGACAACATGTACCTCTTAGAGTCTTGCTGTTACTACCTATAGTCTTTCCAAAGAAATCAAACTTGAGACTAATCTTGTTTCTAGGTTAGCTGCTAATTTGCAGAAATTATGGAGGACAGAGGAATACTGCATCAGGAATAAGCACACATGACATCCGTATCTAGGAAACTCTACACGTCAAATGTCCAGAGTTCTTCAACAGAGAAATTGTAATGAAAAGAAAGGGATGAGGGGGTACTTATAGATTAAAAGATACTTAAAAGCCATTACATGTTAAAAAATGATCAAGGCAATTATAGTGTCTAAGGATGAACATTTGATTGATAAAACTGTTAAAGAAATATAAGGAAGTCATTACTATGAAAGTCAGGGTAGTGCTTGCTCAGTGAGAAAGTGGGGATTTTCATTGAGATGAGGCAATTGGATGAGCCCTCAGGGTTGCGTGGCTGAGTTTTATTCTTATCTTAGATAGTGGGTACAAGAATGATTGTCTTCTCATAGTTTAAATTAAGCTATACATTTGTTTTGCATTGTTTTTTTTTTTTTTTTTTTTTTTTGAGACAGAGTCTCGCTTTGTTGCCCAGGCTAGAGTGAGTGCCGTGGCGTCAGCCTAGCTCACAGCAACCTCAAACTCCTGGGCTCGAGTGATCCTTCTGCCTCAGCCTCCCGGGTAGCTGGGACTACAGGCATGCGCCACCATGCCCGGCTAATTTTTTTTTTATATATATATCAGTTGGCCAATTAATTTCTTTCTATTTATGGTAGAGACGGGGTCTCGCTCTTGCTCAGGCTGGTTTTGAACTCCTGACCTTGAGCAATCCGCCCGCCTCGGCCTCCCAAGAGCTAGGATTACAGGCGTTTGCATTGTTTTTTATATCTGTGTTTTTATTTATTTATTTATATTTATTTATTTATTTATTTTTAGACAGAATCTCACTTTGTTGCCCAGGCTAGAGTGAGTGCTGTGGTGTCAGCCTAGCTCACAGCAACCTCAATCTCCTGGGCTCAAGTGATCCTACTGCCTCAGCCTCCCAAGTAGCTGGGACTACAGGCATGCGCCACCATGCCCAGCTAATTTTTTCTCTATATATTTTTAGTTGGTCAATTAATTTCTTTCTATTTTTAGTAGAGACGAGGTCTCACTCAGGGTGGTTTTGAACTCCTGACCTCAAGCAATCCGCCTGCCTTGGCCTCCCAGAGTGCTAGGATTACAGGCGTGGGCCACCATGCCCGGTTATATCTGTGTTTTTATATTGCAATAAGAAGATTAACAAAAAAGTGATACCTAACACATAATCTACATAAACAGTTAAAATCATCCTTTCTCCTTTCATCTCCATTCCATATGGTAATATATGTATGAATTTAACTTAATTAAAAAATATTAATGGGATCTGTTCAGAGAGCTCTTATTTGTAAAAAACAGTAACTGACTCTGGTTTTGCCAGGCTGATTTGCTAGGGAAAAAATAGCATCTCATTGTTCACATGTTTTTAACCCTTGTGACTAGTGACAGTCATAACTATATGTTGTCCAATTAGTATTTCCATTTTTCTTTTTGCCTGGGATCTCAGGTATTAAAAGGAAAGGAAAATAGTTAAAGTTACTTTTATTAAGATGTAATTTACAGACAACTTTTCAGAGGTTATTTGCCTTTTAAAAGAAGATTTTGTTAATCTAAAAAAAAGACTAAATGGTGAAATGCAGAGAATACATAATTTTGATATGAGGCAGCTTCTTTTCTGAAAAGGTAATGGCACCTAATCAATGCTGTTCTTTTCCAGGATTTTTTTTTTTTTTGAGACAGAGTCTCACTCTTTTGCCTGGGCTAGAGTGTCGTGGCGTCAGTCTAGCTCATAGCAACCTCCAACTCCTGGACTCAAGTGATCCTCCTGCCTCAGCCTCCCGAGTAGCTGGGACTATAGGCACACGCCACTGTGCCCAGCTAATTTTTTCTATTTTTAGTTGTTTTGGTTAATTTCTTTCTATTTATAGTAGAGATGGGATCTCGCTCTTGCTCAGGCTGGCCTCGAACTCCTGAGCTCAAGCACTCCTCCCACCTCGGCCTCCCAGAGTGCTAGGATTACAGACATGAGCCACCGCGCCCGGCCCAGGATTTTTTTAAAGCTTTATTATCAGTAAAGTGTTTAGCTAGGTGTAACAGAAAACCAAATGTCAGGGTTTTAAGCAAATGTGCTTCCCCTCCTTTCCCACATAATAATAAGTTCAGAAGCAGGTGATCCAGAACTGTTATAGGCAGTATAGGACCAAAACATTTTCTGTCTTTCTGGTCTGCCATCTTCAGCATGTTGGCTTTCCACTCATGTGTTTATTGCCTCATGTTTGCCGGACGACTTACTATAGCTCCAGACATCATATCCTTGTTTAAGGGCAGGAAGAGGGAAGGCCAGTTGTATCTTTACCTTCAATCAGGATAAAAAAGATATCCAAAGGATTTCTGCTTATATCCCATTGGCCTGAACCTTCTCTTATGGCTACCTTTAATAGCAAAGAAGATTGAAGAAGCAAGTATCCTGCCTTTGGCTGGGCATGTGGCTGCCACAATATCACAGTTTTGTTATCAGGGATGAAGGGCAGAATGGATATTTAGTAGATAGTTTATAGTATCTGTCATACTTCTTACTGCTGGTTGAATAATTTACCCTATTATCAGAGGCCAATAGAGATAAAATGAAAAGCAGATATTGAGTTGAAATTGGATGCTTCGGGTGCAGTGCCAGCGATAGCAAAGTTTGTAATTAGCATTGATGTAGGTTCTTTACTCAGCTGTGAAATCTCTTTACCAAAAAGTATATAATACATGGGGTTGGGGATATGGAGGCATTGGAATGGGGAAGAGACAGGTGGTGCTGCTGCTAGATGTGCTGGGAAACTAAATGGAGAGGAAGAGTGAGTAGATGTTAGAGGAGAGAGAAAAGAATCACGTTTATTGAGTTTCTAGGTGCTGGGCTTTATGTTCATAATTCATTTCAACCTTATACAGCTGTGTCAGATAGGAGTTATCCCATTTTGCAGAAGAAAAAGTGGAGTTCCTGGAATGTTAACTAACTTGTCTAAGACCTGCTCACCTAGGAAGTGGTCATGACAGCTAGAAATTGTACTAAGGACTGCCTGACCACTGAGCGTCTGCTTTTTCTACTGTACCGGAATATTCATCATTTAATACAAACTTTCTGCTTTTTTGCCAAATAGATGATCTATTACAGACTATTCATAGTACATCTGGATTAGCTATTATTCTTTTTATTAAGACTATGTTTCACCCATCTGAAAAGATTCCTGATTTGGTAAGTGCGTCTCCTTTTTTAGAATTGTATTTTATCGAGTTAGACATATGTTTTGAAAATATTTTAGAAAATGAGTTATATATTTTTTGTATACTCTGTATCTCTCCAATAACCCTTATCTCTTATAATAAGAGATAATTAAAAACATTCTGATAAAGCTTAAAAAAAAAAACCAGTCACCTGTAAGTCCATCTCACAAAGATAATCACTATCAACATTTTTGGTGGAACCTTCTAGTTTTTTCTAGTGCTGTTTGTTCAGTTCCATCTCTCATTAGAATCTTAAAAAGATTATTTGTAATATTAAAATTATACAGAGATTCATATATAGATATATACACAGTAATAATTGTCTGATAAATATGTTATTTATTAAGAATAGCTGGCCAGGCGCGGTGGCTCACGCCTGTAATCCTAGCACTCTGGGAGGCCGAGGCGGGTGGATTGCTCTAGGTCAGGAGTTCAAAACCAGCCTGAGCAAGAGTGAGACCCCGTCTCTACCATAAATAGAAAGAAATTAATTGGCCAACTAATATATATAGAAAAAATTAGCCGGGCATGGTGGCACGTGCCTGTAGTCCCAGCTACTTGGGAGGCTGAGGCAGAAGGATTGCTTGAGCCCAGGAGTTTAAGGTTGCTGTGAGCTAGGCTGATGCCACAGCACTCACTCTAGCCTAGGCAACAAAGCAAGACTCTGTCTCAAAAAAAAAAAAAAAAAAAAAAAAAAGAATAGCCCAAATCATGTACTTTAGACAGGAAGCATAGCATGCTAGAGTCAGTTGTTCAGTGAATTAATCCATATGGAAAGTATAATTTGATAATTTAGGCCACAATACCTGTATTTGTGACTATTCGGGTTTTTTCCCCCTTGTATTATCTAGACCTTATGTAAAATATATGTGCACTATTTTATGAGATCACACAAAATAATAATTATCATTGGATAAAATTGAAAATGTTTCTTAAATCTTGAAAAAGCGTTAGTTAAACTCGTCCACCTGTAGGTGGCGATGTGTTGTGCACTACCAATGTAAACCAACAGAATGATTCATGTATTTAGATTTAATTTTTTCCTTATAATATTAACATAATAATTTTGATATTTGTGGCTGTTTTGTCATTAGGTTTAGTTATTTTTCCTAGGATGTTTCAGGGGGAAAGAGCTGTTTGGAGTTGTATTTTGAAATGTCTCTGAAAAATTTTAAAAGCTTTGTATATGTATTAGCTCTGTTATATTTTTCCAGGTGAGCAGTTTGCTTCTTCGTTCAGTGGACTGCACCAGCGTTCCTGAGTGGTTTTTAAGCAGCTGCAGAAGCCTTTGTTGTGCTGACATCTCTGGGTCAGCTCTCTTATTCCTGTGTCAGGGAACTCTTGCCATGTTGGACTGGCAGGATGGGAGCCTGGGTCTGAGTGGGGAGGCCCTGCTCTTGGATACTGTACATGTTTTGTTCATCTTGAATTCAGAGTGAGTTTTGATGTTGCTATCTTATATTTTGTTTCACTTGTAAGACATTTAATAGGTGCATCTGAGCCAGCACACTTAGTAATTCAATGTAAAGTGGTGAGGATACATCCTAAATTAGACGTCCAGTGAGCAATCCACTGTGCCACAGAGCCACCTAAAATTAAAAAGTGATATATGTGTAGAAAATGAAGTGGATGTGATAGAGAAGATGGGATGATAAGGGAGAAAGAGAGAGAGAGAGAGAGAGAGAGAGAGATAGGAATTATTGCTACAGTTTAGCCTGTAATTTCTAAAATTAATTTTTAACATTCATTCTCTATGCTAGCATTTTAAAAAACTATATAAATTTCTTTGTGCATAGTGCTTTAGAATTTATGAAGAACTTCAATATAGGTAATATAATGTGATCCTCACACGTCTGGTAGATAGGATAAGAAATATTTTTTGTTGAATGGGTAAAGCAAAGCTTAGAAAAGTAAATACTTAAGAGCATATTGCTGATAAGAACCTGAGCCAGCAACTGTAATAAGGTTTTCTGATTTAACAAGCTGTATTTTGTGTTTTTTTTGTGTTTTTGCCATAATGACTGAAAGTGATCATGAGCCTAAAATGTCAAACCCTAAATACAGCTTGATAGCAATGAGCATATGGATAAAGGAGGAAGAGTACAATGTTCTAAAATAAATTTTACATATTAGAGCTATAATTTACATACTATATAATTCACATATTTAAAGTTCAGCTTTTTTTATTTGTTCACAGAATTGTGTAACCATCCGCGTAATCAACTTGAGAATATTTTTATTACCGCACAAAAAAACCCTGTTCTCCCTAACCTTCCCTAACCCTGGGCCCTCTGTATGTTTTAAAACACCTGTGAAACCTGATGGTTTCAAATCAAGATAATGAACATATTCATCACCCCCAAAAGTTTCCTTGTGGTCCTTTTGGATTATTTTTTTATAGGCAAAACGATTCATATACAAATTTTAAGTCTGTTTTGGCCTTGTTTGTAATTTTTGTTCTTGTAATAATGATTGAATTTTGTTTTATTCTTTGTACTTCATATTTCTAAAGTTTAAATAATTATGAAATGAAATTTCTTTTATTAGACAGTTTATAATTGGCTCATGGCTCACTTTTCTTCAGGATTAAGGAGTCAACGCTGGAATTGTTTCTGTCTAGAATCTTGGCATCTTGGACTAATTCAGCCATACATGTCCTTAAATCAAGTTCCCCAAGCCTAAAGGACAATCTGAATGGGAATTCAAGCATAGTTGGGAGACTTTTGGAATATGTCTATACCCACTGGGAACATCCACTGGATGCTCTGAGACACCAAACCAAAATCATATTCAAAAATCTTCTACAAATGCACCAGCTCACTATGGAAAGGGCAGAGTTGGTCACTGATCCTTTCTTTTTGGAATTGACTGAGAGTCTTCTGCAGTTGGAGTGGCATATTAAAGGAAAGTACGCATGCCTTAGTTGTTTGGTAGAGTGCATAGGAATTGAACGTATTTTGGCAGTAGATAAAACTATTCCATCTCAAATCTTAGAGGTGATGGGGGACCAGTCATTGGTACCTTATGCAAGTGACCTCTTGGAAACCATGTTTAAAAATCATAAAAGTCATTTGAAATCTCGGACTGTTGGCGGTATTTGGATTGACCAGTGGCATGAGACTTGGGTTTGTCCTCTTCTTCTTATACTGTGTGAAGGAAACCTGGATCAGAAATCTTATGTCATTGATTATTACTTGCCAAAATTATTGAATTACAGCCCTGAAAGCTTAAGGTACATGGTAAAGATTCTTCAGACTTCTATTGATGCTAAAACTGGTAAGAAAAATGATTTTTTTCTTTTAGTAATTTCTAGTTGTAATGCTTAAATGTAGGTACCTAGGTAGATATTCACCATATTCAAATTTAAATATTATAATTTCTTCTTCTTCTTCTTCTTTTTTTTTTTTTTTAAATTGAGACAGGGTCTCGCTTTCTTGCCCAGGCTAGAGTGCAGTGGCGTCATCACAGCTCACTGCAACCACAAACTCCTGGGCTCAAGCAATCCTCCTGTCTCAGCATACAGGCTCATGCTACCACACCTGGCTAATTTTTTCTATTTTTATTTTATAGAGACAGGCTGGTCTTGAACTCCTGGCTTCAAGTGATCTTCCTGCCTGGGCTTCCCAAAGTACCAGGATTACAGGCATGAGCCACTGTGCCCAGCTACTACTACTATAAATAGTAAAGGAAGATAATAATAATAGATATTTCAGTTTGGAATGAATGTTCCTGTATGTAGCTGAATGGAGTTTTTGGCTGAAGTCATTTCTAAATGTTAAGGAGTGATTCCAGTTACAGTGATAAAGTTTCTTTTACTATAGGGTTTTAATTCATTTTTCCAAGTTCTAAATTTGTTACTTTGTTGTCTTACTGGAGTAAAAGTGTGTGTGTTTTATATAGTTTGCTTAATCAAGTGATTGAAACAGTAATTAAAAATTGTGTTATGCCAGATTAAAGACAGGTAAATTGTAACTAGTTTTTTCTCTGGGAAAGAGACAAAATTTAGAGACATGACCTCAAGAACCAGCTGTCTGTAGTCATTTTGAATAGGAGTAAACATCCCATTGAAACTCAGTAACCTTGAAGAAATCATTGCATTCAAGCATAATTCAGTAATGTGTAAAATGATTCTGACTTACCATGTAAGTCTTAAAGTTGTTCCATTCTGTTTAACAAAGCAAGAATATGGTTTCCTACAGTACAATTTAAGAAATATTTTCAACCAAGATAGTTAAAAACTGTCAGTATTTCAGTGCCGTAGCAGGAAAATTTGATTCCTATACACAGAAATAGGCCATTATTTGTAACTTTTAACAGTAATTGTTCTTACCTTTTTGAGAAGCCATCTAAAATTCAGGATTCATGAATCTGCTCTGAAGTAAGATTGTCTTTATTTTTATATCAAGGTGCCCTGTGAACCAGACCTCCTTGTTCCCTTAGTAATGGCCTATGTCCTACCCGCTAAAACCATCAGTTTTTTTGTGATCCTCCTTTTATCTTCTTTACTAGTGAGAAATAGTAACTAATCCAAAATATGCAATGAGGTTCAATGTGTATTTTAAGAGAAATAATAATTTTCAGTTACTGAAATGTTTTTCCTGTTTTTGGCTGGAAGTCATTTCTTGTATTGTTTTTAATATTTATCCACTTGATTTTTTTCTTGATTTATTTCCTGATTCATTTTCTGAGTGTCAAGGAAAAAGTAAAAATAAGAGAATTATACTTGCTTGAAATTATTGACACAAAGACAAATCATTTTAAATAATGATTATTTTAGAATAAGAACTTTAATTTGTTTTAGAATTTATTTTAAAATGTGATTTTTATTTCTTGAAATATAATGTTAATTGAAAATTAACTGAAAATTGAAAATAACTAAAAAATTATAGTAGTCATTGCATAGCACAATACTAGTTTTCTTTGTTATTGTGCTTTCTGGACAAGAGCAATCTTTTCCATCCTTAGGGTATTGTAATAGCAGGGGGGCCCTGGGAGCTTTGATGGCATGTCTGCGAATAGCTAGAGCTCATGGACATCTTCAGTCTGCAACTGATACCTGGGAGAACCTTGTCTCTAGTGCAAGAATAAAGCAAGGCTTAATTCATCAGCACTGCCAAGTAAGTAAACGAAATAACCGGGAATTTGTACATGCAACAGATCCCTGATTAGTTCATTCATTTAGCAGTTCGATATAGAGGCCCCTGTGTTGTGCCCAGCATTGTTTTAAAGAGTCCATAAAAGGATGAATAAAAAGTGAAAAGTCTAGGCTGGGCGTGGTGGCTCACGCCTGTAATCCTAGCACTCTGGGAGGCCGAGGAGGGAGGATCACTCAAGGTCAGGAGTTTGAAACCAGCCTGAGCAAGAGTGAGACCCCCGTCTCTACTAAAAATAGAAAGAAATTAATTGACCAACTAAAAATATATATGTAAAATTAGCCAGGCATGGTGGCATATGCCTGTAGTCCCAGCTACTCAGGAGGCTGAGGCAGGAAGATTGCTTGAGCCCAGGGGCATGAGGTTGCTGTGAGCTAGGCTGACGCCACGGCACTCTAGTCCGGGCAACAGAGTGAGACTCTGACTCAAAAAAAAAAAAGTGAAAAGTCTAGACCTTTGTACTCAGGCTTTGTACTCAGTTTAGTAGAGAGATAAGAAAACTTGTCTAAAACAGCTGGGCACTCTTAGAACTGAAAGTACAGATACAAGTGTGTTTGTGTGCCCTTACGTAATAGGAGTTGTTTGGGAGGTTCAGGAGAGGCTGATCAGAGTAGATGGTGGTTGATTAGGAAAGTGATAAATGTGATTAGAGGAGGGGAAGAATTGAAACAGCACACGAAATGGAAGGGCACAAATGAACAAGGTCTGGAGGATGATTAAGGACATTGCTTATCAGGAGTGGAATGTTCTGTCCATTTGATGGAAGGTTCTTGTGCTAGTCTGAAGACTTCATTGGTTTCTTGTAACCAGTTAATTTCATTCAATTGAACCAGAGCCACCCTCTCTTCGGCAAGGAAATGACATTAGTAGAAACAGATGAGTTTCCAGAGTGGGAGCAAAAAGAAAAAGAAACCGGGAAACCAGTTAGAAGTGCATGGCAGTAATTTAAGAGTGAGGTGATAAGATGAAGTGGGCACTGAGAAAAAAGAGAAAGGAATGAAGTTGAGCATTACCATGGAATAGCAATCATTAAGATTGTTGAATTTTATAAATTCTCAATTTATGCATTTAATAAAATAATTTTATAGGAAATAACTACAGCATCTTTGGGATTAGGAAACCTTTCTGAGGTATATATGGGTGAACTGAAGTTTACTTTCTTTTCTTATGGTAGCCTATATAAATACTTAAACATTTCAAGTGGTTTAGGCTTTGCTTTTTCATTGCAAAATTAACATTTTATTACTTGATTTATTTTAGGTACGGTTAGATACATTAGGTTTGCTTTGTGAAAGTAATCGAAGCACAGAAATCGTTACCACAGAAGAAATGCAGTGGATTCAGTTTTTCATCACATACAACCTTAACAGCCAGTCTCCAGGAGTACGGCAGCAGATTTGTTCTCTTCTTAAGAAGGTAGACTTTCCCATCAGAAAGTATAGGGAAATGGTGAACTTTACTCTGGAAGTAGTTTTTTTAAAAAGCCCAGATTTTATGGAGGTGTGGGAATGGTCATGGAATTGTGCTATCACATCTTTCCTTGGCCCTTCTGTGACCTGTTCTTTCATTCCATAAAGCTTACCTTTGGGATTAAATCCAAAGTGAAAAGTCTTTGCATTTTGGTGTAGTAAATCAACCTTGAGTTCTTTTTTGGAAGAAAAAAAACCTAGAGCTAGAATTCTTCAGATTTAAGGTGGTTTTAAGAAAACTTTGGTAACAGGAGGAAGGATGTCCTTGCATTTTTATAGTTTAAGTAGCTTATAAAATGGTCATTATTTAATAATTCATCTTGAATTAATCATACAACACATTTATGGAGTGAAGAATTGGTATAGAAATGAGTATATCATCTTTAGTTTCGTGCCGACTTAGGGGAAATAGGAGATCTGTGGTTTAATGACTGTATTCTGGTTTGCAATAATACTTTGTCTTTGGTTTTAAAACTATAAATGTTAATTTTCTATCAAAAAGAAACTCTATAAATATTAAGAGTTTAAAAACCTGTATTCTCCTTGCCTGTAATTTTATTCTAAAGAATTTTGCCTTTCAGACTGACATTTAAATTTAACGTGTGGCTGACATATGCTTTGTTTTTCTTTGTCTCAAAAGTTGTTTTGTAGGATACAGGAAAGTTCTCAGGTACTTTATAAATTGGAGCAAAGCAAATCCAAACATGAACCAAAGAATGAGTTAACCAAACAGTACCCTTCTGTTTCTTTACAGCAATATAAGGTAGGTGATATATTTCTAGCCATACAGATTTTTGAAAAACTTAAAACAATTATGAATAAGCATTGAAGGGGAAAAAATGGAAGTCTCTTGGTGAATTGTGTTTCTGTGCTTTTTTACTTCAAGCTGGGTGTTATATATTCCTTCTGGTGCTGTGGTATTCCACTCGAGGTAGCCTGAGTTATGGAATGAGTGCTGCACTTGAGGACTGTTAAAGAATGATATTCATGGGCAAACCTCAACAACTTGTAGTTTATGTGTGCCAGATGAATTTAGTACTTTAACAAAAAGGTAATTGTCAGACCTGAGCTCTTTCACCCATCCCTAGGGCAGAAGACTCTGCTGTAGTCGTGACTACTTTCTCTTTAGACTGACATGACTTAAAGTGGCTTGATGTTAGTGACTCTTGGCCCATGGTCCAGCTGTGGAGGGAGGCACCCGTCTATTTCACTTTGGAGTAAGCTTGAAGAGTAGGGTTGGGTTTCAGAGCACTGTGTTAATGGGATGGATGGAACCCCAGGTATAATGGTTCTACTCTGGACCAGGCCTCAGCCTGACATTCTTTCAGTTTCTTTTTAGCAGAACAAATTGAGCTTTTTACTGGTTACTTCCCCCAAAACTAGCCTTTGAAAAGCAGACCCTTTTTTCCTCCTAAAGCCCAGATAGAAGCCAGAGCTCATCTATTTATTTAGAAACAAGTATGATAGATTAATGGTACATTCGAAATGTGACATGCTCACTATCTGCTCTGAACATTATTACGGATGCCCTTAGTTTTCAATTCTTATTAATATTTGAAAGGTAAAAAACCATCTAACAAAGAATATTCCTATACAAAGGCTGAAATCAGCTTCATCTTTTAAAAATCCCAACAATGAAGATTGTAAAATCACAACCTGAACTTTAAGCGCATAGGTTTAGTTCTGATTCTGCCACTTACTATTTGGCTAACGTGTCTCCTCAACTATAAGTGAGATTAGTAACCTTTCTTTCTTTCTTTTTTTTTTTTTTTTTTGAGACAGAGTCTCACTTTGTTGTCCAGGCTAGAGTGAGTGCCGTGGCGTCAGCCTAGCTCACAGCAACCTCAAACTCCTGGGCTCAAGCGATCCTCCTGCCTCAGCCTCCCGAGTAGCTGGGACTACAGGCATGCGCCACCATGCCCGGCTTATTTTTTTATATATATATATCAGTTGGCCAATTAATTTCTTTCTATTTATAGTAGAGACGGGGTCTCGCTCTTGCTCAGGCTGGTTTTGAACTCCTGACCTTGAGCAATCCGCCCGCCTCGGCCTCCCAAGAGCTAGGATTACAGGCGTGAGCCACAGCGCCCGGCCTTTTTTTTTTTTTAAGACAGAGTCTTACTCTGTTGCCCAGGCTAGAGTGAATGCCGTGGCATCACAGCAACCTCAATCTCCTGGGCTCAAGTGATCCTTCTGCCTCAGCCTCCCGAGTAGCTGGGAATACAGGCATGTGCCACCATGCCCAGCTAATTTTTTGTATATATATTTTTAATTGGTCAATTAATTTCTTTCTATTTTTAGTAGAGACAGGGTCTCGCTCAGCCTGGTTTCAAACTCCTGACCTCTAGCAATCCGCCCGCCTCGGCCTCCCAGAGTGCTAGGATTACAGGCGTGAGCCACTACTCCCGGCCTAGTAACCTTTCTTAAAAGGTTGGTTTTGAGGATTAAATGAGAAAGCTCTTTGTAAACTATAAGTCACTCTAAAAAGCATTGCTGGGAGTCATTAAAAGTGACTAGAATATATATTGGGCCCCTACTGTGTGTGTGGGACAATTATTTTTTAGCCTCTCTTAGATCATTGCTAGATTTAAAACACATCTTGTTTGCTTCTTTATTCAAGAGGTAAAAGGACATTTGTGAAAACTCAATTAGCTACTTCAAAACAAAAAGTCTACTTTGTGGATTGAGATTCTGAAATTTCATGTATGCACGGTTTCTTGGTTTGTGCTTATCAATATGTATATTTTAAAAATTAATTCTTAGAGTCTTAATCTGAGTTGGTCTTGTGGTTGTGATATTTTCTCGTGGCTGGTAGTCAGTCACCTATGGCTTTTAGAGGTTGTGATCCTGGCATTTTATTATCATCATCATCATAACAGTGGGTACCATGCATAGTGTGTGTTAGGCTCAGTGCCAATCAGCATTCTAAGGGCTGGGAGAGAGGAGGCCATTAGTTGAAAAAGATGTCTTCTAGTCTAGTGGAGATTATTTTGCACCTAAATGACTAGAATACTTTTAAATTTATAAGATGCTTTATGTTCATATTCTCATTTAATTTTAATAAAAAGACGGAGATAAACATTATTATCCCTGCTTAACAAATGAGAAAACTGAAGCTTTGTAAAATTCAATAACACACCCAAGGTCCCTCAGCTAGTAAATGGTAGAGCCAGAACTCAAATCCAGATCCATTCTGAATTCAAAATCTCACTAGTTTTTTCCTTAGTGCTAGCTTAAGTCAAGGCTTGGGAGTAAGAAAGTACAGGGAGAACTTGGGGAATTGATGAATTCACTGGTGTGAATGATATATGATACTTCAGGGAATGGAGTTGAGTAATGGGAAATGAGTCTAGAGAATCAAGTTCAGAATGGATAATAGAGTTGTCAATGCAAGGCCAAGGTAATTGGGAGCCTCACTGGGAGCCATTAAAAGTGACTGGAATATATACTGAGTACCTACTATATGTGTGGGATATTGTGCTTAGCACTAGGAATCCAAACATGAATTTGGTCCCTGCCTCCATTATGGTTACAGTCTGATTGTGGGAAGAAGGAACTATTAATATATCTAAGCATATAAATGACAATACAGTTAGGATAAGATCATTCTTAAAGGATGGGGTCATATGTTTTAATGTCTTATTTACTTAAAACTAGCTTAACTAGGACATTTTTCAGTAATTGTCTTATTTCTTTGAAACCCAACAGAATTAATAAACCAACAAAACTCTCAGGGCTTGTGGAGGCCTAAGGATAAATCAACCAAAGGTTGCATATCCTTCATCTGAGAAATGAATGTAGGGATCTTGTGTAGTCATTTGGGACTAGAGCGGAGCAATAACAGGATGCTTGAGAATTACAGCTTTTCCTTACAATTTTTCTCTTCTTTGTTTTACATAGAAATTACCTTCCTGTTTTTAGTTAGAGGAAGATGACTTTATCCTGGACAAAGTATTTCCCACTTTGGTTTTTTAAAAAATTGCATTTTTTTTTTAATCACTATAATTTTTTTTTATTTCGGCATATTATAGGGGTACAGATTTTAATGTTTCAGTAAATGTCCTTCCCCCACTCCCCCCACAAGTCTGAGTCTCCAGCATGACCATCCCTCAGATGGTGCACCTATCACTCGTTATGTATGTATATACCTGCCCCCCCTCCCTCCCTCCCCAATACTCTATTACTGTAGTACCTATGTGTCCACTTAGGTGCTACTCAGTTAATACCAGTTTGCTGGAGAATATATCTGGTGCTTGTTTTTCCATTCTTGGGATACTTCACTTAGTAATATGGGTTCCAGCTCTAACCAGGAAAATATAAGATGTGCTATATCACCATTGTTTCTTAGAGCTGAATAGTACTCCATGGTATACATATACCACTCTACAAAAAAGACATCTGCACTCGAATGTTCATAGCAGCACAATTCATAATCGCAAGGCTGTGGAAACAGCCCAAGTGCCCATCAATTCAAGAATGGATTAATAAAAAATTGCATTTTATTAAGAGTTTTCATTTTTTATCATTTGTTTAAACAGCATGGTAGAATAGGAGATTCAAAGGGGCAGGTAAAAAATGGAAAAGGGGCAAATAGAAGACAATGGAATAGTTGGATCTTTGTATGAATTATGTCATGATAGCCAGTCTTACCAAGTAGTCTATATTAGATATTTCTCTGATGTTTTAAAACTTTAAAAGTATACATAACTGTCTGGGCTTCAGTAGGAATTATATTTCTTGTTGACTCTACAGAGATAGGGTTCATCAAAATCATGATATAGCTTATGATTAAGGGCGCCAGGCTGAATTATCACCAAAGTGAGTGAGTATTGTTTTTAAAAATCTTTATAAAGAATAAACAAAAACACCCAACCTCCTCTTTAAGGTGATACTTTGAAGATAACCTACTGTGACTCAATTATACTTAGTGTAATTTTTTTTTTCAGAATTTTATGACATCCATTTGCAATAGTCTTTTTGAAGTATTGTTTCCGGGATCTTCCTACTCAACAAGATTTTCAGCGTTAACTATTTTAGTCTCCATAGCTGAAGTTTTTCCGGTCTTAGAAGGTAAGTTTTTAATAATATTTGAGGAAATTATTTCTTTTCCTTCAAGACACATACTTTTTTTTACATTTTGGTGTATTTAAAGTTTCAGTTTTGTTGTCTTTTGTTTAGATTCTTATGGGAGGTTTTATTCTTAGCATATAATTCTTATTTGTATATAATTAAATTTGCCAGTAAAGGACAGAAGGCAAAGAAACTGTCTCCCTTTTCATTGACCATTATTTGGCAACCCCAAACTACGATTTTCATGGATTTTGCCTACTATGGAAAGAGTTTCTACTCTTACCTCCCTAATTGTTGCTGTTGTAAGATAGTGCCCAATCTGTTTTTTAAGTTTTAAAAATTGAAATAATAATAGTTTCTCTTATGTTTAATATCCCTCAGTGAGTCTTTGTGGTTAAAATGTGGTTTCCCTTATATGCTGTTTGTTTCATAAGCTTCATATTTTCATTTAATGATACCATTTGTTTTTCCTTCTGTGGGTTACTCAAGAGGATGAACTTTAACTTCCCTCTTTGAATTGTTTTTTTTTTTTCCTTTTTGACAAGAAATGATTCTTTTTTTTATCTCTATACATGAGTATATGTGTGTTTTAATGTGGGATTTCTTGCTTGTGTGTAGTCTTCCATGACTGTGGTCAAATAGGAAAATAGCCTGCTCAGCTGCTCTTTCATAGGGAATGGCCAAAGGACCAGGGAGCTTTACATTATTATTGGATTCTTTCTTATTTTACATTATTGGGCAAGATAAAAGTTTTTGGCAGGAGGGGGGGACAGTATGTTGATGTTAATACAGGCTTGCTTCATTTGAGGAAAATCAGTTTTTCAAGTTTATATTTTGAAAATATTCAAATGAACAGCATCATTTCAAGAATAGGTCAATGAATAGTTATGTACCGTCTCCCTGGATTCATCAGTTATTAATATTTTGCCATATTTGCTTTATCTGTCTTTTATTAATTTTGTAACCATAACACAATACTCAAATTTAGGAAATTTAATGTTGATACAATGCTTTTATATAATATACAATCCATATTTAAATTTTGCCAGTTGTCCCAACAAATGGCCTTTTATTTTACAGAAAAAAAAAAATTTCCCATGAGATGGGAAGCAAGCCTAGATTCCACATTGCCTTTCATTATTATGCCTCTCTTTAGTTTTTTTCAATCTGGAAAGTTTTTTATTTCATGGCATTAACATTTTGGAAGAATGTGTCTCAGTAGGGGTTTATCTCATTGTTTCTTGATGATTTGATTCAGATTTTGCATTTTTGCAGGAGTATTGCATAATTGGTGTTCTCAGGGCATCATGTCAGAGGGTACATGATGTTGGCTTATCCCATTATTCATGGTGATAAATTTGATCACTTTATTTAGTTGGGTGTGGTAGGCCAAAAACTGGCCTCCAAAACATCCACATCAAATCCTTAGAACCTGTGAATGGAAAAAGGGTCTTGGCAGATATGATTTAACTAAGGATCTTGAGACGGGATGATTCTGGATTATCTTGATGGGCCATAAATGCCATCACAGGTATCCTTATAAAAGAGTTGTAGAGAGAGATTTGACATGCAAAAGGAAAGGAGGCAGCATGACAGTGGAGTAGAGATTAGAGTGATAGAGCTACCAGCCTCGAAATGCTAGCAGCCTCCAGAAGCTGGAAGAGGCAAGGAATGGATTCTCCTTTAGAGCCACCCAGGTTAGCTTGGCCCTACTGACACCTTGATTTTGGACTTCTGGCTTCCAGAACTGAGAGAGAATAGATTTCTGTGGTTTTAAGCCATCAAATCTGTGATAATTTGTTACGGAATTCATAGAAAATGAACACAGGGTATCCATCAGTTAAGGAAATTTCAGTTTAACTTCATAGTGCTTCAGCTTAACTTAGAAAATAAGTTTTTACCTAAGAGTAATGGATTACTTAACCAAGTTTTCTGCACATTTAAGGTACTTAGAGCTGCACCTAAGTGTGTGGGAAATAACACTGGGATGAATTATACCTAGAACTTTTTAGTCAAGAGAACAATTTAATATTAAATAGTGTACTTTAAAAATGAAAAACCTCAGTCATCTTCCTAATGAATGAGTCACATATAATTGTGCAGTGACTGATGCCATAGTAATTATGTTAACTAAACACCTGAGAAGTAATGCAAATGGAGCAAGCCCTACTATACTCCTTTACCTTTAAAGGAGGCTAAAGAGCTATGAGCTATGACCATGCATGCAATACCAGATGGAGCATGTAAATTCATTATTCATCTCAAGAACTTTAACGTGGGAATTTTATATTTTACAGAAAGTCTGTAATTTGGGTTTAATCAAATGATTTTTGCCTTTCCTCAAGTATATCCTAGACTCAGAAGAGTATGTCTTATGTATCTTTCTATAGTGGAATCAAATGTCACAATATTCGTGGTGAAAAATTAGATTTTACAATTAGATTAAAAGAGTTTGTTCAACCACTATTAATTTAGTGCTTATTGAATGTCAAACAGCCACGGTTATGCAGTGTCCCAAACAAAGTATCCCCTCTTTTGGAGCTTACGTTTTACCAAAGGGAAACATAATAATTAACAAGTAATACACAGAATTTCAGTTGTAGATAAGTTCTATGAAAAAATATTTCAAGAAGATAAGGGGGAGATATAGAGGGCCTGGGAGGATGGGGGAGTGTTAAATGTTTTATACAGTGGTGTCAGAAAATGCTTCAGATTTGAACAAAGTTCTTAAACAACCAATGGGTCAAAGTAGAAATCATGAAGAAGTTAGAAAATACTTTGAGGTAAATGAAAGCAAAAATACAACATAGCAAAACTTACGCAATGCAGTGAAAGCAGTGCTCTTAGGGGAATTTATAGCTGTAAATGCCTACAATAAAAGATCTCAAACCAATGACCTAACTTTATAAGCAATTAGAAGAGAAGAGCAAACAACCCAAAGCTAGCAAAAGGAGGGAGATAATAAGATTAGAACAGAGATAAATGAAATAGAGAGTAGAAAAACAATAGAGAGAATCAACAAAACCAGAAGTTGGTTTTTTAAAAAGATCAACAAAATTGACAAAGTTTGCTAGACTGATTAAGAAAAAAGAAAGAAGATGTAAATAACTAAAATAAGAAATGAAAGTAGGGACATTGCTATTAACCTTGCAGAAATAAAAATGATTATAAGACAATTTATTGAACAATTGTATGCCAACAGATTAGATAACTACGTGAAATGGCCAAGTTGCTAGAAACGTGAAAATTACTGACTCAAGAAGAAATAGAAAATCTGAACAGATTCTATAATAGGTCAAGAGATTGAATCAGTAATCAAAAACCTCCCGGCAAAGAAAAGTTCATAGCAAATGTCTTCACTCATGAATTCTACCAAAATTTTAAAAAAGAATTAACACCAATCTTTCTCAAACTATTTTCAAAAATTGGAGAGGAGGGAACACCTCCTAACTCATTCTATAAGGTCATCACTAAGAAAAAAAAACAAAACTATAGACCAGTTTCCCTTATGAATATAAAAGCAAAAATCCTCAACAATATACTAGCAAACCAAATCCAACAGCATATTAAAAATACTATACACCATGACTAAGTGGAATTTATCCCAGGAATGCAAGGGTGGGTCAACATAAGAATAATAATATAATATACCACATGAAAATAAAAGGAAAAAAACCTCCTGATCATCTCAATTGTTGCAGGAAAAGCATTTGACAAAATTCAACACCCTTTTATGATTAAAAAAAAAACCAAAACAAAAACAGCAAACTAGGAATAAGAAGGAATTTCCTAAACATGATGAAGGACATTTTGACAAACCCACAGCTAACACCATACTCAATGGTGAAAGACTGAAAGCTTTTTCCCCTAAGATCAGGAAAAAGGCCTGGATGTCCACTGTCACCATTGCTATTCACCATTTTACTGAATGTTCTAGTCACAGCTATTATGCAAGAAAAAAATTAAAAACTTTAAAATTAGAAAAGAAGCAGCAGATTTGAGCAGAGGTGTGAAGGAAGTAACAAAAACTCCAGTTGCTTGCTTCAGGAATTTCACAGGGTTGTGCTAACTAGTAAGTTAAGATGAAAAGAGAAACTCATATTCTAATTTATATTGAACATCATTCTTCAAATTAAGTAAGCATAGGAATATTTTCAGTTCTTCTCGGGTTCATTTTTTAAATATTAAATGTTTTTTACATTCTGTTATGAAACCAATATTCCCACAGTTTAGTTTTAATCCAAGAGTTAAGAGGCATCGTTCTTTTTTTTTTTTTTAATTGAGATAGGGCTCTTGCCCTGTTTGCTGGGCTAGAGTGCAATGGTATTGTCATAACTAACTGCAACCTCAAATTCCTAGGCTCAAGCCATCCTCCTGCCTCAGCCTCCCAAGTTGCTGGGACTTTACGAGTGTGCCACCACGCCCAGCTAATTTTTCTATTTTTTGTAGAGGCAGTGTCTCTCTGTGTTGCCCTGGCTAGTCTCAAACTCCTGGCCTCAAAAATCCTCCTACCTCAGCCTTCCAAAGTGCTAGGATTATAGGTGTGAGCTACCATGTCCTCCTGCCATCCTTCTTTTGTGATAATTTTTCTGTTCATTTCCTGGTTGGCAGAAATTCCTCTTTTTCTGAGAAGAGTTTTTGGAGATATAAGTAGTTCTTAATTTCTTACATATTCAAAAATGTTTTCATTGCTCTTACACTTGAATAGAAGTTTGGTATACAGACTTCTTCACACCTTCTTTCCCTGAGGATTTGTAAGCATTCCTCCATTGTCTTCTAGCCCTACATACTGATATGGGTAAGAGTGAAGTCAGTCAATTTTTTTTCATTTTTTAGATGACTTGAGCCTTTTCCCTGAATAACCTTCTTTATCTTTGACACCCAGTCAGTCTATTAGGATATGTCATCATGATGATAATTCTGTGTCAGTCATTCTAAGATATGGTAGAACTTTGGATTCTAGATCAAGAAATTTTATGAAAAATTTTAAAAAGATGTGTCCCTAAATTTATTTTTGTTTATCCCCCCCCCCCGGAATATTGTGTTGAGATTTGTTTATTTTTAAAAATAACTTAGGAATCTTTTATATATTTTGAAAGAGAATAGAATGGTTTTTAAAATTAAAAATTTTTGTTTGGTGTATACTACTTATTTTATCATTTTAAGAAATAAATTAATGTAGAGAAAAATCAGGCTTTTTAAAAAAAAAATAAAAAAAAAAAGAAATAAATTAATGGAAAAGTTATTCTTTTATACTGTTGTGGTTAAAGTATGAAGTGTGATTTTTTTTTGAAACTAATTTTCTGTAAATTTAGTCAAATAACTTCAGAAGGTTGATATCTGATATACTCTTCCTTTTTAAATTTAAATCTTTTATTTTATTTATTTTTCTAGGTAGTGTTTATACAGTGTATCAGCTGAGTCATGATATTGATGTTGGCCGTTTCCAAACACTAATGGAATGTTTTACTAGCACTTTTGAAGAAGTGAAAATTTTAGCATTTGATCTTCTGATGAAGTTGTCAAAAACTGCTGTACAATTTCAGGTATTTGGATTTTTCCTATGTAAATTTAAATATAATGTGTGCATAAAAACTTCCTATTTTAATAATAGATAAAGCAATCTGAGGATTATCCAGGATCTTTGTGTTTGCCTTATGTCTTTGGACTATTTCAGTTATCATTAATACCTCTCTACTGTTTGGGGTTGGCAGGAAAGGAGAAAATAAAAGAAAACAAGGCTGAAACCGGTTTAGTGAGCTTTTCTTTTTTTTTTAATTGCATTGTTAAAAAGGGAGGAGTAGGAGGCTGTAGGTTTTGCTACTTACAAGATTATTGGTAGATTTCAGTTAATTGTGGTCACCCTAGTTCCCTTGGGCATGTAATATTCTATCAAAGCCCATCACTTACAGTAACTTGTGTTTTTTGAGATAATCTCCCTGCTTTGTAGACTGGGAAGCTGAGTGTACATGAGGTGCAGAACATATTTCTGGTTTTCCAACTAGCAATAGCTAAACTGAGACTGAAACTCAGAGAACTTGAGGTTAACAGTCCCTTGGTGCTGTACCCCATCCCCAGCCCCCGCTTTCTTCTTGACACATTGTGTGCTTCCCAGCTTGGGGTAGGAACCAAAGGTGGGCTTGGGAGTGAAGGCATAGTGTGGGGATGGGTCTGTAGGGGACCTCTAAGCCCAGGTCTCAGCTCGGCCCTTGAGGCTTCTGGGGCCGTTGGGTCACCATCAGAGTACTGGCTCTGAAGCTTGGCTTTCTGTTGGACCTCTACAAAAGCCAAGGGCACCTGCTGTAGCTGAGCCATGGTTGAGCTCTGGCAGTTAGGCTACATGACAGCTTGTAGATACAGTGGGATTCTATAGGAGCACATACCAGAGAGCAGTGTCTATTTCTATGGCTTGTAGATAGTTTTGTAAGATCTCTGAGCACCTTTTCTGACTTGGATCCAGATTGGGAGTTGCTCTCTGGCATCTGCCTATGCCTGTAGTCTTTCAGGTGCCCTGGTGAGCAGAAGGTTCTTTGGTGCTCAGGCTGCTAACTTATGTGCCATATAGAGTTTTTACAGAAGAGGCTTTCTCTTCCTTTATCTACCCTCCCCTCACTTACCATTCATCGCACGTAGCCTTGTATCATATATACATAGCTATGCTTCATTCCTAGCAAATATTTTGAGAGTACATGGATGCTCTTTATATGATAATGTTTACATTAGCATTATTTATTTAGGTCTGTATAGAAATAATGAAGATAGTATGTCTGTATTCATCAAAAAATTTCTACAGGACAAAATACTTTTGCTGAAGAAAGGCACCTTAAAAAAAGATTTATCAATGTTGAATTTGCTGGTTGAAATTATTTTCAAGGCCTTAATCTCTGAACTGATTCATAGTAATCATTAATTAATATAATAAAAAACTAACCTATATTTAAGTTTAAAGGAGATTAATGTTCATACTGAGTTATAGTTATATGGCAGGCTGTGTTTTAAAATATTTATTATCGGCCATTGTCACGCCCGCCTCGCCAGCAAGGAAGACGCGGCAACTGGAGTTCTTCTGACAGTGCTTTAATGGGGTTCCCTTTAGACTTACATGATGCGGAAGACCCAGCCCGGCAGCGCGCAGGCTGCTATAAACCCCAGAAGCACAACCCCTAAGCTGGGATAGGCCGCTCAGCTGTCGAGCCACCAAAGCATTAGTCCATAGCAGGACCCTTCGTTTGCATTCTCGCGCCACAGGGCAACCGACAATTGCGCGTGCGCTGAACTTGTTTGCTGCTCTAGGCAAAGCCGGAAACAGGCGCCAACTTGTAATGGCGTTGACACCGCACCCCACAGGCCATGGGCACTGGCTCATGCTTGTAAGCATAGTCCTTTGGGAGGCTGAGGCAGGAGGATCACTTGAGGCCAGGAGTTTGCGACCAGCCTGAGCAACATAGTGAGACCTTGTTTCTACAGAAAATACTAAAATTAACTGGGCATGGCGGTGTGGACCTTGTAGTCCCAGCTCCTCAAGAGGTGGAGACAGGAGGATCGCTTGAAGAGTTTGAGGTTGTACTGAGCTATGAGGATGCCACTACACCCTAGCCTAGGCAACAGAGCAAGATCTTGTCTCAAAAAAATAAAAATTAAAAAAAAACTCTACAAAATAAAATAATTATTATTTCTTCAAATTAAAGAAATCTTTCAGTAACTGAGTCTGTGCTTTATTCCAGGATTCAGAAAAACTGCAGAGCTTATTCCAGGCAGCACTGGAGCTTAGCACAAGCACCAAACCACACGACTGTGTAACAGCTTCCTACCTGCTGAACTTCTTAATCTGGCAGGATGCTCTGCCGTCATCCCTCTCTGCCCACTTAATTCAACAAGTTGCATGTGGTCATGGAGATAAATCTGCTGCTGTGGTGGAGACAAACACATTAATGGGTTTGTACTGAGTAAATGACCTTTTGCTCTTATTTATCAAAACCAATATCTTATTCTCTCACTATTCATTTGGTTAGTATATCTAATAGTTAAACATTTACCTTGTGGTTTTTTTCAATTTAAGAGTTAAACAGCATATGAGAGCACCATGAGTTCTTTTTATGAAAATGAATAGTTTACTCAGCTATAACACTTTTTTTTTTTCTGAGCAGAGTCTTACTCTGTTGCTCAGCTAGAGTGCTGTGGTGTCAGCCTAGCTCACAGCAACCTCAAAACTCCTGGGCTCAGGTGATTTGTCCTGCCTCAGCCTCCCAAGTAGCTGGGACTACAGGCATGTACCACCAGCTAATTTCTTTCTATTTTTAGTAGAGACGGGGTCTCGCTCTTGCTCAGGCTGGTCTTAAACTCTTTTTTTTTTTTTTTTTTTTGGGTGGTCTTAAACTCTTGAGCTCAAGTTATCCTCCCTCCTTGGCCTCCCAGAGTGTTAGGATTACAGACATGAGCCACCATGCCTGGCCTACCACTTAATTCTAAAGAGAGGATTCATGTTAAATAAATAGATATACAAACATACATTAATAAAGTTCTTTATAAAAGACAATGACCTCTTTGTTTACCAAGAGTGTACTTTTTTCTCTGTAGAAATTTTATTATGACTGTAGACAGATTATCTTTATTATTTCTGTATAGAGCAGAGTTCCTTTGTCTGTTGGGATTTTTGTTATAATTGGCTGTCATCCCTGCCTGTTATTTTTTCCATGTAGCCAATTCTAAAACCTAGGGTCTCAGATGGTTTAGATCTAGTGACTTCAACAAACAACGCTTGGGGACTCATGTACTTAATTTTAGGCTAGTAAATCTTCATTTTGGAATTGTTTTAGAAATAAGGACAGATATGGATTTTTATAGGATAAAAAAGAGATCAGATATAGAAGGAGTTGAAAATGATTCTTTCCAAGATTGTAGAAGAAGCCATGAAAAAGAACCAATAATGGGAGAAAAGTAGATGGCCGTGGGCAGTTCTGGTGAGAATGTGGTCATAGCTCTGGGGATAGTGAGGTGACGTATGGAAGATGATGTTTGCCCACTTGAATTACTTAAGGGCTGGGTTCAAAAGGAGACCCTGTTAAGACAATAGGAGGAGGACTGCAATTGAGGTGAACTAGGGAGTACATGTGTCACATAAAGGCTTTCAATTCAAGACATTTTAGAACTTTATGAAATATTTCTAAACATACAAAGAATATTTAAATATATAAGGTTTAAATGTAGTAATATAAAACTACACAAGTTTATTTATTTAGATTTTAAATGCTTAAAATGTTTTTTGTCCTTTTTAACGTTTAAGTACAAAGTCTGAGCTGTCCCAGTACCCCAAAAACTACACAAGTTTAGTTCACAAGCTAAGTGATAACACTAACTTTAAGTAGCACAATACCACCCATATCTTTGAAGCCCCTCTTTTATCTTAACACTGTATTTTATATTAATCTGTCATTTTGTTTTTCTTTATAGTTTTATCACCTGTCTATATATCATTAAACAATATATTAGTTAGTTTTACATGATTTTGAATTTTATCTTAATAGTACTTACTGCCTGTATTATACATATTGGCCACAATTCATTCATTCTCCTGTTGTTGGACTTTTTTTCCTAAATAAATAGTGCTGATATAAACATTATCATATAGAGAGCATCTAAAATTCAAAATGCTCCAAAGTCTGAAACTAATGTGAATGTCTAAGAAAGATCTCTTTTTGATTGAAAATCTCTAGTGTAAAATTCATTTGAGTTGGGTGTTTTCATGGAAACTGTTGTGCTGTTCACACACGTATAAATGTTTTAGAATTGGCATTTGGTTTTGTGTTTGCTTTTTCTAGTTATCAAATGCTTGATGGAAAATCTTGAGGAAGAAGTATCTCAGGCTGAAAATTCTCTACTTCAGGCAGCAGCATCATTTCCAATGTATGGGCGGGTCCACTGTATAACAGGAGCTTTGCAGAAGTTATCTCTGAAGTAAGTATGTCCACAGCTGTCTCTTGTCTCAGAAATATACCTCTTACTGGACTGTATCCTAGGAAAGGAATGTAGTCTGCTGCCTTGAAGAGAATTGAAAATTAGATTAATCCTATACACCAATAATGGCCAAGCCAAGACTCAGATCAAGAATTCAAAACCAGGCCAGGCATAGTGGCTCACACCTGTAATCCTAGCACTGTGGGAGAATGAGTTCAAGACCACCCTGAGCTACATGATGAGACCCTGTCTTTATAAAAACTAAAAAAATTAGATGCACATTGTGGCACACACCTGTAGTCCCAGCTACTCAGGAGGCTGAGGCAGGAGTATTGTTTGAGCCCCGGAGTTTGAGGTTGCATTGAGCTATGATGATGCCACTCTACTGCAGCCTAGGTGACAGAGCGAGACCCTGTTTCCAAAACAACAACAACAACAAAAACAGCTCAATCCCATTTGTAATAGCTGCACAAAATAGAATACCTAGGAATAAATTTAACCAAGGAGGTGAAAGATCTCTGTAGGGAGAACTGCAAATCACTGATGAAAAATTATACATTACACAAATGGAAAAACTTCTCATACTCATGAATCAGGAGAATCAATATTGTTAAAATGACCATACTGCCCAAAGCAATCTACAGATGCATTGTAATTCTTGCCAAAATACCAATGTCATTTTTCACAGAATTAGAAAAAACATTTCTAAAGTTCACATGGAACCAAAAAGGATCCTGTATAGCCAAAGCAATCCTAATCAAGAAACAAAACTAGAGGCATCACATTACCTGACTTCAAATTGTACTACAAGGCTATAGTAACCAAAACAGCATGGAACTGACATAAAAGTAGACACATAGACCAATGGAGAACCTGAAAATAAAACCAGACACCTACAACCAGTTGTTCTTTGACAGAGCAGACAAAGACACACTGGGAAAAGGACACACTGTTCAATAAATGGTGCTGGGAAAATTGGGTAGCCATATGCAGAAGAATGAAACTGGATCCCTGTCTCTCATCATATACAAAAATTAACTCAAGATGGATTAAAGATTTAAGTATAAGACCTGAAACCATAAAAATCCTAGAAGAAAACCAAGCTCTTCTGGACATTGGCCTAGGCAAAGAATTTATGACTAAGACCTTAAAAGCAAATGGAATAAAAATAAAAATAGATAAATGGGACTTAATTAAACCAAACACTTCTGTACAACAGAAGAAATAATCACAAGAGTAAATAAATAGCCTACAGAGTGGGAGAAAATATTTGTAAACTGTGTGTCTGACAAAGGATTAGTATCTAGAATCTGCAGGGAGCTCAGACAACTCAGCAAGAAAAACTCAACCCTATTGAAAAGTAGGGGCCGGGCGCTGTGGCTCACGCCTGTAATCCTAGCTCTTGGGAGGCCGAGGCGGGCGGATTGCTCAAGGTCAGGAGTTCAAAACCAGCCTGAGCAAGAGCGAGACCCCATCTCTACTATAAATAGAAAGAAATTAATTGGCCAACTGATATATATATAAAAAAAAAATTAGCCGGGCATGGTGGCGCATGCCTGTAGTCCCAGCTACCCGGGAGGCTGAGGCAGAAGGATCACTCGAGCCCAGGAGTTTGAGGTTGCTGTGAGCTAGGCTGACGCCACGGCACTCACTCTAGCCTAGGCAAGAAAGCGAGACTCTGTCTCAAAAAAAAAAAAAAAAAAAGAAAAGTAGGCAAATGACACAAACAGGCATTTTTCAAAAGAAGATATACAAATGGGCAATAAACATATGAAAAAATGCTAATGTCACAAATCATCAGAGAAATGTAAATTAAAAGTACAACGAGATACCATTTACTCCAGTTAGAATGGCCATTATTAAAAAGTCTAAAAGCAGTAGATGTTGGTGTGGATGCAGTAAAAAGGGGACACTTATATACTGCTGATGGAAATGTAAGTTACTACTACACCTTCTATGGAGATCCGTATGGCGATTTCTTGAAGAAGTAAAAGTAGTACCATTCGATCCTGCAAACCCAGTACTGGGTATTTACCTAGAGGAAAAGAAATCATTACATCAAAAATACAGCTACATTTTTATGTTTATCATAGCACAATTCACAATCTCAAAGATACAGAATTAGCCTAAGTGCCCATCAACTGATGAGTGGATAAAGAAAATGTGTTGTGTATGTATACAATGGAATACTCCTCAGCAATAAGAAGAAATGAAGTCATGCTTTTTGCAGCAGCTTAGATGGAACTGGAGGCCATTATCCTTAGTAACTCAGGAACAGAAAAATAAATGCTGCATATTCTCACTTATAAGTGGGAACTAAACTATGGCTACACAATTGGAGACTCAAAAGCAGGGAGGGTGGGAAAAGGTAAGGGATGAAAAATTACCTGTAGGGTACAATGTACATATTCTGGGTGAAGCCTAGACTTCATCACTAAGCAGTGTATATATGTAACAGAATTTAACTTGTACCTCCTAAATCTATTAAAACTTTTTAAAAAGGAAAAAGATTAGATTAAGAAATCTGCATATATGTGCATATTTTTATGTCTCCTATATTTTATATATAATGTACAACTTTGAAAAAAATTCTTTCAACTCCTTTTATCTATTAATTTCCATTGTTAAAATGTGATTTTGCTTTTAGTATGAATTTCCCTAATATCCTTGTTGCAGCAGCCTGCAGTTGGTGAGTGAGTGGAGACCTGTGGTGGAGAAGCTCCTTTTGATGTCCTACAGACTTTCTGCTGTGGTATCTCCAGTCATTCAGAGTTCATCCCCTGAAGGCCTCATCCCAATGGACACTGATTCAGGTCAGCAAACACTGCCTTTTTAGTAATATATCTAACTATTAAAAAATAGCCCCCCCCCCCAAATCCCCAAGGCAGGTGATGAACAAGGTACCTCCTCCCCCAGAGTAAATTAAGTTTTATAATACTGTACGGAGGTTGACATTCCAGATCTAAAAATTTGAAAGCATAAGCACTTCTGGTCCTAAGCATTTTGCATAAGGGATATTCAACTACTAACATGGACTGTTCCTTTGAACGCACAGAAAATCATGAACCAAATTTACATTTGGTGTTGAAATAAAGTTTGTAAGTGCATTTTGGAGCACAAATGAGAGGTGTATATTAAAAGCACACTGAGTATATCATAAACACACACTGTTACTATACACTTAAAGACCTTGGGCTAGTAATAAAGGTAACGTGGAGATGTGGTTATTTTGTGTTTACATAGAAAATGTTAGGTTTTGTTTTTTTACTAAAAATGTGTTAGAAGATTGGTGATGGCTTATGATACTAAGAGAGTTATTTATTTGTTTATACTGATGTTAGTTTTTCTTCTTAAACAGTGAATGAGAGTAAGGAACATGCAGTCTTATAGCTAATGTTTGAATCATGCAAGTATTAGTATATTCTAGATGAGAAATCTTTCTTTTTTTTTTTTTTTAATAGAGGTCTTGCTCTGTTGCCCTGGCTAGAGTGTAGTGGTGTCATCATCGTAGCTCACTGCAACCTCCAGCTTCTGGGCTCAAGCGATTCTCCTGCCTCAGCCTCCCAAGTAGCTGGGAGATATGCACATGCCACCATGCCTCACTCATGTTTTCCATTTTTAGTAGAGACAGGGGTCTTGCACTTGCTCAGACTGGTCTTGAACTCCTGACCTCAAGCAATTCTCCTGCTTCCACTTCCCAGAGTGCTAGGGTTACAGGTGTGAGCCACTGCACCCAGCCTAAGAAATCTTAAATATTTCTGTCACCTCTTGTGGGTAGATCCTGCAGAGCATGTTAACATTCTTTTGGTATTAAAGAGTTTTAAAATATCAGTTGGTCTCAAAAACTCTCTTTGGCTCACAGACTTTTCCTTAATTCTGCTTCTTCTTTGCCTCTGGTGGCCTTCATTTTTCTTGCTTTTTCCCCATGTTCTTTGCCATGCATTCTCAATTTTGTGAAAACAGCCTCCTCTAGAAGCCATAAAATGAATGGATAGGATTCTTAAAATTTTATTCTCTGATCTTTTCTCTTTTTTTCTTGGTCTTTGCATAATTTCCTTTTGGGCCATTGTTACTGTTTCGAGGTTGTTGAAATATGTTTTTGGCATAATTCAGGGAAGCAACAAATGAACATAAGACGTTGGTTGAATTTTCATGATAGTATTAAATAATTTGAGGCTTTGTATTTCCCATAGTATTAATACTTAAAATGTAACCATAAATAATAGGTGAATAGTAGTAGATACCTGATCTTTGATTTGTTAATTGATTTCAGATTATTCGCTTGTTGCTAATTTTTAAAAATATGAGCGTGGCTAACTTCTTATTACCTAGCTATCCATTCATTCCTTCAACCCATGTTACTGAACCTTTGCCATGAGCCAATTTCTGTTATAGGCACTGGTAACTGAGCAGTGAACAAAGTGTTGCCTTCGTGGAGCTTACATCTTCTAATCCAGTGAGTGCTTAGAAAATAAAAGTGAAGTTTTTTGTAATACTAGGACTGTAAATTATATGGTGGCATGCCCCTGTCATCCCAGCTACTTGAGAGTCCAAGGTAGGAGGATTGTTTGAGCCCAGAGTTTGAGTCCACATAGCAACATAGCAAGACCCTATTTCTACAAAAAGCAAGCCATATATTATATAATGTATTCTGAAGCTAAATATGGATTCTTCATGAATTCCTGTGCTGTAAAAGATTGTATTTGTTATTGATGAGTTTTTTTTTTTTTGGTCTTTTTATCTTTAAGCCTTAATAATCTTATATTGTGTAGATAGGGATCCAACTTCTTAAAACAAAATTTATTGAAGCATATTGCACTTCTTTGACATGATTGAGCACCATATTTGGGATTCTTAGACAACACTCTTTTAAGAAAAGCAACATAAATGAGATGGCAGCCTTTATCCTATGGACAGTTTCAGTTGGTTTTTTTTTTGGGGGGGTCATATCTTCAATCTAAATTGCCATATTTTAAAAGTACACTCAAGCATCATAAAGACCCTGTACAAATGGTTTTCACATTATCCACCCTGTGAGTCCCTTCTAATAGAGCTAATTATCAAGTATTGAAAATTACACAGTTTTTGAGAGCAAATAACCCCAAGGGAAATCTGCATGTTATGTGGAACTGGGATTTCATGTACTCTGATTTCTTTCTCTTAGAGTCAGCAAGCCGTTTACAGATGATCCTGAATGAGATTCAGCCACGAGATACTAACGATTACTTCAGCCAAGCCAAAATATTGAAAGAATGTGATAGCTTTGATTTGAAGGACTTGAATTTCACTGTGTCGAAAATTGATACTTCTGCAGAAATCAAAGGTAACATATGTCTAAAATTGATATTATCGTCAGTGTTTAAGTAACAAGTAAAATGTACAGAATGCCTATCATATAGTAAATTAGAGGCTGCAGATCTGTGCGGAACATTTCTAGAAAATAAAGTTTTATTAAAATTTGGTTTAGGGAATGATTTGGTTTTAGAAATGAATTTATAAGACTTTTACCAGAAAAAGCTGGGTGCTGTGGCTCATGGTTGTAATCCTCTCACTCTGGGAGGCCAAGGAAGGAGGATCACTTGAGGTCAGTAGTTCAAGGCTGCAGTGAGCTATGATCATGCTACTGCATCAAGCCAGTGCAGCATATAAGGTGCTACAACAAATATCCTTTGAATGCTAAAACCTGCCTTGACGCCCAGGTGATAGAAGAGCAGTAATACACGATAAACCTGGGTTTGGGCAGCAGTCAACTTCTTTTAGCAGCATGGCTCGTTGTCTGCTGTGGGAGTTCTTGAAGTCAAGCTGCTTTTTTTTTTTTTTTTTTTTTTTGAGACAGTGTCTCGCTTGTTGCCCAGGCTAGTGTGAGTGCCGTGGCGTCAGCCTAGCTCACAGCAACCTCAAACTCCTGGCTCAAGCAATCCTGCTGCCTCAGCCTCCCAAGTAGCTGGGACTACAGGCATGCGCCACCATGCCCGGCTAATTTTATATATATATTAGTTGGCCAATTAATTTATTTCTATTTATAGTAGAGACGGGGTCTCGCTCTTGCTCAGGCTGGTTTCGAACTCCTGACCTTGAGCAATCCGCCCGCCTCAGCCTCCCAGAGTGCTAGGATTACAGGCGTGAGCCACCGCGCCCGGCTCAAGCTGCTTTTTAAAGTAAGCAAACCGTATTGCTCAGTAAAATGAGACCTGCTTTGTTATACCAAACTTCCAGAATTTCATTTCTTACAGTTTGTTTTATGATTAGTTGTTATTGAATTTTTTGCAATGCTGTAATAAGTCATCAGAAGCAGTAATTTCTTAGTGATTTAGTACATATTCTGCATTCTTCCACTAGATGGAGATGTTGTCTCATGAAAAGTTCTCTTTGTGCTTATGTATTTTTTAAATTAAACAAAATAACATATAAATATATATCTATTGTAGTAGTTTAGAGGTAAATATGAATTAAAAAAAAATTAAAGTCTTCTTCTGTTTCCTCCCCAATTCCATATTTTCTCTCTTCAGTGTACAGTATATTTTTCATACCCATGCTGTGTATTTATGTGTATATATACTTATCCTTTTAGTTTAGTGGGCTTTTTAAAAATACAAATGGGATTATACTATAAATATCATTTTGTCAACTTGCCTTTTCAATGTAATAGTTTATCTTGGATTTTTTTTTATGTCAGTACTAACATACTCCTAAAACTAGAATAAGAGAATAAGGGTAAGAATATCTTACTAACCATGGGATATAAAGATAATTTTAAAGAAAATTTGTATTTTCCTTTGATTTTAAAAGTTTGTCCTAATCCTTTACTGATACAACAGCCATTCTCACCAAAATTAAAAAGAAGTATATTTGTTATAGTCATCTGTATAATACTTTATGGATGACAAAAAGGCAGAGTGTGTTTCTGATTTTCAAAGTTTAGACTTAAGTTTTGAAACAATATTGTTTTATTTTTAAATTTATTTTAAAAATAATAAATTTTAAAAAATTCTTAGCATATCCTAGCACTCTGGGAGGCTGAGGTGGGCGGATCGCTCAAGGTCAGGAGTTTGAAACTAGCCTGAGCAAGAGCGAGACCGTGTCTCTACTAAAATAGAAAGAAATTAATTGGCCAACTAAAAATAAATAAAAAAAAATTAGCCGGGCATGGTGGCGCATGCCTGTAGTCCCAGCTACTTGGGAGGCTGAGGGAGGAGGATTGCCTGAGCCTGGGAGTTTGAGGTTGCTGTGAGCTAGACTAATGCCACAGCACTTTAACCTGGGCAACACAGTGAGACTCTGTCTCAAAAAAAAAAAAAAATTCTTAGCATGATTCCTCTTAACACATGCTTGATAAATATTGGCTTCTTTCTCCTGAATAAATGTAACATATGACAAATTGGTTTGTTCTTGGGGAAATTATGAATAAGCTTGTTCTAAGAAACCTGGGATGTGAGTAATCAAGAGTGTCTAGTGTTGTAACAGATTTTTTTTTTTAAGGTAAAGAAGGAAAAACATGTGATGTAACTGCTCAGATGGTGCTGGTATGTTGTTGGAGAAGTATGAAGGAAGTTGCTTTACTTTTAGGCACACTGTGCCAGCTTCTACCCATGAAGTCTGTGCCAGAATCTTCTGATGGATTATTAACAGTGGAGCAGGTAAGGTAGATGTTTATTCTACCAGGTATAATATCTAGTCAATGCATAAATCACAACTTTTATTTATAACCCAACTTAAAAAAAGTTTTAAATTTTTCTTGAATACTACAAATGCCAGCTGAAGAAAGTTTGTGGTAATTTAGAGTGTTAGACTTTGCAATACATTTCAAAACTGGCGTTTTTGTAATAGAAATATTTTTATTTTTCTAAGGTATATAAATAATAGATTTACCTTACCTTACTTTTAAGTGGTATTACTTTAATTTTAATTTTTTCATTTAACATACATAAACTTAAATTTTAGCTGAACTTGTCTATTTAGTAAAACTCCACAAATCTCTTACATTTTATAAAGGAAAAGAGGTAACATAGTGGTTGATTATGGATCTCATGTTTCCTACTACATTGATAATAAAGTTGTAGTCACTTTGGTTTTTTTGGCTGACTTTTATTTTAAGACCACAAAGTTAGTTCACCATCTGGGACTGTTCAAGTGACTTGAGTGCAGTGTTTATAAGAAATTAGCTTACCACAGGCATTTCATTTGGAAATATTTTAGATTTATTAGATTTCTGTTTTTAATTGATTCCCTCTTCCTTTCCATATGGTTTCAACAAATCCATTTCCCACCGTTTTCCAGCAAAGATATATAATGTGTACTTTCATTTTTAACCTTCTTCAAATAAAGATAACTTTTTCCCTAGGGTGTTACAATATTTAAGAACAAAACAAATATTGTAGTATGCTAATGCTGATGATTTCTGTAATAACCACATGACTAGTTCCATGGAAATAATGCTAATTTTTTTTTCTCACACTCTGTGGCTCATGTGCTTGCATCTGGTTAACAGCTGGGCTTATGATGTTGCAAGGCCCTGAGATGAAGAAAAGCAAAGGCTAACAGTACACTTCAGGCTTCATTATGTTTCTTATTCTCTTCCAAATCAAATAGGCGTTAGTATCCTAAAGTTACTTGCAGTCATTGCTGGTCACTAGCCATAGTGCCAATGCCAACATCTTTGCTGAGGAATCCAGCTATGATTAATGATTACTTCACTGATGTTCACCATCTTGCTAAGAAGTAAACATGTGCTAAAGTCCTTTGACTTCTCAACTTCTCTTTCCAAGGACAAGTTAAAACATTTAGTTTTTTGGGTTTGTTGGATAGTGTTTAAAAAACAAATAAAAGGGAACATATTTTGCTTTTACTGTAACTGAGAAAGACCTAAAAGCTTCCTGTGAAAATCATTTTGCCTTGATACCATTTATACAGCACCCAAATCTTATGAATTTAATTTAATTTATGTGGGATAACTGTATTAAAATAGGGAATTATGTTAGATAAGAGATGTTTATAAAACAAACAATGGTAATAACAAAAAGATAGGCTTTTATAAACCAAAGAATTCTTCTAGTGACTTATTTGCTTGAATAAAAAGTAGAATCCTCTGGACATTTCCCTGATTAAAAAAAAAAGAAAGAAAAGAAAGAATTCTGACCATCTTTTCTGTAAAACATTAGTTTCCATTCTAATGATGTCTAGTCATTTTTCCATGTTACCATTCATGTGGTTACCTCCCATGCATAGATGTAAGAAGAAACTAATGACTGAGAGATGAAGAATATATGTGATAGCAGTGTTCTAACACTGAAACCTTGGCCTCTGTGGAAAACATTATTCTTGGTCTTGCTGACTCTGACTAAAAAAATATCACAGTTTAGTAGCATTTATCCAATGCATACCCACAGTCATCAAAAAATTAGTGTTATTTACATTACTAGAATATGCCTGCTTTTAAATGTAAAATTTTACTCCATGAAATTCCTTTAAATTAAAAATACTTAAAACTTTTAAGAGTTAAAAATATAAATGACAGAGAAAAATGTCATTTACATTGTACTGATTGGGCCACACCTGAGATGTACCTTTTCTTCCAAGGGCATAGTTGCCCTGGCAAAGCTAAGTTTGCTGTGCTTAGTGGCAAAACTACAGTTTTAAGAGTCAACATTTTAGGTGACTGTGACAGCCATAGACCTGGAGACACAGAGGCAGTGAAGTGACTTGCTGGTAGAATGCTATACCCTAGTGATGGAGGAAAATGTGGAACTTAGATTTCTTGTTCCCCAAAATAATAACTGTGAATCTACTTTTTTCTTAATGGATGAAGAAAGCTATTTCATGTAGCTTAAAATACTGATATTTAGCCTGTTACTTTTGTCCAATCCCCCTTCACTCTTGAAAAAGTAATAGAGTTCTATTATAATTTGAAATTTGGTGGCTCGAATGTAGAAGACAGGGAATATTTCTTTTGTAGCTCAGTTCCTTGAATACTATCCTGATTTTACAGCCCTTTATTTAAAGGGGTGGTCACTTAAATCCCACCTATATGAGTATAATCTATAGCAGGTAGTGAGATTACAGTTTGGGGATTTTTGTTGCTGTATAAGAACTGGTACTTCTTTGTAATTCTGAGTTTTCAGTGCTATATTCTCAAGTGATTAGAGCTGGAAATATCATAGAGATGATATTATCCAGCTTCCTTGAATAAGAGGAAGCTGAAGCCCTTGGATGTCACCTGGTTTGCCCAAGATCACAAAGGTGGTTTGTGGCAGCTCTGGGACAGGAACCCGATTCTTCTCCTTCCCAGCCTGTGTTCTGACATGGCACAGTGCTGCCTTTGTTCTAAACTGCTCATTTAATTTTTCTATAAATTTAATTTTCCCTATTTCCAGTACTCAGGAAAAGTTTTGCAAGCAACAGGACAGTAAGATGACTTGCTACTGAACTTTTTAGCAAATGATTCATTTCCCTTGATCACTTCTTGTGAAGCACTGTACTCTCACCAGTTTCTCCAAGAGGAGAATATGTTCATTCAGAGGCACATCTGACTTTGCTCCTGCACTGTAGTCACATAATGAAAGGTTCTTTCATAATGTCCCTGTACAAGAGGCAGAGATAAAACCAGCTTTGAGGGATGTAAGTGGAGACCCTTCAAGAGTGAGCAGCGCACACAACCTTATCTCGCAACTTCCTGACTAGTTGGTGTGTGTTGAAGTTTCAAGCTTGATGTTTTGCTGATGTAGAGCTTTTGCTTGTTACATTTTTTGGTCATCTTTCCATGGGATATCTGATACCCAGTGCCTACTGATTTTTTAAAACAACTTCCTCTACCTGGAGTGCTATATCAACTTATGTTTATATATTTCCCCCAACATTCCTAAAAAGTAACTTCTGGGTAGATTTTTCATACCCACTTTCCCCCTTCTAGTAATTATTGCCATAGAAATGACTTGAATAAAAATAATTTCCAACTGTTAGAAATTTGCTATTTTTTAAACTCCTACTTTAGATTCTGTTGTAACTTTCATGATGTACAGGGCTCACTGTGTTGATTCATTCCCTCTGACTTTTGTTGCTGTTTTAGATTTTCTGTAATGGACTACAAATGGGATATATATTTATTAAAATTCATAAGTCTTAAATTTCCTTTTGTATTTTATTTTGCTAAGTTTATTTTTTAGAAATTATGAATAGCATTGAATTGTGCTGGATGCAAGTTACCATTTTTAAGGTTTGAAATGAAGTTGAACATATAACTACATCATTTAGTCACCTACTTATTGACCGTCTTACTACAAGGATATTGTGGAAACATAAAGCAGTATATAATATGTGCTTCTCTGACTTCAAAGGGTTTAGAAATATAATAGGGGATACAAGACAGAAATTCATTTTTTTAAAAGTGAGACTAAAGAACAACAGTTAAAATGGCTCATGGTTGAGAATTTGCTAGAAAGCAAAGAATAAACATTCTGGTAAGATGATGTCTGAATATCAGAAAGTATTACTTTTGTTGTTATGTAGGAGAATGATGTTTGTGCTTTGAAGAAATCCCAAGTGTGTTAGTAAGAAATCCACCATGGTGGACAGTGGACAGTTTAAAACATTATTTTACTGAAGTGGAAACTTTTGTACAACATCACATTTAAACAAAGTGAAATTAGAAGTAACTGTATCTTAGAGTCAGAATTTAAATTAAATCTTAGAGATTAAGTCTTACTACTTTATAGTAGTGAGAAAATAAAAATAAATAAATAAAAATAAAAATGGACCTTTACTGAATTCTACTTTGTGCCAGGCACTCTGCTAAACACTGAAATGTATAATCTCTTCTATTTCTCACAATAATCCTGTGAAATTCTGTCTAGTTATAGCTCCATTTTATAGGTGAAGGAACTGTGTTGTTTAATTACCTTGTGTTAGTAATACGTTTTAAAAATTTACCTTATGTAGATGAAAGGTAAATTGAAATGTATTTACATCCATCTTTTGTGGATTTTATGCTCTGGATGAGCATTGTTCCCTTAATTACTCTGTTGATGAATATAGATGCTTGGAGACATGGCATGTAGCTGTCCTCACAGGAAATTTGTACCTGTGAATCCATAAAACATGTTAATTTCCTTATAGAGTTAGATTTTATGAAAAGTTAGAAGCAGGATATACTAGTTTTAAAAAGACAATAAATAGAATTTGATTTTAAGAACAGAAATCAGTGTCTTGTTTTTTCATTTTTACCTTAATTTCCTTTAAAAAATACCAAGATGTATATTGCTTATTAAAAATTATTTTGGGCCGGGCGCGGTGGCTCACGCCTGTAATCCTAGCTCTCTGGGAGGCCGAGGCGGGCGGATTGCTCGAGTTCAGGAGTTCGAAACCAGCCTGAGCAAGAGTGAGACCCCGTCTCTACTATAAATGGAAAGAAATTAATTGGCCAGCTAAAAATATACACAAAAAATTAGCCGGGCATGGTGGCACATACCTGTAGTCCCAGCTACTCGGGAGGCTGAGGCAGCAGGATTGCTTGAGCCCAGGATTTTGAGGTTGCTGTGAGCTAGGCTGACGCCACGGCACTCACTCTAGCCTGGGCAACAAAGTGAGACTCTGTCTGTCTCAAAAAAAAAAAAAAAAAATTATTTTGTTGGAGGCATCAAACTGCCAGACTTCAAAATATACTACAAGATTGAAGTAACCAAAACAGCATAGTATTGGCATGAAAACAGACACATAGACCAAGGGAACAGATTAGAGAACCCAGAAATTAATCCGTGTATCTACAGCCAACTGATTTTCGACAGAAGCACCAAGAATGTTCGTTGGAGAAAGGACCATCTCTTCAATAAATGATATTAGAAAAATAAGGTATCCATATGCAGAAGAGTGAAACTAGGCCCCCACCTCTCATCCTATACAAAAATCAACTAAAAATGGATTGAAGACTTAAATCTAAGATCTAAAACTGTAAAACTACTAGAAGAAAACATTGGGGAAATGCTTCAAGACATTGTTGGTCTGGGAAAAGATTTTATTAATAAGATCTTAAAAGCACAGGGAACAAAACCAAAAATAAACAGTGGGGTTATGTCAAACTAAAAAGCTTTTGTACAGCAAAGGAAGTAAACAACAGAGTGAAAAGACAATCTGCCAAATAGGAGAAAATATCTGACAGGTGATTAATATTCAGAATACACAAGGGACTCAAACATCTCAACAGTGAAAAACCAAATAATTTGACTTAAAAAATGGGTAAATAATCTGAACAGACATTTCTCAAAAGAAATGTCCAACAAATATATGAAAAATGCGCATTACTAATCATCAAGGTAATGCAAATCAAAACCACAATGAGGTATTAATCTCACCCCACTTTAAGTGGCTGTTATCAAAAAGAGGAAAAACGGCAAATACTGGTGAGAATGTGGACAAGAGGGAACTCTTATATGCTGTTGGTGGAAGTATAAACTAGTATGGCCACTATGGAGAATAGTATGGAGGGTCCTTAAAAAACTACAAATAGAACTACCATATGATCCAGCAGTCCACTACACTGAGCATTTATCCAAAAGCAAGGAAATCAGTATATTGAAGAGACATCTGCATCGCCATGTTTATTGTAGCACTATTCACAGTACCCAAGATATGGAATCAACTTAGGTGTCCAACAACAGATGAATGGTTAAAGAAAATGTGATACACACACACACACACACACACACACACACACACACACACACACACACACTCACTCCCCCCCTACTCCCCATGTAATACTATTAAGCCACAAAAAGAATGGTCATTCATGGCCACATGGATGGAATTGGAGGACATTATGCTAAGTGAACTAAGACAGGAACAGAAAGTTAAAACACTGCATGTTCTCCCTCATGTGGAAGCTAAAAAAAGTTGATCTCATGTAAGTTAAAAGTAGAATAAGAGGATACTAGAGGCTGGGAAGGGTAGGGGGAGAGGGTGAGATAGGGAGATATTTGTTAAAAGACATAAAATTACAGCTAGATAAGAAAAATAAGTTCTAGTGTTCTATATCATTGTAGGATGACTATTGTTAACAATAGCATATAGTTTCAAATAGCCTAGAAGTAGGAAATTGAATGTTCCTAGCACAAAGAAATGATAAATGTTTGAGATGATGGATATGCTAATTACCCTGATCTGATTGCTATACATTATTTTGTGAAGACATTATCCAAAAAGAAAGCTTTTTGTGAGCTTTAAATAGGAGCTCAATGATATCTAATGCAAAGGCAATTGAGTTAGAGTTTTCAGAAGACTTTTTCATTTTAAAAATTAAATGTAAAAATCTGTTTCTGATTTTATTGCTATCAAGTTTATGAGTGGTTGGAGTCAAATCTGTTCCCTATAGCCTGATTATCAATGTATCAACATGGTCCTTCCTCTCTCTTTAGCTGCTCCTAGACCAAGCTGCCCTGCTGACTCCTCCTACCCTTTGTAATTGGGTTCATCCCTACCTTGCAGCCTTAATGTCACTGTTTTCTAGCATGAAACCTCAAGGTCATCCAGCCAGATCTCCGAACCCTTGGCTGTGTATAGTCATTCATTCATATAAAAAGACCTAGCCAAGTGTCTGGCAGGGGGCAGGTACTTAATAAATGTTTGTTCATTCATTCTGGTCTCCCAGCCTTTACTCATGTTAACTACTCTCTTTCATTTTGGTCCACCCAAGTATTGTATATCCTGTTCAAGGTCTGAACATGAAGTCTTCTCATTATTCTAGTGCAGAAGTATCTTTCATTTCTTGAGATTATTGTGCTTCAAATGGGTACAACCCAATATATTGATTTTCTTTGCCAAACTAAACTGAAAGCCTACTGAGGACACACATCTTGTTTTCATCTTCTCTGTCTACCCCATCATTAAGCTGCTAAGCATTTTACAGGGTGCTAAAGAAATACTTGTTGTCTGGTTAATAGGAATTTTATACTCTCTTCCATGGGAAAGGTTCATAATAAGCCTGAGTACTACCTATGTGAGGTTTTTGGGAGATTAAGTGCCACATGAAATGAGGAAAAACTGTCTACATCTCATTTTTGTCCTGAGAATATTGTAATGTTTTCTGAGGCCAGGATTACTTAGGGTTGAAGTCCACCCTAGAGAAGACCACCCACTGATCACACTTCTGAGGTCTTTGATTTTATTATATGCTTTTTAGTTTAGGCTCCTTTGAAGGGAGTTAGGATAAAGGAAGCAATGAAAATCTGATCTTTGCCTAAGGAATAGATTGTGAATGGTTGTAAGTCTACAGAGAAGCACTTTGTCAGTAATGTTTATGTTTTCCTGAAGTATGTTTTAATATCTATAACATTTTGGGTAAAAAAATTAAGGAAGTTAGACCAAATCTGTATGACTTTCTGTTTTTATTTTCTATGACCTGAAACACCTTATAAATCTTCTTTTATTTCTCTAATAATAGAAATAATAGTCATTACAAGTTAGCTCACTGGTGCTTCTTCTGGTCCTTATTTAGTAGGATTATCGAGCTTCAGACCTATTTTGGGGGTTGAATTCCAATTTAAGCATTGATAATTCTGTTCAAGGTATACTCTGAAATTGTCATATTGAGCATAAAATAAAGCTTATCCTGACTTTGGAATTTGACAACTAGTAGTACATGGCCTTTAAAAAATGTTAAAATGAGACATATCATCAGGTCTTTATAGGAGAACTGTAGCTGAAGACTGTGACCTGTCATTCTTTGGGATACTTAAGAATTAGAATTTTTTAAAAAAATCCATTATATACTACTTTTCTGGTTCTTTGTTGGTCTCTTAACTGATTCTTGTTTCCCTAAATATATCACCGATTATGTCTTTATAATCAGATATACTTTGAATATGGATTATATCTTTACTTTTCATGTATTTAGAACCCCAGACATAACTCATATTGAAATGATTTGAATTATAGGTTATGGGCCTGCTCTCATCTTTCCAATTTATTAACTCATTTTAATACAACAACCTGTGTGCTGAGTACTGGTATCATCCCCAGTTTATAAATAAAAAATCTGAGATACTTGCCCATGTCCAATGTTTAACTACTCTTCCTACAGTTATCATCTGTAATGTGTGCAGAACACTAATCCTTATGCTGAGGTAGAAGGTGTTTTTAGGTAAGCATATTGGAGATATTTTGGGACAGCTTGCCTTTCACCATACTGTGATCTGCTGGGGAGACCTGGATAAAGTGATAGTTTATTCTAGCTTTGCTCCTGAGTTTTATATAAAACCTGATTTTCTAAATTCAGTAACTACCAAATCTAATGGTATAAAAGCTCAATCAGCCTAATGGTTAATACTATTCAAAATGTTAATGAAAAGTGAATTGTCAGTTTTCTTTAAAATAAATAGTCTGGCTGGCTATGGTGGTGCATGCCTGTATTCCCAGCTACTCTGAGGCTAAGGCAAGAGGATTGCTTGAGCCCAGGAGTTGGAGACTGTAGTGTGCTGGATTGTGTCTGTGAATAGCCACTGCACTCTAGCCTGGGAAACATAGCAAGACCCCCATCTGTAAAAAATATAAAAATAAAATTAATGGTCATGTTTGTTATTTGTCTAGTCTTACGTGGAGAAAGACAACATGTAGGATTGGGTGGCATTCTGGCAAATTCCACAGTTCTGACTCAGAGTGAAGCCTATTAGTTTTTCAGAAGGCCCTTTATGGTAAATCTTGTATTATCATTAACATTTATGTGTAGGAGTTACTGTTTAATAGGTATGGAGTTTCCGTTTAGGCAGATGAAAAATTTTTGTAAATGCATGACGGTGATGGTTGCACAACAGTGTGAATGTCCTTAATGCCACTCAACTGTACACTTAAAAATGGTTAAAATGGTAAATTTTGTTACATACGTTTTACCACAATAAAAAAATTTAGAAAGAGGGAAAAAATGCTAATTATTCACCTAGACCTATGTGTATAAATGTTGTCATTTTGTGTAGTTTGCTGTTGGGGTTTAATGATTGAGCTAACAAACGACACACTGAGGTTTGTGAAGCTAGCAGAGGGAGGCAGTTCTAATGCAGTGGGTGCAAATGGTTGACTCTAGAGCCAGACTGCATGGGTCATATGGGAGCACACTGCTTTCTTGCTGTGTGACTTTGGATAAGTTTCTTAGTCTTTCTGGGCCTCAGTTTCCCCATTGTGAAGTAGGGTTAATGATAGTATTTGTTTCATGGAATTATTGTGAGGATTAAATGAGATGTTATAAAAATGCTTAAAACATTACCTGTTACATGGTGCTAACTGGATGGACCTGGGTTCCAAATGATATTCCCGATATAAATATATCCATAAATATAAGCATAAATTCAGTGTTTCTTTTTGATTTTTTTTTTAAGGTAAAAGAAATAGGAGATTACTTTAAACAACACCTTTTACAGTCCAGGCACAGAGGAGCATTTGAACTGGCTTATACTGGTTTTGTGAAACTCACTGAAATACTAAACAGGTAAAACAGATATCCTTTTGTGTACATTTTGAAAAGACTAAATGTACAAACCATATGCTTGGAGTAGAATTTAGTTGTGTCTATTGATGTTTAAAAGGATCAGACTTGGTTGGCTACAAAAATCTTAGAAGAAATTATTTTCTTAGGTTTCATTGTATGATTTACTGCAGATGATTGAGTGAAATGTCTAAACAGAGTTGCTCTCTCATTGAAAGGTGATTTGAAGAAAA
The DNA here is from genome assembly GCF_040939455.1 of Microcebus murinus. Lineage (NCBI taxonomy): Eukaryota > Metazoa > Chordata > Mammalia > Primates > Cheirogaleidae > Microcebus > Microcebus murinus. The sequence goes on along the minus strand of NC_134106.1, from coordinate 35,433,592 downwards.
CTCAAAGATTTTGCTAAAAATAACTTTGAAATTACTATTTCTTTTCATTGGATGAAATAAACATTATGTTTGTTTGAAAATTACTTGGCATTTCAAATAAAATAAGCCCTGCAGTTTTTTGGAGTTGTACGTGTTACACTTCAGGAAGAAACACTTGAGGATTTTCTCTTTTCTTTGTAATTTTATCTTATAGAAAAATTTAAAAGAACAACAAGTAGGCGAAGAATTACAAGATTTTTTTCCTCTTACTTGGAAAAGTACTTAGATAAATTTAATATATTTCACCAAATGTATTTTTTTTTACATTATAGTTACTGATAATTTCATTCATTCATATAACAGATTTCCTCTAAAGAGCTTGTGAGGAAACCTTAAATTACTTAATGACTAAGTGTTCATGTCAAGTGTTCTCTAAATAAAAGGTAGTATTTTCCAGGAAAACATTTCCATTGCCTGGAAACTTTTTGAAATGAAGCAGAGTTCTGCCAGCCTTGTAGCCTTAGCAAACATTTTATTTTGGGCTTTCAAGACATTTATTCCTTGAATATTTTTGAAACTTTTTTTTTTCACACTCCTGGTAAAAACACTTATAAAACATTTTGGCAGTTATGAGCTGCACAAAATGTCTTTAAATGATACTTTAAAAAAATGTCCCTGACATTAGACTGCTGACCATGAAAATATTTTATCTTTTCAACTCTTTGTTTCTAGTGTAGACATGACTTATGAATATATTTTTCTCACAACATAGCATACACTCCATTCCCTTCAAATCAGTTAACAAATATATATTGAATATTAGATGTGTGCTTAGTACTGTGCTTGGTTTGGAAGATATAATACTTTTTTTGAGACAGCGTCTTGCTCTGTTGCCCAGGCTAGGGTGCCGTGATGTCAGCCTAGCTCACAGCAATCTCAAACTCCTGGGCTCAAGTGATCCTTCTGCCTCAGCCTCCCGATTAGCTGGGATTACAGGCATGCACCACCATGCCCAGCTGTTTTTTTCTATATATTTTTAGTTGTCTAATTAATTTCTTTCTATTTTTTTTAGTAGAGATGGGGTCTTGCTCTTGCTCAGGCTGGTTTCGAACTCCTGACCTTGAGCGATCCACCTGCCTGGGCCTCCTAGAGTGCTAGGATTATACGTGTGAGCCACTGTGCCCGGCCGGAAGATATAATACTTTTTTTATAAGACAAGATTCCTGTTTTTAAAAAGCTTATGGTTTAATTTGGGAAATAAGCAGAGATGAAATTCATCATATTTAACAAAAGAAATGACGTGAGCACTGACTGGCCAGAACAGACACTGGCTTTAAGCACCCAGCATCACTGTCTGGGTGTGTGTTGACTGAATACCACCCTGGAACATAAGACCAACACACTGGAATAAGATAAAACTGTCGAATTTTGGGTAAAATTTACAAATTCTATAGGAACAGCAGAGAGTGAAAACAAAAGGAGTAGATTGCTATATTCAGGATGGAGAGAGACAGCAAACATACTGATCGAAATGGATCATAGGAGGCATTAGAGAAATAGCAGTAATCTGTGACTCAAGCTTTTAGTTCTGTGTATATCCATTCCATTTATTCACTGTGAGATTGTACAAAAATTAACCTCTTAGTCTTTGATATCTTTCTTGATCTCTAAAGTGAGGATAAGAATATTTGCTGTATTGGCAGATCTCTTGCTTTTGCTGTATGGCTCAAATAAAATGGATATTTATGAAGACCCTTTTGCATTTAGAATTTCCTACAGTTATAAAGCATTATGAGATTGATGTTGGTTGTGGGGTTGGTGGCATAAAAGTAGTTTTTTGGTTGGAAGTTTTAGGTTAGATAGATTGTAATGACAAATTATAGTGAGGAGAACCTGGAATCAGTTGTAACAGTCTAGATCTAAGATGATGAAGGCTTCCTTTTTGATGATGGCTCTGGGAGTGGAGACAAAGATGTGTTTTAGTTAACATTTGGCCCCATGTATTAATACTAACAATTCCAGACATGATATATTGAATGCCTAGAAGGAAAGCCATGAACACATTTTATTACATTTCATGATTTTATTAAGAATTAGGGTTAAGAATAAGTGTTAAGAATTAGGGCAGGGCTCGGCTGGACGATTCTTCTCAGGGTATTTAATTGAGTTCAGTTGGTGGCATTCAACTGGCAGATGAACTGGTCACAAAGGATCCAAGACAGTTTCACTCACATTTATGACACCTTAGTGAGGATAGCTAGAACACTGGGCCTAGTTGGGACTACACATGTGGCCTCTCACTTAGCATAACAGTCTTGAGGTAGTTGAAATTCTTCTATGGCTGCAGGCTTCCCCTAGAGGGAGGATTCCAAGAGAACCAAGAAGAAGCTGTATAGTCTTTTCTGACCTAGCCTTGGAAGGCTTATGGCATTGTTTCAGTCATATTCCTTTGGTTATAAGTGAGTCTTTAGACCAGCCCAGGTTCAATCCACCTTTTGATAGCAAATTGGCAAGATCATATTGTAATTGTACATGTGGATGAGAGATAATGTGGTGGCCATCTTTGAAAAATGCAATCTGCCTCATGAACCGATTGAATGTGAGTGATAGAGGTTAACAGGAAGTTCACGGTTGCTCCTGTGGTTTTGAGTCTTGGTCACCAAAAAAATGGGATTGATGTTAACAAAGCCAAGAAAACTGAAAGAGAGAATTGGTTTGATAAAGATAAATAAGTTCGTTTTGTATGTGTTGAGCATGAGATAATGATGGCATATCCTGGTGGAAATATTTCAGTTAGCTGTTGGAGATAGGGGATTAATTTGGGTGATATAACTGAAACAGAGATGTAGATTTATGAGCTGTCTCTGTAAACATCATAGTTAGTAGGATTGCAGTGTTTAGGGGGGAGAATAAAAGGAGAAAAGAACAGAGGACTAAGCACTGAGACTTTTGAACAATTGGTTGAGTGGTACAGTTGAAGGCATTCCAAATAAATGGAATGGGAAGACTAGGGAAGGCCCAGTGCCTGGTATCTCAGCCAGTCCTAGTCTATTCCAAAGATTTCCTCATGGCTGTCACTATTGGCTTTTAACCAACCTATTATGAGTTCTTAACTGTTGCTAACAAACCTAGTGGTTCTTGATCCCTTTGTAGACATTTCAAATCTGCTGAACAGAATGTTTTGCAGAGAACATCTTTACAGTGTGTGTGGCTTCCTTTTGTTTGGTTTTTATTTTTAAAAGAAAATTTGTTTCTTTTGGACTACTTTTGAAAGCTTTTTATGAGCTCTTAAGTTATAAAAATGTTGTTTAGGCATACAACATTTAAAAAGTTTGCAAAAAGAAATCTGGGTGTTCATGAAAATCCACAGAAATGGAGGCCAACTGCTGGCCACCTCCTGAACTACAGCTGTGTTAAGGAAGGAAGCACTTAGAGAGATTAATGGATAAATAACCGAAGAGTTAAACATGAGCCACATTGTTTGAGTTGGTTTTTAATAGGATTATTCAAAATGTCTTCAAATATAAACTGACTTCACTATTAAACAATCATCTAAGAATAAATAGGGATGAGAAACACTATTCTTTCTTCTGGGAATCTTTTGAAAGGAACACTTGCAGTTCACACATGTACAAACAGTATGTTGAGTTAATTTTCTATAATCTTTCTGATTTTCTTATATAATGCATTCTCTTTAGAATTTGACAAAATATTCATACTCTTTAAAAAACACAATTACCTGCCTGTGTATAATTACCTGCCTAAGCTTTTGATTGGAGTAGTTAAGTGCATTAAAGTTGTAACTCTAAATTCAAGTTTCTGATGAAATTCATATTTGTTCATTTATTCTTTATGACTTTAGTATTTTAAGTCATTCTTTCAATGAAAATTAACAGAATCCTAAACTAAGGTGTTAAATTGTAGAATCTAACTTTTGTTTGTCCAACCATAAAATATAACTATAAGGGGGGGACAAAATTATTGATTATAATTCTGAATCTAGAAAGGAGATTTATGGATACTTCATTTTGTCTTCATATACTTGAATTGCTCTGCTTAAGGAAATATAGCTTAATCTATAAATATGTATTACAATAATTACAATCATTTTCACATTATTGGCCTGGGAAAAATAACTGGTGACATTTAGCAGTTTTTGTCATAAAATACTAGTGCTGACTCATGGTTGTCAATAGTTATGGTACACAAAAGTAATTTAAATATATATTTAAACTTTCATCAGTTAATTATAGCTACTACAATTCAAGTGCAACAGAAAACCTTTTATGAACAATTGAAGTGATTCAGTTGTCTCATAAAACAATTTCAATAAATAGTAAAAAAATAATTTTCTTTACCTTTCTGGAGAATGAAAGACTAGGTCTCTAAAGAATATATAATTGAGCAAAAATAAACATAGACTGTAAATATATGAGATTTGGGGAAATGTCATTTAATTCTGAATGAAAGAATATACATTCTTGTCTAAACTTTTATTTACATTTCATTTGGTGAATGTGTCTAAGACACTTCCCATTGAGTGTTCTATGAATTTTATTTGAGGTGTTAATAATTAAATAAAGAATAACTAAGTGAAGAATCATCCTGGGGAACCATATTAATTCTTTATAGAAAGAAAAATCATTTTAATTTTTCATTTCTATAGTATATTAAAAGGATGGGGGAAACTAGAATGTCTCTTGATGTTTAAATTCTAAGTCTTTGTGTCTTTGTTTTATTACTTGTTGGTGACGTGTGAGTTTTTATTTTTATTTTTAAGCCTATTCCTAATTCCTATTCCTATAGGTGAGTCAGATATTACCTTCCTTCTGGAAATTTGAATACTCATTTTTAAAGTCCTCATAATGCTTTGTCATTTAGACATGATAGCAGAGGAAACTTGTTTTCAGTAACCTCTATTCCAGCTTTTTAAGTAAAGTTTTAGAGTTTTTAATATTAATTTTTTCTCCTTGATCTCAGAGAATGGTTGTATTAAATATTAAGAGAACCAACTGTCTGATACATCCTTTCCACCTCTTCTTTCAATCCACTCATCATGCCCTTCTCCCCATGGCCCTCTGATTGGTAATTCAATTTAGATTTGGTCATTGTTATTATTGCCCGTGTCTGCCCTGAGGCTTCAAAATAGCCCCCTGATGTTGTAGCCTGCAGTATTTGATGGTGGTGAGGGAGGTTAAGATGGCTTCTGTTGATATGTGGCTTTCTCACTGGATCTCATTTGGGTAAATCATTTTTCAGGCTTAAAGTTTCTCCATGCTTCAGGGTTATGTTCCCTTTTTAAAATGTGCACACACAGGCACACAGTCTTCCTAGACACATCTGTTAGTGTTTAGTTTAATTGAAATAATAAACATGAATCTTGAAATAATAAACATAATACTTGACCAAAGAATGAATGGAGTGAAGAATTTAGCTTATGAAATAATTGGAGATCAGAAAAAACTTTAAGTTAGGGAAAAGAACCATTTTGAAAGAGTTTTAGGAAATGAAGGTAACATTTTTCAATTAACAATAGTAATATAACTAATCGGAGCTCAACAAAAACTAGCTCTGTGTTACTGTACATAGGTGGATGGATGAAACCAATTGGAGAGCCACTTTGTAGTCAGGGAATCTGATTTATTGGTACAAAATAGTCTAATGACCAATTAGTTGGGTATATAGCATAAGTAATTTGATTTTAGTCTGCGGGTTTTATGCTTATCTTAGAATACTTATCTGCTGTGAGTGAGGTAGCTCTATGGATAGGAGTTGGACTAATCTGTTTATGAAACAATAATTTGCTTCAGTGATCTGTTCAAGACAACACAAAGGTCGGAACACCAGCTATAGCCTGGCCTGTTCATTTCTGTTACTTTTAGTAGTGGTTCAGGCCATATAGCACTTAGCATAAACAAAACTCCCTAACTCTTTCCTGTCAGCTTTTATTTATTTTTGATTCAAAAAAAAGTTTTTTTCATTTTTAAAAATTTCTACTCATTGTATAATACAGTACTGTTTTCTAGTTTCTAATTGAGAAGGTCTGGGGATTTCCAGAATGAAAGATTGAGGGAAGTTGGATACATTTTTAGTGAGCTTCCTTTAGAACTGGTAAACTGATCTTACAGGAGTGTTTTGTAGATTAATAACATTTAGTGTTAGGGAGTTGTTTATGATGAACTTTGAACCCCTTGTAAGAAATTTGCAATTTTATGATGTGCTCAGAGGCTAAGGACACTGTATTTTGTATAAATTTGACATGATAGTCAAATAGAAGAAAAGAGCCTTCTCAGATAAAGAGGATGTCTTCTCTTTTAGTGGAGAGGCATTCACTGACAAAAGCAGGATGTTGGAGGTCTCTATGGCTCGAGTGGTGACTACATGGAGTTGGCACAAAGAACCAAGGACTGCTTCACTTAGGAACTTTTCCCTTTTCCTTGTGACTCCTGGATTGAGGGATGAGGAACCAAAACAAACAACTAAGATTTGGTGCATTGTTCTTGGAAGCCCTGTATGGTTCCATTTTTACCTCTCAATTCTCTCATTATTGTAAACATCAGCTACTCTGAAGTTTTGAAATTGCTACCTTATAAAGTACTCTTTGCTTGCTGGGGAGTAGACCGAAAGTTCATTGAATAGTCAGAACTGTAGATTAGGGTGTTGTGTTTTTTATAGGCATAGCGACTTTACCATTGAAAAGCCTTTCAGTTCCAGCCCCTTTTCTACACCTGGTTTTTCAATTTTGTGCCTACCTGAAAGCACAGCTAATGTCCAACAACTAGCACCAGCATTAGTTGGTCCTTATTTAATCATTCAACAGAAGATTCCTTAAACATCTACTGTGTGCCACATGCTGTGTTAGATGAGCTCTCTTTGACCCTTGAGAGTATGATGTGGTAGGTCAGAGTTATTTTGAACCTGGAGACAATTACTAGGGTCTAAATAAGATATACTTTACTCTGTGGAACTAAGTCAGACATGTGAAGACCTGAACAAGGGACTAAAGCTTATGTGGGGCCACAGTGAGGTGTTTTGGGGACATTCTCATCAGGAGCTTTTGGTACGTATATATTTTAGGGTCATCGCCTTCTCTCTTTTTAACAGTAACCCAGGGAATAATGTCTCATGGAATTTTCAAAGCATTTGTTAACAATTTTATTTTCATTCTTAGGCACTGAGAAATCAAGTGATTTGTCCATGGCCACACAACTAGTTGGTGACAGAGCCAGCTCTAGAATCCAGATGTTTTTCTGGGACTTCATGGTGTTTCAGAGATTAGCAGTTCAACAAAAATTTATTAACCACTGCTTTATAATAAGGAAATGTGATAGGTAGGCACTATACAAATACATTAATACAATATTGGCAAAATACAATACAAATATTGGTAAAACACAGACCTTGTTCTTAGAGGAATTTCCAGCCTAGCATTTTAATATTTGGGATTAGATAAGTAAATTAAATAATTTATAAGGCAGAAATAAAAGACCAAAATAAACTTCACTTACTGAGGTATTTATCCTGGGTGAGGGGAAGAATAATGAATACAATAACAAAAAAAGCCAGGCAAGAAGAAAGGCCTGGTGCAAGGGAGAGTAATGTTTTAGACATGCTGAGTTTGAGGTGGTGATGAGAGGCAACCTAGGTAGCAGAAGAGCAGACAGTTGTAAATACAGGTTAGGAGATTGGGAGAGGGTTCAGCATTGGAGATAGAATGATCTGGGACTCCTTTCAGGTTTTCATCAATGGAAGGTCCAGCATTCTGGGAAATTCCTCATCCCAGGCAAATAGGGACAGTTGGTCACTCTGACTGGAGGCATATATTTGAAAGCCAAACAGGAAATAGTTGAAGCCTAACGAGCCTTTAAGAGAGAAGGGTAAAGATTATAACCTTGGATTAAATATATATCTATTGTTAAAATTCACCTAGCTGGATGTGGTAGTGCATGCACCTATAGTCCCAGCTTCCCAGGAGGCTGAGACAGGAGGATGACTTGAGCCCAGGAGTTTGAGGTTACAGTGAGCTGTGATTGTGCCACTGCAATTCTAGCCTAGGCAACAGAGTGAGACCTTGTCTCAAAAAAGAAAAGAAAATAAGGCAGAGTACAGAGACTCACACCTATAATTCTAGCACTTTGGGAGGCCAAGGCAGGAGGAAGATTGCTTGAAGTCAGGAGTTTGAGACCAGTCTGAGCAACATAATAAGGCCTAGTCTCTACAAAAAACAAACAAACAAAAACAACCAAACAAAAAAAGTAGCCAGGAGTGGTGGTGTGTCCTGTAGGTCCAGCTACTCAGGAGGATCTCTTGAAGCCAGGAGTTTGAGACTACAGTGAGTTATGATGATGCCAACATAGACTGCACTCTAGTCTGGGTAGCAGAGTGAGACCCTGTCTCAAAAAACAAATAATTAAAAAAGTCAAAAAAATACAAAAACCCAGAAACATTGGTCATACAAAACATATTAATAGTTTTATTAATTCTGCCCATGTTCACAAGTATACAAACCTTATTAAATAACACTTTACATGAACCTGAACTATACTTGGTTTTGAAGCCTATATTTGGTTTTGTTCTTGAATCTTGGGAAAAAATTATCTCTTTGTCAGCATTTAGGTTAATACAGTTAATTTTGATAGGCTACATGGAGATTTCAGTAGAAAATAACTTTGTACGAATGCTATGACCTTGGAGATGTACTGAATCTGTTTATACCTGTTTCAGGAAACCAAGTAGCTGAATGACCTGCTGGTTCTAGCAGTGGTACCTCTTGTCATTGGAAAACACTTCTGTTTATACTTTTTTTTCTAGTTACTATCCCCTCTTTCTTTGTCAACCTGATCTGTTAGAATGGCATACTCAATGGAGTTGGTAAATTATATGTTATTCATTTATTCAACAAATATTTATTTAGTTCCCTATCAGGTGCCAGGCCCTGTTCTAGGTTCTGGGAATAGAGAAATGGACAGGGGAGAGTATGTCGTTGATACTTGGAGATTTGATTTTATGTTACGTTATTTTATGGTTTTTTTTTAAATTATTATTTTTGCTTTTGAAACACTCTGTCACTCAGGCTGGAGTGCAGTGGTGAGATCACTGTAACCTCAAACTCCTGGGCTCAGGTGGTCCTCCTGCCTCAGTCTGCTGAATAGCTGAGACTAAAGATGTACACTGCTATGCCTGGGCTAATTTTTATTATTATTATTTTTTTTGTAGAGATGAGGTCTTGCTATGTTGCTCAGGCTGGTCTCAAATTCCTGGCCTCAAGTGATCCTCCCAGATTGGCCTCCCAAAGTTTTGGGATTATAGGCATGAGCCACCACTCCTGCCTGGAGCTTTTATTTTAAAGGATATATAGAAAATAATAAGAAACTAAAAAGAAAAAAAGAGAGAACATAATAAGAAATTATTTGATAGTAAAACGTGTTTTGATGGGATGAAGTTCAGTGTTAAGGAAAAATCTCTCTTTTCTCCTTAAGTAATATTTCAGCCAAGGCCTGAGTGACAAGAAGCAGCTGCTTTCTGGAGAAGAGCTTTTCAAGCAATGAGAACAGCTAGTGCAAAAGTCATTGGTATATTAAAGAACAGAATGATGTAAGATGAAGTTAAATGAGAGTGACCTAATATGTAGGGAATCGTGAGCCAGGATAAGAAGTTTGGATTTTGTGCCTGCTTGAAATCTTTTTGTTTTCTGAGAGTCTCCAACGACATGGCTATAAAAATACAAGATATCTTGGGAAGTCTACCAACGTTAATATGTATGGACCCTAGTCAGCAGCTTTAAGGTTATGAACAAATAAAGTACTCATGTGTATGATGGAGTCACATGGAAGCGGGGAGGGCATTGAATGAGAAACTGAGAATTTATGTATTCTCATGACTATGTAAAATAAATGAAGGTAAAGTTTCTGTTCCTAGAAAGTATACTATTTCTCTCTAAGCTACCTTTATCCTCCTGACATTTTTCCTGCCCATACTTAGAACCTTAGATCAGTTTGTTCAGTATCATCAGTAGATGATTTTACATTAGTTCATGGAATATTTAAAGCATGTAGCTTTTGAAAGCAAATACTTCTTTTTTAGGTTGTAGATAAATTTTTCTCTTCTAAATCTAAAGGGTATGCTGCTTCAATCCTCCCCCAGTTCAAAGTCAGTAGACTATATTATTCTTTTTATGTAATGGACAGCTAAAAGCTTTGCTTTGCAAATCTTTGGACTTTGGTGAGTGTTTGAGAAAAATGAAATTCCTCATAACAACATTAATATGGTAGAACTTTAGAGGTCATTCTAATATTATCAGATTATCTTACCATCTACTTTCCTGAAAAGCCTCACTTTTAAAAATATGTAGATAGGTACATGTTTTTAGTTTCATCTGTATGGAAGAATACAGTTCTTCTGTCTTTATATTAGTGTTTTAGACCAGTACTAATTATCACCCCCAGCTTTGGTTGCCTGTGTATCATTTACTCTGATATGTGTTGTGTAATGTTTTAGGAATCCCAAAGCACATTATTCTGAGTAGCCAATCTAAGAGTTTGTTATTGTTGAAATTATTATTTATTACTGTTTTCATTCAGATGGTGATGACTAAAGATCTTGAGTAAACACATATTATTTACTTTGTATCAAGGTTAGGGATAAATTTAGGTTTTTATCCCGAAAACAAACTCATTTTTTTTTAGCATTAGTTAGAATTATTTAAATGGTTGGCAAATGAAAGATAAGGAAAGGGAAATAAGGAACCATGGTAAGGGAAAAGTTTATTAACAATGAGCAAATATATAGATTGTTTTTATTGATATTTTTTCTCAACACAATTAATTTTGAATGAATTTTCATTTGGAGTTAATTCTTAAACCTAACAAAATGAAAATCTGTGTTTTGGGGGAGAGAAAAGGATTTTCTTCCTTTTTGTACTAAAAGACCTTAGTGATAACAGCTTCATAAATATATTATTACATGGTAAATAAAGATATTGGCAGAAGCTTACGCTTACTCGGTTGAGTTTATACATGATTAGTTTCCTGGCAGTGGGTCTTGGTACATTTCTGGGAATTTTACTTCATATATTGGCTTTAAATGTACTTCATATTTAAATGTGAAATTAGTTGTTTTGTGTTTGCAAGTGAAATAATTTCTTTAGGATACCATGAATCATTCAGTTAATGCAAGAAAATAGTTTATTAACCAGTAGTATACTTCCCCAGGTCCCCAAGGGAGTTGGAGTACTTCCAAAATGAGTGAGACACAGTTCACTTCAAGTCAGTCACAAATGGTTTATCCACTGAGTAGATTTTCTAAAGGATATTTTAATTTTTCAGCTAGCTTTCCGTCCATGTTACTCAGTTCATTTAGAACTACTTTAGCCTCCACCCTAATGGTCAATGTTCAGAGATTAAAATCAATCTGAAAGGTAACCTGAATAAAATATGATCAGGAAAATAATTTCTTAAAAACAATATACTCTGATAATACGTTCCAAAGCCACTTGAAAATGCTTTCTGAATTGTATGCCTTTTGGAATTTTTATTTTGTTGCTCTGTTTTTAGGGCACAGCATAATACAAAACAACTAGTAGGTGTTTAATAGGTCCTCTTTTAAAATAAAAGAATGAAATCCACCGAAGCAAATAATAGAGAGTCGATAGTATCTTTATCATGAGTCAGATCAAACCATATTTGTAACTGGGCATTTAGGGCAGGCACCTTGAAATAATGCCTTTTGATTAAGCAAGGGTTTTGGTGTCAGTCTTCATTTTAATTCTTTCTTTGCCATGTATTTGCTATGTAAACTTGGGCAAATTATTTAACTTTCTCTTCCCTAACCCCTTATTTTACCCAGTTTTAAAAAAATTAGTGTGAAATAATTTGAATATACTAGAAAGTATAGTAAATACTATAATCAACAGTTGTATAGCCGCAATGTAAATACCTGGAGAAGAACATTCAAGACAGAGAGAATGTCAGGTGCAAAAGTCTTGAGAGGCATGGATTTAGGGTTTTTAAAGAACTTTGGGTAAACCATTTATGACTAAAGTGATGTGAGCAAGGGAAAGAGTTGCAGAAGATGAGATCAGAGAGGTAATGGGGATTTGGCAGTTTAAGATACTGTGTGAGGACATTGGCTTTTACTCTGAATAATATAGGGAGCCATTGGAGGGTTTGTGAACAGAAGAGTAATATGATCTGGCCTTTAAAAGGATTACTCTGCAGCATTCAAATAGATTATAATAGTGAAAACAGAAAGACCAGTTAGGAAGTTATAGTATACTATCCTATACTTCAGGAAAAAGATGGTGATGGCTTGGAAAGTGGTGAAGTATGAAAAGTGATCTGAATGTGGATGTAATTTGAAGGTAGAGCAAACAAGTTATGTTGACAGGTTAGATATGGTATTTGACACTAAAAAAGACTACAAAGTTTTTGGCCTGAGCCCTTGAAGAAATAGGTTCATTACTCATTTAGTAGGATGGGGAAAGCTATATGTACAGTGGGTTTTTGGAGGAAGACCATGAGTTTAGTTTGGGTCAAGTTTGAGATGTCTAGTAGACACCCCATTGAGACTATTCTGGGTTTACTTAACTGTGCTGAAGTACATCATTTAGAATTTATTTTAGTGAGAGTCTTTGGGAGGAAGTTTTACTCTTTGTATATTTCAAATTGTCTTTCTCTTACCTCAACTTCTGAGTGTAGTTTAACAGGGTATAGGATTCTAGTTGACAGTTATTTTCCTTCAGTGTTTTTATTATTGCCATTGAGAAACTTGTCTTTGTATAATTGATGTTACTTTGTAGATAGCCTGTTTTTCCTTAAGTCTCTAATGGTTTTTTGGATTTGTTTGTTTGTTTGTTGATGACAATTTCACTATGCTATGTCTAGGTATGGATTTGTTTATTTGGAATAGGTAGTTGGAATGTACATTGAATCTGAGGCCCTTGATTTTCTTCAATAGTGCAAAATTTATAAATACCATTTCTTTGAGCATTTTTTACTAATAGTTCTTTTATTCCTGTTTTCTGTAACTCCTGTTAGATTTATGTTTGATTCTTTCAAACTATTCCATATATATGTGTGTGTGTGTGTCTATATATGGTATATATTTATATTTTTGTCATTCTGTGAACTATTTTTGGTAAATTTCCCAGAAAACTGTCTTATAAGTTACTAATTCCCTAGAATTCAACTTAACTGTTGTTTTTTAAAATTTTGAGAGTATATTTTTATTTCCAGTATTTTAAATATCTTTATTAGATATTGTTCTTATTTCAGTATGGCCTATTTTTTATAATTTCTTTCTTTTCTTAAATAGAAATGATTCCTTGAGTATATTAAACATAGTTATTTTAAGTTATTTGTTAGACTGCTCCATAAAATTAGTATCATATGGAGTGAATTTATATTGTTATTGATTTTCTTTAGATTGTCTTTCTTAATATAAAATTTATATGTGTATTTTGAATTTAGAGTTGCTGGCTATGATTGGGAGCCTTTTGATTTTCTTTCTTTCTGGATTCATTCCCCACTGTCAGAGGAACTGCATTAGATAGTGGCATTTTGGGTTTGCTACTCCATAGTGATACGAGGGATATCACACACAGATATAGTCACAGAGTTAGCAGTCAGCCTGGTTCATGGGGCTCCCTATTGCCTCTGGCTTTTCCTACTAGTGTAGCTCTTGGCAATAGCCCTTTTCAGTCTCTTTCCATGAGGGAGGAGGTCAGTGACATTCCCTGTCTTACCCCATAGGAACAGACTTCACCACCACTGTTGCTGCTAAATCTGTAACCCAGCGGGTCTCTGGTATCAACATACTCACAGCTTTGCGTTTCTATTCAATTTTACCCAGATGAGTTTATCTTTGAACTCAAATGGTTTTGGGGTTTCTATATGTATATTTTGGGTACTATGAATATGTGCTATGTATGTGTGGAAGGATGTCTTGTCAAAATGGAAGCCCACTGTAATCCTAGCACTCTGGGAGGCCGAGGCAGGTAGATTGCTCGAGGTCAGGAGTTCGAAACCAGCCTGAACAAGAGCGAGACTCCATCTCTACTATAAACAGAAAGAAATTAATTGGCCAACTAATATATATAGAAAAAATTAGCCGGGCATGGTGGCGCATGCCTATAGTCCCAGCTACTTGGGAGGCTGACGCCACGGCACTCACTGTAGCCTGGGCAATAAAGTGAGACTCTGTCTCAAAAAAAAAAAAAAAAAAAAAAAAAAGAAGCCCAGCTATTTCATTTCTATGAGAAATTCAGTTGAAACTCTTTAAAACTTGCTTTTCTCATAGCAATAGATAATTATTATCTATTAATCTATTATTAACTATGAAGAACTTATTAAACATATAATAAGAATTAACTAATTTTATATTCCCAACAACCTTCATTTTATAGTAGAGAAAAATGAGAAATGGCATTTAGTAATTTGCCTTAGATCATACAGCTATTAGGTGGCAGAGAAAGACTTCTGAACCAGGTAACTTGACTCCATAGTCTATGTTCCTAACCACTGTGATATACTCAGTCTTATCTATCAGTTGGGAAAAATAATACTTTCTCACAGTTTGTCATAAGAATGAAGTAAGATGGGCCAGGCGTGGTGGCTCACACCTGTAATCCTAGCACTCTGAGAGGCCAAGGCGGGCGGATTGCTTGAAGTCAGGAGTTCGAAACCAGCCTGAGTAAGACCCTGTCTCTACTAAAAATAGAAAGAAATTAATTGACCAACTAAAAATATATATACAAAAAAAAAAAAAATAAGCCGGGCATGGTGGCGCATGCCTGTAGTCCCAGCTACTCGGGAGGCTGAGGCAGGAGGATCACTTGAGCCCAGGAGATTGCGGTTGCTGTGAGCTGGGCTGACGCCACGGCACTCACTCTAGACTGGGCAACAAAGCGAGACTCTGTCTCAAAAAAAAAAAAAAAAAACCAGAATGAAGTAAGATGTAAAAAGCCTAATGCCAAACCTGATGTCATACCTGACATATAATAGGCATTCAGTAAATATTTGTTTTTCTTTTCTTTTGTGGCAGGCAAATATATTTCCAGTATGATGATTTAAATGTGTAAACTAGGTTTTGTTTAAAAGATAGTATGTTTCATTTTAGTAAAAAAGGTGGGAGTTGTATTATTGGACTAAATTCTCTTGTATAGCTCTGGGGGCAGGACTGGCCTGGGAGAGGTGCAGAGCTAAGAAGCAAGGGAATCAGAGGAATAGGACCCAATGGGATCCAAATTGGAAACCAGACAGTTAAAGGATTCTGAAGAAAAGCTGGTTTGATCCTGGGGAATTCCAGAGCAGAACAAGAAGGTTTGGACTAAATAGAAGGAGCTGGTGCCTAGATCATTTCTCAGAGCTCCTAGGGTTCCCGAGTCCTTGGCAATGGGCAGAGAGGGCTCTCTTGAGGGCACTTGACCAGCCTTGACCTGGTAGAACATTCTTCTGGCCTTTGTTTTCAAATCCCCCAAATTGACAAGGAGCATTTAGTCTTTAGTATGCAATACTCAGGGAATAAATAGGCCTGGTTAGCTGTTTACAGTTATACTAGCCAAGAATCTAAATTAGAGAATTGCCTCTGGGTCCTCAACTTAGCTCTTTCTCCAGTCATCTTATCTCCTACTTCCTCAACCCCACATATGGGCCTTCCACCATTCTACCTTCAAAGTCCAGCTCAAATTCCACTCCTTCCCTGACACAGAACCGATCTCCTCTACACGTTATACTAGTAGTTGCTTCAAGTAAATCAGAAGCTTAGAGAAAGGAAAGGTCCTTGTGAGATGCAGTATTTGGAGTAGGTTTCATCAATTTGGGTCAATAGGAATGTATGTGGAGACCCATTAACAAATGCTTAGTTGGGAATATGGGGTGTTTGGGGAGGTGTGTTTTTTGTTTGTGTGTGTGTGCTTTGCATGTTAATATGGCAACCAGCAAAGATAACAGCCTTATTAGAACAGAAGACTTAGGTAGGAATTTGGAAAAGTTAAGTTTAGATTAATTGGGAGGGTAGGATCCAGGTTATGGGCAGCCTTTCAAGCTAGAAGAGTTTGATCAAGGTAGAAGAAGGGTTAGATAGATCAAGATTTGGTTAATAGTCAAGAGCCATTGTAAGTTCATGCAAGGTAAGGGCGATGCATTGTGAGATAGCTTACTTAGATCCCAGATGTCTGATTTCTTGGATTGGATGGTTTTGCTAGAACCTCTGTGTGCCTGCTCAGGGAGGCCCAGAAGAAAGGCTCACTGACAGTGTTGTGGAGCATTACTGAACTGATATTTAGTGTCCTCATATTTCAATGCACTTAATAGGAAATTAAGGAAATAGGAAAGTGCTGCTCATCTCTTGCAATTCCCTTTTCCCTTTAGTTTTTCCTGCATAGTGAGTCCCTACAGGAGACTTGACCCTAGACTGCAGCATTATCTATAAGCCAGTTCTGAATTACCTGTGATTCCGTGGTAGTGAAGAATATACAACAGTATCTGTGTGTATAACATACAGATAATATTAGATGAAGTAAATTTTACTTTCTTCACTTCTATAATTCCAGCTTTTTCTTGGGTGGTTAGATCACAGAAAAATTACTTTTGCTTTAGTTCTTTTTTTCCCTGCTTACCCATTGTGCACTAAATTAACTCAAATATACTTTTTTTTTTTTGACAGTAAAGAAGGAACAAAAGAAGGTGGTAATCTATAACTGTATCATTAACACTTAAGTAATTGCTCTGAGGAATTTATATTTTAATTTTTGATTGGGCAACTGTGTGCGGATTATTCTAAGCTGGCAATGTTAGTAATAAACTAGAGAAATTATTTCATGAAACACAAAGCATTTATCTTAACTTTAAAAAGATACAAAAACTCCAATGATTGGAAAGTAACTTTAAACCTTAAAAATATAAAAGTTTTTTTATTAAAAATTTTAAACATATAAATGTGTATATGTGTATCTATATGCACATATATTTTAAAGTAGAGAGACCAATATATTGAACCACCTTTAACCATCATCCAGATTCAATAATGGTCAAAGTTTTGCCACAATTGCCTCATCTACCCCTTTTCGTTTGCTCAAGTATTGTAAAGTGTATCTCTGATTTGTGATTTTTTTATTCCTCTGTATGTCAGTATGCATCTCTAAAAATATGGACACTTTCTTCCATGTCCACAATGCCATGGGCACATCCTATAAATAATTTCTTCTTGTCATCTAATATTTAGTACATTCATACATTTCTTCTGTTATTTGACAATATCTTTTTTACATTTGGTTTGTTCAAATTATGGTCTACGTGGGGTTGACACATTGCATTTTGTTGTTATGTCTTTGAATCTCATTTAATCTAGTGATTGAGACTTTGATAACTGGTTTTGGTGGCTGAGGGCAGGAGGGTAGTAGAAGGAGGGATGGGATGATAGATTTTAAGCCATGCTAACAGGAAACTTTTAAAGTCATAGAGCCTGCTAGGAGTAGGGAGAAGTGATCATAATATTTATGGCTGAAATAATATTTTTTAGGTTCATGTCAAATTTTAAAAATGCCTACTTTAAAGTAGTATTAATCATATATATATATATATATATATATATATGCAAATCACACAGCTGAATTTAAGTTGCTATTTGGAATGCTTACTTAGAAGCTAAAGTTGTCAGTTTTATGCCAAACTAAAATGAAGGAAAAAAAAAATCTCAAATATGTTTCTAAGTGATCTTATACTCATAACAGATTGAAAATCAATACTCTTTCTGCAGAATGTCTTCCTCAATTTGAAAAAGAGTACTTTTCCTTTGGACTTTATTTTTTATTTTCAGATATTAATTTTAGTTAAATCTAGGTACTTTCTTCCTAAGATAATTGTGTCTACCTACCACTGAATTTGCTATTTCTTGGGATAATGTTATACAATCTAGTAGGGTTTAAACATTTAAAAAAATTTAAATGTTCTTAAGCACTCTAGGATAACATATAATGTAATAGAACAGAAGCTCACTGATGGAATGTTCAAATAACCTCAGAATATTTAGGCTTCTTCCCAGATAACTTGCTTCCTTAATTCTCCACAGGATCTACTTGAAAGTTTTATTTGTAGTAGACCACGTTTTGAGAGAGATGAAGATTATTTCTAAAATATAGTTTAAAGTGTGTCCTCTTTGAATATGTATGATCCCTAGAAATATAAAACATAAATTATAGTAAACTACAAAGTTATATTCTCTTCGTTGGAAATCTTGAGTGTTATAGTGTAAAACGTCTGTGAGAGCTGGATTATCCTTCTTCAGAACTTTTTTTTGTTTGTTTGTTTGTGATAAGGCCTTGCTTTATTGCCTGGGCTAGAGTGCAGTGATGTCATCACAGCTCACTGCAGCCTCAAACTCAGTGGGCTCAAGTGATCCCCCTGCCTCAGCCTCCTGAGTAGCTGGTACTACAGGCATGTGCCACCAAGCTCGGCTTATTTTTCTGTTTTTTGGAGAGATGGGGATCTTTCTGTATTGCTTGGGCTGGTCTCGAACTCCTGGCCTCAAGGGATTCTCACCTTGGCCTCCCAAAGTGCTAGAATTACAGGCATGAGCCACAATGCCCAGCCCTTCAGAACATTTTGAATGTGGTTGCAAGCCTGCATATTAAAACATATTAATATTTTGCAAATAAGACACATACTTTACACACAGAAATGGAATCTGTTGTAAAAAATAGAATCTTTAATAGCTTCAGATCCTAAGACCTGTAATAAAAGGAAAGTAGATGAAAAGTATAAATGAAACATTTTCTAGTTCCACCCCTTTCCCAGTGTAATGATATTTATTATTTTTTAACAGTGTTGATGCACATCAATAGTTTATACGTTTACCTTTTTAAGCATTTTATTTTATATGTATATTTATTTCAAGATATTATGCGGGTGCAAATGTTTTTGTTACATGGATACCTTGTATAATGCTTAAGTCAGGGCTTTTAGTGTGCCCATTACCAGAATAGTGTTCATTGTACCCAATAAATAAGTTTTTACCCCTCACCTTCTCCCACCTGTACTTTCACCTTTTGATACCTGATAATTCCAAATGTTTGCTTATATATGCCTTTTAGGTGCCCCAATGTGAGTCTACAAAAACTGCCAGAACAGTGGTTATGGAATGTTTTAGAAGAAATTAAATGCAGTGATCCTTCATCCAAACTCTGTGCTACAAGGCGCAGTGCTGGAATTCCTTTCTACATACAGGTACTTACCTCTAGGACCATAGTTGTTTGTTTATTTGTCTTTTGATAATAGTGTATTCTAACTCTTGTGACATGTGAGTGAGCGTATAGCGTAAGGGACATGTCTGTATTTTCAGTAACCATAGCATTTGTGGCTTTGTTTTGATGTGGGGACGGTGTGTTCCTGTGACAGATCTGTTCTTGGAACAAACCCACTAAGAGGCCATTCTTGTAATATAAACGGGGTGGTATAGATTTCCACTTGTGTATTAACTAGGCAGGGATCACTTTGGCACGTTTGTTGCTCACTTCCAGGAAGTGCATGTGTTGCCCTTTTTTTTTTAATTGCAAAAAAATAGTCTTCCTTTCATTTTAAGACTCCAGATACTCTGTAGGCAACCAGTGTTAATAGTTTCCTTTAAATCCTTTCATAAAATGTCCATCCATAAAATAATCATAATCATAATAGTAGCTAATATTTATTAGTGATTATTTCACATATATTGCCTCATTAGATCCTTCCCCAAGCCCTATAAAATAGGTACTGTTGTCATCCATATATTCTAGGTGAAGAAACTGGGGTTTAGAAAGTTAAGTGACTTGCCAAAGACCACAGAGATATAATAGTAAGAGCCAAGCTAAGACTTGAGCCCAGTCACCTGACTCCTTAAACTCTCTGCATAAGAGAATATGAGTGTATGAGTATGTTTTCCTTTTGAACACAGATGAAAATATACTTATATATACTGTTTGCCCTTGATTTCACATAACATTATACCTTAAAGATTAGTCCATATCAGCACACCTACATATTACTATTGATGGGAAAATATTTTATTTTAGTGCCCTAGGCATCCACTAATCTACCTTCTATTTCTATAGATTTGCCTATTTGGGACATTTTATATAAGATCTTTTGTCTGAGTTCTTTAACTTAGCATAATGTTTTCAGGGTTCGTTCTGTAGTATATATTAGTATAGTTCATTCCTTTTTATTGCCTGAAGTGGTTTGATACCCTATTTTTATGTTTATTGGATATTGGTAATGTGTTAGACACAAAGTAGATAAGAAGCTCCTGGAAAATTCAAATATAGGGCCCCTTTGGAGTTTGTAATATTTGTTTTTGCCCCATGGAGTTTCAAATGCTATGATTCTGTTAGTTCTCCATGTATAGACTCCTCTCTGAAGAGTTAATTAGCTGTTCAATCTCCAGGCAGCTTTAAAGTCCTTACAAGAAATTTAATCTAGAGGTTTTTTGTTTTTAAGTAAGGAAAATTTTCTTGTTAGATAAATTTGTTACTAAAACTGACTGACTTTGTTGTATCGCTCAGCCTCTTAGAATTACACAATTAACAAGTAAACTGGAAGTGACTTTAAGGATGACATGATTTCATCTTCACCTAATTTTACAGATGAACAATCTGAGGGATGGCAGGATTAAACTACTTACCCAAGGCCACATGGCTTAATTAACTTGCCTTGATAACCACATGTCTTTATAAAGCAGATTTTGCATTTTGAGATTAATCCAGGAACGCAGAAAATAAGTATATGTAAAATAAGAGCCCTGTTAATTTTTGTCTTGTTTTTCCATAGGCACTGTTGGCATCTGAACCAAAGAAAGGCAAAATGGATTTGTTGAAAATAACTATGAAAGAGTTAATCTCTTTGGCTGGGCCTATAGATGACTCACAGAGCACAGTCCCTCAGGTAATAATGGAAATACTCAAACCCTTTTAGGAAGGCAGTCTTTCTAAATCTTTGCTGAATTAAAAAAAAAAGTATCTGCTAGAGAAAAGAACTCTTAAAGATTGGACATTTAAAGCTTTTGTCCTTTTTTCTTTTTGGTCTCTCCTGTCCACAAAATAAACCATTGGTTTAGTTGATATATATTGATCAAAAATGAACTATTTTAAAATTTTGGTGGAAACATCCAACTTATATTAAGATATTTTATAATATTATTATTATATCTAAAAATTTGAAAGTGAATATGCTATTAATTTAGAATTTCACATGGGTTTCTTCGAGTTAATGTACATTTTGTAACGTAGCAATTGAGTCTTTCCTTTAAATGTAGTATCTAACTTTTGGTTTACTCACATTTTAGTTTCAGCTAATATTTACTCCCTTTTAGTCACTACCTGTATGTAAGAGTTGGTTTAAGCACTCCTCACAACTCCACTCCACTGCTAGGGAGTAAATACCTGTCAAATATTGCCTGCACCTTATAGTTTGGGCTTCCGCAGTAATGCTTCATATAGTACGACTCTCCTACCCTTGGCTGTATTTGTTCTATTGCTTTTCCATATAAGTTTTAGAATCAGCTTGTTAAGTTCAGCAAAAAGCTCTTTTGGAATTTTGATTAGAATTGAAATGTATTGATTTATTTGGGAAAAATGACTTTTATTTTGTATTGAGTCTTCTACTAACATAGCTTATTTCTCCATTTAGGAGCTTCCTTAATGTTGTTCATTATTTTTAAAAATAATTTTCTGTTAAATCTTATAGATCTTTTTTAAAATTTATTTATAGATATCCTAATTTTTTATAATTATGAATGGTATGTTAAACATTTATATTATCTGTTACTGTTATTGTATGAATGCAATTACGTTTTTTTGGTTATTGTACTTATATTCAGCAACCTACCTGATTTGCTGTAATATTGCTAGTGACTTACCTATAAATTTTTCAGATTTTCTTTGTGGATAATCATATCCTCATATGCTAAGTTTGTTTCACCTTTCTAATTCTTAGTCTTAAAATTTTTTTATCTTATTCTGCTGCTGGAACTCATAGTAGAGTTTTGTGTAGAAATAGAACATCTTTATGTTCTTTCTGATATTTGCTGTACTTTTTCATCTGCCTTTTTTCTTATTAAGGAAATTGAATTTTATTGAATGTTTTCCTGCATCTTTTGAGATAAATATATGTTTTCTTCTAGAATTTGTAAATATCATTAATCATATTGATTTTTAAATTTAATACTATTTTTGCATACTGGGAATTAACCCAACTTTGACATGATGAGTTTTTTTATACATTGCTGGATTCACTTAAAAATACTTTTTGCATATTTTTTCTGGGTTCATAAGTGAAATTAGCCTGTGGTTTTCCTTTTTTCTGCTGTCCCTTGTCCTTTTTTTTTTTTTTTTTTTTTTTTTGAGACACAGAGTCTTGCCCCTGGTAGAGTGCACTGGCAACATCATGGCTCACTGTAGTCTCCATCTCCTGGGCTCAAGTGATTCTCTTGACTTAGCCTCCCGAGTAGCTGGCACTGCAAGCATGGGCCCTGCCACCTGGCTAATTATTTTTGGTAGAGATGAGGTTTCGCTCTTGCTCAAGCTGGTCTTGAACTTCTGAGCTTAAGCAATCTGCCCCCCCCTTGGCCTCCCAGAGTGGTAGGATTACAGGCATGAGCCACTGTGCCCGGCCTCTATACTATTTTTTTTTTAATATGTGTACTTTAATGAAATTATAGTACACATATAGAGAAGTGTACAAATTATATGTGTACCTTAATACATTTTCACAAAGTGAACACACTTGTGTAACGAGCAAGAAATAGAACATTTCTAGCACCTGAAAGCCCCCTCAATGCTCTCTTCTAATCAGTACCTTCTCTCCCAGAGTAACCACTAGCCTAACTTCCAACACCTTAGTTTTAGTTTTACCTGTTTTTAAAATTTCACATAAATATAGCTATACATCATAACCCTTACTCTTGATATGGTTTCTTTTGGTCAGCATTGTGTTTATGATATTCATTCATGTTTTAATTTATTCATTCTCATTGCTGTATATAATTTATCTGTTCTACTGTTGATGAACATTTGGATAATTTTTAATTTGGGTTTATTAAGAATAGTACTTTTAGGAGCATTCTTGTATATCCTTAATGGTGAACATATATGTACATTTCTGTTGAGTATATGCTTAGGAATGTGGTTAATGGGTATGTGTATATTGAGCTTTAGAATACTAGATACTACCATTTTCCCAAAGTACAGTCCTTAACTTGTTTTGATATTCAGACTATTCTAGACTCATAAAATAAATTCGGGAGTCTTCTTTTAATAGTTTATTTAAGATTGGGATTATCTATTCTCTGAATGTTTATAGAATCCATCTGTAAAATCATGTGAGTCAATTTTTTGTTGTGGTGATTAATTTCTGGGCTTTGGTTTTTTTTAGTCTCTGGGGTGATTTTTTTTTTTAATGATAACATCTGTCTAGGTTTTCGATTTCTCTTTGAATTTGTTTTGATAAATTTTATTTTCTAGGAAGTTGTTTATTTTGCCTTAATTTTTCAAATTAGTTAGAATAGGATTATTTATAATATTATTTTTGATTTATTCTCTGCTATATCTATAGTCATGTCCACTTCAGCATTCATAATATTGCTCATTTGTGCCTTCTCTCTTTTCATCTTGGTTAGTCTTGTTAGAAGTTTGTTCCTGTTTCAAAGAATCAACTTTTGGTTTTTGTCTTTTTTAAAAAAATTTCTTTTTGAGATAAGGTCTTGCTCTTGCTCTGTCATCCAGGCTGGAGTGTACTGATAGGATCATAATTTACTGCAACCTCCAAATCCTGGTGTCAAGTGATTCTCTCTCTTCAGACTTTTGAGTAGCTAGAACTACAGGTGCATGCCGCCACAGCTGGCTAAGTTTTTAAATTTTTTGTAGAGTCAGTTCTTGTTGTGTTGCCCAGGCTGGTCTTGAATTCCTGGTCTCACAAGATCCTCCCACTTCAGTCTCCCAAAGTGCTGGGATTGCAGGTGTGAGACACTGTGCCTGGTCAGGTTTTGGTTTTGCTAATGCTCTTGTTGTATCTTTGCTATTTTAAAAATTTCTGCTTTTGTCTTTTTATTTTCTTTCTATATGTTGAGTTTATTGGGTTTTTAAAATTATCTTAATTGGATACTTGGCACATTCATTTTTAGTCATTTTTAAAAATAGAAGTAATTAAGGTGTCCATTTCCTTTTTCAAGTTCCACTTAAGCTGCATCCTACAAGTATTGATATATATAGCATCTTCATTACTGTTCAGCTCTAAATAATAAAAATATTTTTTGACTAGTGTTTTGATGTGTTTTAAAATGTATCAATTTAGAAAGCATTTTTTAAAAAACTATATCTAACTTAATTCCTCTGTGATGAGAGTATAATCTATAAATTATTAACTATTTTTGGTATTTGTCGAGATTTTATTTGCGGCTAGGTTTGAGGTCATTTTAAAAAATATTCTGCATGTTCTTGAAAAGAAGGTATTGTCTCTATTTGTAAGGTGCAGGATTCTACATATGTCCATTTGATCAAGATTTTTTATTGCGTTGTTCAAATCTTTTTACAAATTGGCTTATCGATTAGTGAGTGTGTTTTATTAAATCTGCTAGTTCATTTGTGGGTTGTCCATGTCTTCTTGGAATTCTGTAATTTTTTGTTTTGAGGGTGTGCTGTTAGATATGCACACATTTAGAATTTCCATGATTTTCAACCTGCAACTAATTTTGAACTTTTTCTTCTAGGTTCATGCTTTAAATATCCTTAGAGCATTATTCAGGGATACACGTCTGGGAGAAAATGTTATTCCTTATGTTGCTGATGGAGCTAAGGCTGCAATTCTGGGTTTTACATCACCGGTCTGGGCAGTAAGTGCCTTTTCAGTTCTTTTGGATATATCATATGGTAGTTCTTTAACTTTTTGAGGAACCAAGAAACCATTTTCCACAGCAGTAGCACCATTTTACACTCCCATCAATTTCTTGACATCTTTACCAACACCTATTATTTTCCATTTCTTTAATAATAGTTATCCTTAATGGGTGTGAGGTTTTATCTCCTTCTGGTTTGGTTTGTATTTCCCTGATTAGTGTTATTGATCTGGAAGCAGAACAACTCTTGGTAGCTTAATATGTCTGTCTTTTGGATGCTGTGGTTTCTAGGTATCAGTGTGTTGAGTGAGTGCAACAAATATACTCTGTCAAAAGTTGCAAAGACAAACACAAAACATTAAAATGGAGGAGGTAAATAGACACTTTTCACTTTTCTTTTTCTCACATTTTCTTTTATAATATGGTCAATGTCCGAATACCTTTTGATTGATTTTTTTTTGCTATTATAATTTTTAAATTTCAGAATATTACAGGGCTACAAACATTTTGATTACACGAATTACTTTTATATAGTTTGAGTCAAAATTATAAACGTATTGGCTGGGCACGGCGGCTTATGCCTGTAATCCTAGTACTCTTGGAGGCTAACGTGGGAGGACTGCTTGAGCTCAGGAGTTTGAGACCAGCCTTAGCTAGAGTAAGACTCTGTCTCTACTAAAAAATAGAAAGAGATTAGCCAAGTAACTAAACATAGAAAAAATTAGCTGCGCATGCCTATAATCCCAGCTACCCGGGAGGCTGAGGCAGGAGAATCGCTTAAGCCCAGGAATTTGAGGTTGCTGTGAGCTAGGCTGATGCCACTGCACTCTATCCCAGGCAAGAGAGGGAGACTCTGTCTCAAAAAAAAAAAAAGTTGTAAGTGTATCCTTCACCCAGATATGTGCATTGTACCTGTTAGGTGTGAATTTACTCATCCCCCCTCCTTCCTCCTTCCCAATTTTTGGATTTAAAAAAGTAAACTTTAATGTATTTTTTCACGTTTCTTGAGAGAAACACCATGGTTTTGTTTTCTATATCATTGTGTCTCCTAGAATAAGGAGAATAACCTATGGTTTGTAGATGCTTGAAATGTGGCTTTAAAACAAAAAGATCCTGGCAAAGGAAGAGGAGAAAAGATGCTAGATCTTAACATATTACCTGCAGAATGAGGTATTTACTAGAAAGGCAGGCTTTTCAATTAGTGAGCTGTACAAACCATTTCATACCTGTATGATAAATGTCTAATTGAGAGTCAGTGTATAGATAACAGTGGCAGCCAAAGTCACAGACTGCCAGTGTGAAGAAGAATCTTAAAGGTTGCCAACTCTTGGCTAGAAAATTGTGTATCTTCCTATAATAGATACACATTTCTGGAATTCTCTCTGGAAGCATTGCATAACTACTCTTGAGAACACAATGTTTACCTTTTGCATTTACAGGAAGCAGAGCAATACCTGTATATGGTCAGTAGAGATAGGAATGTGGTTTGACTATCAGGAAAACTAGAGATCACAATACTGATTGCTGGAAATATCAGTATTGTTTTTTTCAAACCATTAATTCCAGGTGAACCAAGAAATATTTTTTGTGAAAAGGCTTTCAGAGATTAAAACCTGGTGATTCTTCCAACTTTTTAGCAAAACTGAAAGTGTCATACATGAATGATTCATCTTTTTGAAGAGTATTTCTTGAGATCCTAAATAGTAATACATGTACATTTTAGAAATTTTGAAAATAAAGGAAATTATAACATGAACAATAAAAGTCACCTGTTAATCACCATATAGATATACTCATTATTACCATTCTGATATATTTTCTTTCACTTTTTTATGTGTGGGCTTTATCAAATGTAAATAGTACGCATATGTGTGCATATTCACAAAAGACTGCATAAATATATATAAGTACTTACATTTTATTTCTAATTTTATAATTCTAATAATTTTATTTCTTGGAACCCTTTTAACATTAGTTATGAAGGGATCTTTTGTTTCTATTGAGTTTGCTTTACTGGAGAAAATAAACATTATAGCTTATCATAATCAATACTGTTACTTTAATATTGACAGTTATGTTTCCTTCCTTATAAAAACTTAATCTAAGACAAACCAAAATGATAAACTAACTTAATCAATGGATATAAAGAAGTCTTCTTTTACACAACAATTTACCATTCCATTCTCTGTTGAAGTGATTTAAGGGGTGATTTTTTCTTTAGTGCATGTGAAATATGGTTTGATTTACAGAAACTTGATTTGTACACATCCTTTCAGAAAGGTATCTGTGCCTAATGTTGGCTACATCTGTACTTTTTTTTTTTTTTTTTCGATTAGATCAAACAGAAGAAATACATCTGTACTTTTGACTTGATTCTTTTTCCTTATCTCAGTAGGTTCTGTTTTTCAGGTAGATTCTGTTACAATCATCATTTTACAGATATAGAAAATAAGGCTCAGAGAAGTGAAATAACTTTTCCTGAGAGGAAAAACATGCATGGTAAATGAACTTAATTATCAGAAAAGGAACATTTTTCAGAAAGCATTCATGTATATATCTAATTTGTTTTTACAGGTTCCTCAATCTTTGCCACCTACTAAGCATTTCTAAAATACAGGGAAAATGTATTGTGTAAACATGTTAAGCATTAGACACACCCACTATATTGCAGATGATATATTAAGCACAAGAAATACAAGGATAAATAATCATAATGACAGTCTTATTGAGTATTTTTCATGTATGTGGCATCACTTACATTGATTATCTCAGTAGGTTCTATTTTTTAGGTAGGTTCTGTTATAATCCTCATTTTACAGATATACAAAATAAGGCTCAGACAGGGGAAATAATTTTGCCTAAGGACACACAACTGTTATCTGTGACTCCAGAATTTTTGCTATTGTAGAGGAAAGTTTTGGGTGTTATAGGAATACGAGAAGGTGTCTTTTATCTACCTTGTAGGGTTTTGGCCCTGTTTTCTTAGAAAACAGAGCTGGAAGTTATACACATGGGATAAAATAATACTGGGCCATTATAAATTGAGGTGAAGTAACCATTTTCATCTCTTGTGCATGGACTAGACATTGTTTTTGGTATGATATAGTCTCAGTGTCCTGTGTAAGCCATTTTTGTTTGTTTGTTTTTTGAGACAGAGTCTTACTCTGTTGCCCAGGCCAGAGTGCCGTGGCGTCAGCCTAGCTCACAGCAACCTCAAACTCCTGGGCTTTTAAGCAATCCTCCTGCCTCAGCCTCCCGAGTAGCTGCGTCTACAGGCACATGCCACCATGTCCGGCTAATTTTTTCTATATATTTTTTTAGTTGGCTAATTAATTTCTTTCTATTTTTAGTAGAGACGGGGTCTCTCTCTTGCTCAGGCTGGTTTTGAGCTCCTGACCTTGAGCGATCCTTCCGCCTTGGCCTCCCAGAGTGCTAGGATTACAGGCATGAGCTACCATGCCCAGCCCTGTGTAAGCCAAATTTAATCAAGGGCACTTGCAATCAGTTACTGTGTACATTTGTTTTATAAAAATACGATTTAAAGAATTTTTTTTGTTGGTTTTTAATAGCACCAACGCTCGTACGTCTGCATCAGTTATCTTACATGGGGCAAATGATTTCATGTGTGATGAAATGGAACGCTCTTTACATGATGCTCTTTGTGTAGTGAAGAGAGTTTTGGAGTCAAAATCCGAGGTTCCAGGTGGGGGTGCTGTAGAAGCAGCCCTTTCCATATACCTTGAAAACTATGCAACCAGCATGGGATCTGGGGAACAGCTTGTTATTGCCGAGTTTGCAAGATCTCTTCTTCTTATTCCTAATACACTGGCAGTTAATGCTGCCCAGGACTCCACAGATCTGGTTGCAAAGCTAAGAGCTTTTCATAACGAGGCTCAGTTTAACTCAGAACGTAAAAATCTAAAATGGATTGGTCTTGATTTGTTCAATGGTAAACCTCGAGACAACAAAAAGGCTGGTGTGTTTGAACCAACCATAGTTAAAGTTAAGAGTTTGAAATTTGCTACAGAAGCTGCAATTACCATTCTATGAATTGATGATCTTATTAAGTTACATCCAGAAAGCAAAGATGATAAACATTGAGGTTATGAAGATGCTGTTCACTCTGGAGCCCTTGATGACTAATCTGATTCTTTTATTTATAACAATGTTAGATGCAATTGTTTTGTACCTTGAGTATTACACATTAAAGTACAGCAAGCTGTCAAAAAAAAAAGATAAAAGAAAACAGAGCTGGAGGTAAAGCCTAGTTCCTTTTCTTTTATTAAATGATACAAACCCAAAGCAACAAGAATGAAAGAAAAATGGAAGTTAAGCAAGGAAAAAGGAGAGAGATTACCAAGTAGGCCTAACTTTGTGGGAAAACTGAGCTGGTTGTCTTGTCTCCTGGTATATCTTCTAACTAGGCCCTGTGAAACTAGCACTTCTTTGCACACTCTGATCTCCTGTCTCTTATTAGTCAAAGTTCACTCCTTGGGGCATTAGCACAACTTGGGCAGCGGCTAGGGAATCCAGTTCCCATTCCCTGTAATGTAGCATCTCAGCTGAGTCTGGAAATGGCTGGATGAACCAGTGCCTTCTTGGGTGTAGTTGGGACAGACCTGGGTTTTGAAATAATGACTCCTACTGCTGTTGAAAAACCCTGCATAAAAGAGGTGAACAGCAGGGGAGTGGTGGGATTTGATTGATGTAGGTACAGTTGAAGACTTGATTGTAATGTGGCAAGGGGGAAGGAGGAAGACCAATCAGGAAGCTATTGCCATAATTCTACCAAAATATGATGGCGACTCAGAATAGAGAAGTATTAGTAAAGATAGTGAGAAGTGATAGTCTTTGACATATACTTTGGAGATGAAACCAGTTTAGTTAAAAATTTAGGTAACAAAGTAATTTATAGATTCATATATATGGAACCTGAGAATTTTCTGGGCACTTCTGTTTAAAAATATACATCTTTATCTGATAAATCTTAGCTTACTTCCCTCAGGCCAACTGTGGTTCACAGCATGCAGTGTTTCAGAGGAAAGAAAAAGACCCTTTCAGACCTGCCCAGAAGAACTTCCACATGTACTCTGTGCCTGTATTGACACCGTCTCTAGGTACTTTGGTAGTTGTGAAGTTGCCACAAGGGTGCCAGGCTGAGGACTGTGTAGTACTGAAACCTAGCTTCACTCTACTCATTATGCTCTAATATATGCCTTGGCATGGAGCTTCTTTCATCTAGAGAAAGAGGCACTGTTTTTACTAATTCATTCACAGGTGCTGTATGGGCCAGTGGAAGCCCTGACTCTTCCTTTTGTCTTCTCATGGAAGAAGTGTCCTGCTACTTTGGAGGAGGGTCACCATGAACTCCAGAACATGGCTGGCCTTCCCTTTAGTCTCAGGCCCAGAAATCCCTGCATAATTTTCCTGGATTACAGATGAAGGATTTGTAACCTAAAATTGTAAGAATCTTTTTCAAGGTCACATGGCTAAGAAGTGATGGAAGGCAAATTAGAACCCAAATTTCATTTAATTTGTTTCAGAAAATAGTTTTTTTTACTATTTAACTTACATCACGAACTCTAGATAAAATATTTTAAAGTGTCATATATGGATCCTGTGTTGAAGAACTTGACTACCTATTAAGGATGAAAGTATATGGGGTATAAATGACCTAACTACATAGTGATTGTATACAGTAGGCTGTCCATTCATACCTTTTTTTTTTTTTTTTGAGACAGAGTCTCGCTGTGTTGCCCAGATTAGAGTGTCATGGCGTTAGCCTAGCTCACAGCAACCTCAAACTCCTGGGCTCAAGCACTCCTTCTGTCTCAGCGTCCCAAGTAGCTGGGACTACAGGCATGTGCCACCATGCCCAGCTAATTTTTTCTCTATATATTTTTAGCTGGCCAAGTAATTTCTTTCTATTTTTAGTAGAGACAGGGTCTTGCTCTTGGTTCAGGATGGTTTCAAACTACTGACCTTGAGTGATCTGCCTGCCTGGGCCTCCTAGAGTGCTAGGATTACAGGCGTGAGCCACCACACCCGGCGCCTTCATACTTTTGGAGTATTTGTCAAGGGAGCATTTATGTTATATAAGAAAAACCATACATATATTTAAAAAATAGGTGCATATATATGGCACACACACAGCTTTGTGTAACCTAATTTTCTTTTCTTTGCCTAACTCTTCTATGTCTTATACAAATCTATATTGAAGCTTTTTTGTGCCAGAAAGGAAAGAAAAAGTTTATGAACTCAACGAATAGAAGAGAAAAGCTTTAGTAGCAGTTGTCAGTTTGCAACTGAATACCATGTCCCTGTCAATCATATGTTGGGGGCTTGGTGGAGAAGGAGGTAGGGACTAGGAAGGTTTTGTGCTGTTTCCCTCATGAGAAGTATCAATTATAACTGGAATTACAGTCATGTGTCACCTAACAACAGGAAAACATTCTGAGAAATGTGTCAGGGGATTTCATCATTGTGTGTGCATCATAGATTGTGCTTAAACAAACCTAGGTGATACACTCACTATACGCCTAGGCTCTACAGCCTTTTGTTCCTAGGCTACAAACCTGCACAGCATGCTACTGTACTGAATAGTGTAGGCAATTGTAGCACAATGGGAACTATTTGCATATCTAAACCTATCTAAATATAGAAAGGTACAGTAAAAAAATAGTACTATAATCTTTTGGGACCACCATCAAACGTACAGTCCGTTGTTAACTGAAACATTGGTATGTGGCTCATAACTATATTTGGCAGCCATTCTCATTTCTCCATTTTCAACTTAAGTACTACTTACTTTTTTCTGTCTTTGCTCTCCTTTTTTCCATCTTTCGCTAAAGGGACATGTTTTCATTGCCTTTTTACTATGAGTTTTTCAAAATACATTAGCCCCATTAATGACTTTTTACATTACTCACATAAAGATTTCTATCAGTGATTCATATTAGCATTTATTATCAGTGGTTTAGGAGTTGATAATGCAGTTTATCAGTCACAGCCTTTTTCAATTATGTGATTACTTCACTTTCCTCCTTGTTAGCTTAATAGTGGATAAGGACAGAAAATATGGATGAAATATTGAAAAATAAAAAGCAATACCTGAAACAGATGTCCTTGAACCATTTATTTTATCACATGGAAACCTAGGGGCAACACTCTTCTATCTTAAGTAATAAGTAGTCTTTCGTGCTAGTTATTTTGCTCTACATTTACAATAACTCTTTTTAATGTTCTGCTGTACAATTTTTATAGTTCTAAAACAGCATATATATTTTTTAACATATGAAAGAAAATTAATTTCACTAGTCCCTCTTTATCCTTGGAGGATATGTTCCAGGACCCCCAGTAGATGCTTAAAACCATGGATATATGTTTTTCCTATATATAACGTGATAAAGTTTAATTTATAAATCAGGCACTGTGAGAGGTAACAGCAATAACTAACAATAAAATAGAACAATTATAAGAATATACTGTAATAAAGTTATATGATTGTAGTCTCTCTCTCAGAATAACTTATTGTACTGTACCATGGGTAGCTGAAACAGTAGAAAGCTAAACTATGGATAATGGGGGCTACTGTAATGTAACATACCATATGAATAAAGGACAAAACCACATGATTGTTTAAGCAGATACAGAAAAAGCATTTGACAAACTCCAATGTCATTTCATGTAAAAGCACTCAATAAACTAGGAATGGAAGGGAACTTTCTTAACCTGATGAAAGGTATCAATGGAAAACCCATAGCTAACAACACACTTGATGGTAAAAGACTGAAAGCTTTCCTCCTAAGATCTGAAACAGGATAAGGATATCCATTCTTGCCGCTTGTAGTCAACATTGTCCTAGAGATTCTAGCTAGAGCAGCTATGCAAGAATAAGAAATAAAAGTCATCTAGATTGGAAAGGAAGATGCAAAACTATCTCTAATTTCCAGTGACATGATCTTATATATAGAAAATCCTAAGGAATCCACACACAAAAAGTTGAAGTTAATAGACAAGCTCAGCAGGTTGCAGGACATGAGATCAATTGTACACTAGGATGAACAATCATTTCAAATAATTCATTTCAAAAAAGAAATTAAGAAAAAAATTTTATAAGAACATAAAAAATACTTAAGAATAACTTTAACAAAAGAAGTATAAGACTCATATGCTGAAAATTACACAACATTGTTCAAAGAATTTAAAGGCCTAAAGAAATCGAAAAATATTGTGTTCATCACTAGAAGATTTAATATTGTTAAGATGGCAATAGTCCCCAAATTGATCTATGGATTCAACGCAATCTCTGTTAAAATCCCTTCTGGAATTTAAAAAAAATTGATCCTAAAATATGTATGGAAGTATAAGGGACCCCAATAGCCAAAATGGTTTTGAAAAAAAGAACAAAGTTGGAGGACTCAAAGGTGTCAAAACTTCCTACAAAGCAAAAGTAAACAGAGATTGTGGTACTAACATAAGGATAGGCATATAAATCAATGGAAGAGGATTGGATGTACAGACATAAATCCCCACATTTTTCATAAACTAGGGTGCCAAGACAATGGAGAAAGAATAGCCTTCAGTAGGTGGTACTGGGACAACTGGATGCAAAAGAATAAATTCGATCCCTGTCTCATACTATATTCAGATAACTTAAATATATTAAATACCTAAATGTAAGAGCTAAAACTATAAAGACTTTAGTAGAAAACATAAGTGTATATTTTTGTACCTTGGATTAGGTAGTAGTTTCTTAGATATGACACCTAAATTATAAGCAACAAAAGAAAAAAATAGATAAATTAGACTTGATCAAAATTAAAAATGTCTGTATTTCAAAGGACACCGTCAAGAAAGTATAAAGACAGCCCACAGAATGGGAGAAAATATTTGCAAATCATATATCTGATAAGAATCTAGTATCCAGAATATATAAAGAACTCTTACAACTTCAATAATAAGAAAAACAACCCAAGTGAACAAATAATTTGAATACATTTCTCCAAAAAAGATATACAAATAGCTAATAAGCATACAAAAAGATATTTAACACCATTGGTCATTAGGGAAATGGAACAATAAGACACCATTTCATGCCCACTAAAATAAAAAAGATGGACAATAATAAATATTGGGGTAAGATGTGGAGAAATTGGAGAATTGGTGAAATTTGGAACTCTGGTAAAATATAAAATGATAACACCACTTTGGCAGTTTTTCTAAAGGTTAAACATAGAGTTACTATATAACCTAGCAATACCATGTTCACACAAAAACTTCTATATGAATGTTCTTAGCATCATTATTCATAATAGCCAAAAATAGAAACAATTCAAATGTCTATCATAGTGATGAATAGATTTTTTAAAAGTAGTATATGTATACAATGGGTTATTATTCAGGCATACAAAGTAAGGACATACTGATACATGCTACAGCGTGGGTGAACTTTGAGAACATTGTGCTAAGTGAAAGCAGCCAGGCATATTTAGACCATATATTATATGATTCCATGTATATGAAATGTCCAGAATAGGTAAGTTTATAGAAAGTAGATTAGTGCTTTCCTGGTGTGGGATGATGGGGAATGACAACTATCGACTACAGGGTTTCATCTTGGAGTAATGAAAATATTGTGAAATTTAGTTGGTGGTGTTAGTTTCCCATTTTGTGAATATAGTAAATACCACTGAGTAATATACCTTAAAATGGTAAATTTTATGGTATGAGAATTATACCTCAATAAAAGGAAAAGTAAATTATTTTAAACTAGTAAAATCATCATTTGATCACATTTGGAGATTGCAATGGCATGAACTCATTCTGAAAACTATAAATATATGGAAATAATTCTTTACTAACAAGGTAATCAAATCAAATAGCTGATAAGCAAAAGCTTTTTTTACAAAATAGTTTTTCTGAGAATGTAAGAAATTAATGTAGAAGGCCTGATACAATAATTGATTTTGTTACACCTACTGTGTATGTGTATTGTGTTACACCTACTGTGAATCATCATGATTGGCTGTTAATGAGGGCACTTTATGATGGATGTTTTAGTTCAGTGGTTTCCAACCTTTTTGGCACCAGGGATGGTGGTTCATGGAAGACAATTTTTCCACGAACTGGGGCGGGGGGTTTGTGCGGGGGAAGGATGGTTCAAGTGCATTACATTTACTGTGCAGTCAAACCTCTCTGCTATCATTATCAGCCACTCAGCACTAGCATCTCCGCCTCAGCTCCACCTCCGATCATCAGGCATTAGATTGTTCATAACAAATGTGCAACCTAGATCCTTCCCATGCACAGTTTACTATAGGATTCGAGCTCCTATGAGAGTCAAATACCACCACTGATGTGACAGGAGGTGGAGCTTATCTGGTGATGCAAAACAATGGGGAGTGGCTGTAAATATAGATGAAGCTTCACTAGCTCTCCCACAGCTCACCTCCTGCTGCGTGGGCCCAGTTCCTAGCGGGCCACAGACTGTTACCGATCTGTTGGCCCAGGGGTTGGGAACCACTGTCTTCGTCCATTTGAGCTGCTATAACAAAATGCCACAAGCTGAGTGACTTATAAGCAACAGAAATTTATTTCTCATAGTTCTGAAGGGTGGGAAGTACAATATTAAGGTGCTGGCAGATTCAGTATCTGGTGAGCGCCCACTTTCTGATTCCTAGAGGGTGCCTTCTTGCTGTGTCCTCATATGGTAGACTGGGTGAGGGGTCTCTCAGATCTCTTATATGGGCACTAATCCCATTCATGAGGGCTCTGGTCTCCTGAACTGATCATGTCCCAAAGGCCCTTGCTTCTAATACTATCACCTTGAGGGTTAGGATATCAATGTCTGAATTTTAGGGGGGCACAAACATTTAGACCATATCAGGATGGATCAGACTGATAGTGCTGGACCCCAATGATCCATATTAATATTACTATTAATAAAAGAATATGTGTCTTCTGCCTCCAGCAGAAGGAGTTTTGTTTCTAGGGGACACCCTTTCACTTTGTAAAACAGTCTTCTACAGTTTTCTTTAAGGTGTGCATTTCTCAAAATCTCCAGGCAATTCTATTTTAACTTTACTACATCTAGCAGTCTTTGTCAGACAGTGTGGGTTAGGGCAAGATGGAGTTTGTGTTTCTGGTTTTCTTTTTTTGTTGGGGGGGTGATGGTGGTGGTGGTGGTGGTGATGTGTGAGATTTCTGAGAGGCGGCAAGGTCCCAGATGTCTTTTACTAGGTCATCTTAGAAGAGTGTTTGGAAACTATTTCAATTAAGTAAGAGATAATCAAGACCCGAGCTAGCGAAGAGGTGACAATGATAAAGTAACAAGATGGATTGATTTATCGTTTGGGGATATTAGGAAGGACACGCATTAGGGACTCCATTAATATTTGTTGAGTATTGAATGAGCATAAGTAGATCCACCCAGTTTTAGGATTTCATTGCAATTCTGGTATGAATTGTGCTAGTATATCTGTAAAGTTCACTTTTAGGGTCTCCCTGGATGAACTGAGTCAGTTCTAGACCTCTAGAGGAGAAACTGCAAACTAGCGGCCATCACAGTTTGATTTGGTCTTTGTAGTGGTGTTTTTTTTTTTCTTTAATTTGTTGCTGACATTTCAAAATAGTGAGATTTCACATAAAAATCAGAGTTTCTGGCTTGTATTGAAAAAGGAAAAGATCTGGCAACAATGGGTTTATATTTCTTCATGGCTGCAACTCAGCTGATGCTGAATAGTTATTGCATTAAACACAGTCCACTGCTGCCTCTGTCGCTCACTGGTCTTTGTGGGCATTTGAGTTTGTGACCCTTATTGCATTGCTTTCAGGAAGCTGTTTTCTAAGTCATACATTGTTATTTTTAATAACCTGTCTTCTTATATTATTTAACAGACCATATGGTATGGCACCTACCTAATTAGAGTATAAACTCAGTGATGGCAGTAAGTGTGTGTCTTCCATTTCTGGATATTCTCCATGATGCTGTAGGGGAAGTCAGTACATACTTACACGTCTCTACTCTGATTTGAAATTGAATAGGCCCGTGTAATTGAAAAGGCCCAATAATGCCATGACATTCAAGACATTTTTATGATATTCCAAAGCATACTGACACATTGATCTCCTTGGAGAAATGATTGATGTTTGTTAATGATAATTCTTACCTCTATTATATTTATTAATCAGTTATCTCAGATAATTTAAGGGTTAAAATTACTTGCTTTGGTTACTGACATTGTGAGGTTGATAAACAACATTTTGGGGATATTAACTATTTTCTTGGCCGTATTAATTACATGGATTCTTTGAACTTAGGTTTTATAAGTATTTTCTCATAGGTAAAAATGATTATAATAAATGGAAAGAACTGATATCTTTACTGGGATATTCATTGTCAGGAAGGATATGGAAAAATTAATTTTTTTTTAAAAAGTGTTATTTGATGATACAAGTATAAAGACATAATGAGAATAGTTGATGGTAATATTAGAAATATAGGAAAAAGCTGTGTTGTGTTCCTCTGGTTAGATTGTAGAGCTTAATTTAAGAGGAAGTCTTTGAGTCACTTATCAAGTTTTTTTGAAAGTTGTCTTTTTTTATTAACACAAACTATATTTTCTTTAGCCTTACACTAGCCAGTTGGGTAATGATTTTGAGTATCTAGTTTGAACGTTGTAAATGTTGGTTTCATGCCATGAATATTTCTTAACCCTTATTGTATGTTTATTTTCACATTAGGTGAGAAATTCATCCACACTTCTCTTTAGTACCTTAATCACAAGAATTTTTGGAGTAAAAAAGGGAAAGGATGAACTTTCCAAAACAAATAGGTAAGCTCCATCTAATGCTAACTTTGCTTTTTACACAATATTGTCCTGGCCAAAAATAATTTTTGAAATTGTGCTTACTTTCATAGATTCATCTAGAGCATAAAACTATAAAAATACTATAATGAATTAACCTATGCTGCCAAATTCTAAGCCCTTGGGCAAAAATACCAATTGTTTAATAAGTGGACCTTTCAAAGCAACAATAATTAGCAAGGTAGCAAGGGCTGAAATGTAGAGCTTGTTTTTCAGTGCAATAGTGAAAGTTTTTTTCCTTTGCATCTTCAAGTAATCCTGAAATGTCCTAAGTTACTTTTTCATGATGTGTCATCAGGTTCTAGCTTGTGCAATATATTTAGTGTTATGGGTGGAAATTTAAATATTTATGATATACTCATTAAAATGTGTCCTAGATTAACTTTGCATTAAACTCTGGTTTAATGCAATTAAACCAGAGCAGTTACAGATGTTGATCACAAGGAATAAATAATGCTTTTTACTTTTTGGTCTTTAGTTTTATGTTTACTTTCTAAGATATTTTCCTCTTAACAAGGTTCTTTTAATGTCTGTAAGGAAACTTATAGAACCATTTTGATTATGGGTAATTTTTAGATATAATTCACAAGTTTTATTTGTTTTTACAGGGAAGCTTTGAATTATTTTTTAGTGCTGAAGATGATTTAATGGTAGTCTAATTGGCTTGCAGTTTTTAACACTAGATGTCACTGTTGCTGCATGTTTAATTACTTCCTTAACTTCATTTAGGATCCAGTTTGGCTCAGTGGCTTTTGAGGATTCAGAGATAAATTCAGGCCCTATTCATCTCCTGTCTAAAAAAATTATTATGCTTCATATTTAAGTTTTAAGCTGTTGTTAATTAAAATGTATTTTCTTTTGATGAAACTAAATCTTAGTAATTAAAAAATATCATGAAATCATTTTATGATGTACTGGTGATAAGTTTAATGAAACATACTGTGGTAGTTCTGAATTATCATTTAAATTACTACTTATCACTCTATAAAAATTCACCAGATATTTAAAAGGAAGGTAATGGCTATGGCTATAAGTAGGAATACCCTGAATAGGTTCAGGGAATACCAGAGAGCCTTTTTTTTTTTTAACTGAGTAATATATTTTTTTAATTTTAGCATATTGTGGGGGTACAAGTGTTAAAGTTACGTATATTGCCCATATCCCCCTCCCCCCTCGAGTAAGAGCTTCAGGCGTGTCCATCCCCCAAACGTTGCACATCTTATAACTGAGTAATATTTTTAAAATAAAGAAAACATTACTCCTTTTGAAGGATGATTACAATTTTTATTTTTTATCTTGCTCTTAAATTCTTCCTGTCAGTAATTTGAAATCACCAGTATTTTTTTCTCCTTAGCTTTATCTGTTTTGTTAATAATTCTACAATGTGCTAGGGTTTAAAACAATTGGGTCATGTTATAAGGCCATGATAAATACTGATATAAATAAAATAATATATTAAGTCATCAAACAAGTGAAATTAATGTATAAAACTGAACTTGAAAATGAAGAAATGGCTTTTTTTAGTTTTTATGAGGTAATTCTTGGAGATATATATATATATATATATATAACTTGTGAGTTACTTTATGTAGGAGAAAGTGATCAGATTTATTTAATTTGGATTACATCTGAAGGAGAGTGGAAGAATAGGGCAGTGGTACAACACAGTTTTAATCTTTTGCCAAAGTCATGGTGATGGAGAAAACTTCCTTATAAATTTATTCCTTTTGCATGTAAGAAAGGTTATGAAATATATTAATATAAGTTTCCTAGAAAGAAATGGAATATTTGTATAATTGTTTTGAGTAAAGTTGAAAAGTGAAATGAAGGAATGAAGTTAATAATTATTTTTAAATGTGATAAACTATTTGGTAAGGGCCTTTACTTCAATAATCTGAAGATTGATATATACCATTATGTATGCAAGGCTTCTGTTCTCTGTTTAACCCTTGAAACGTATATTTCTTGGCAGCTCCTATTAGATTTTCTCTGCAAAACCTTTAGTGTCTTAAATTTGCAGTTATTTGTGATGGTTCTTGAAGTTGTAGTTTGTTTAATTATGTCACTTTTTGCTGAAATGTTTATGCCTGTGCCCTATAATATTAACTACCCAAGGGCAGGACCTTTTCCATATATTCTGTGTATATAAAGGGCACTTTAAGAATGCTAGTAATAATGATGTCTTGTTGGTTGGTTTCTTAAACATCAAATAACTAACCTCAGCTGATGACACCTCACAAGTCAGTTAAATTTACTTTCAGAACCACAGATTGTCTTACCCACAATCCTGGAAATGTGTGCTTTTGGTCAGAAGGGACTGGACATAAAAAGAACATCTGCTTTTTCCATCTAGTAGGGAAAAAAATGTCTATCTTGGAGTAAACAAACTTGGTTTCTAGGCATTTTGCTGCCACTGGAGATGACCTTAATAGACTCCCTTATCCGCTTTGTACTTCAATTTCTCCATCTATATAACAAGAATAATAAGATCTATGCTCTGTACTCATAGGGATATTGTTACGACAAAGCAAACTGTTAGAGGTTCAGTTTTTTGAAATTATTGGAAGTCCTAGGTGATTAGAGAGAGAGTTTGTTTTCTCTCTCTGTTACCACTTCTGTGATTGTACTCATCCAGCTGTCTTGCTCTTAAGACTGTGCTTTTTGAGGAAAGGGTCACTATCTTATCCATTTTTGTGTATCTGGTACCTACCATAGTGTCTGGCATGTAGGAGGTGTGTAGAAATAATTGCCTAACAAATAAGTAAATTTTGTTGCTAGAGGAGAGACAGGGAATCTGGTTTCTACTCCTGCCTTTATTGCCATATAGCCATGATAACCAACTGAGACAAAGTAGTTCACCTCTCTGTAAAATAAGAGGTTTGGACTCTTCCTGGGATCTTTTCCCTCTGTAAAATACTAAGCTAAGGCTTCACATAACGTTACTGGAATTGTGAGTTTGATAAAATGCTGTGTTCTGAGTGCCTGCCACATAGTAGGGACGAGAAGTTCCTGTTTCATATATAAAGAAAGGAGCAGAGGATCTATCTCCCTGTTTATGAGTAGAGTGCACTGTAATGATTGAATTTTGAGCCCATCAGTCTCATTTCAGATTCATTTTTTGGATTATGAAGAAAGAGAAAACACAAGTTTTACTTGTGTGTTTTTAAATAATGTGTGTTTACTTGTGTGTTTTTAAATACTTGTGTGTTTTTAAATAAAACATTTTAATTTTCTAATACTCCTTTCCTTTCTATTTATTGTTGCCTGACTCACTTGACCTGACAGATGAGTAATTGATCCTGTGTAAAATCAGAACCAACAGACCTCTCTGACCTGGGGAATGTGTTACACTTTCTAAAAATGTCTCCATCTGCATGTGAGTGGGCTCACCTTGGTAGCTCCTCATTTCTTATAGCGCAGCAGCTAAACCCATATGGTCTTTAACTGTAGGTCTTTCCCTTTAGCACCTATGTCTGTTGACCTCAACTGTGCTAGTCCCAGCTAAATGACACGTGTCAATACATAGCAATCTGCAAAGCTTTATTTTTGACTTGTTGGAGTGTCTGCCTTGTCAAAACTTCATATAGGTCCTCAGTGTGCACTGTTATATAGCTTTTGTACTCTCCCTTCATTTTAAATCAATCAGTGAACCAATAAGAACTTGAAAGCACTTATCATGAACTCAGTATTGACATGGTAGAGGAGTACAAGAGGAGTATGAAATTTGGACCTTATTCAAAGATCTTACAGTTCAGCTAGGGAGACAAAAATTGTTATTTGTAAATCAGTAAAAATAGAGATACCATATAATAATCACATGCACAATGTGTTATGAGTAATGAATGCATTAGAACTTTATCAATGGGAGAATTAAGTGGAGTATTTGGGAGAAAGTAGTATTTCCTGTGGGGATGAGTAGATTGGGGGTACATGGAAACAGGTAGCTTGAAAAAGAGAATCTAAAAAATAGTAATCTTATTTACTGTGTTGTTAAGCACAGTCTCTTGTGTCTTATTAAAGAGAGCTCATATTCAAATTAATAATTTAGGATGGTTTAATACAATTAACAAGAAAATGTTAAAGCATCACTAAGTCTGAGTAAAATTATTTTTAATAACTATATTAGGAGATGTTAAATTATATTTATTTTATTTTCCTGGGTATAAATGACAGAGAATTGTTTTAGTTAATTTTCTTAACATTCGGTGAAGATCTAGAACGATCCTCTAACGGGCATCTAATCCAGTCCAGCATCCTGCTTATAGACAGATTTTGAAGTAATTTCCAGACAGACTGGCTTCTCTCCTGTTTTTCATGTTTTCTAGGAAAAGAGATTCCACAAGTTTCTGTGGTTACCCACTCCATTGTTTAGGAAAGAATTGGGTTCTCAAAACTAAAATTGAGAGCTGCAGGGCAATTGGGTTTTTATGTTTTAGAGAATGTAATTATTAGAATTCAAAATATCTTATTTGCTTTGAACTACATAGTAGCTCATAGCAAGTACCTATTCAGCCAAATTGAAAATCAGAATTTTCTTTGACTATGGCCAGGATAATATTAACATCCTCAAACCCAAAGAATTTTCATTTTCTCCATTTAACCAGCATTTATTATGTTTTTACTCTGGGCCAGGCCCTCTGCTGGTTCCTGGAATCCAAAGATGAATCAGAAATACTCTGCCCTAGGGGAACTCCCCGTATGATGAGGAATGAGTCAGTTATCTGTGGTGTTGAAGTCTCTGTTAACACTTGTGTAGAAGTAAGGGGGAAATTGTGAAGGGAAGTAGCATTTCTTTAGTGCTCATTTGCCTGCTTGGCATATGCTGGACCCTTTGTACATGTCTAATTTAACCTGAATTGCGGCTCTGGGAGGTAGGTAGTGTCATCCGGCTACACTAAATCTAGTGAGATTTAGTTATTTGCTTGTGGTATACAGTCAGAAAAAGGCAGAACTAGA
Organism: Microcebus murinus; assembly: GCF_040939455.1. Taxonomy (NCBI): domain Eukaryota; kingdom Metazoa; phylum Chordata; class Mammalia; order Primates; family Cheirogaleidae; genus Microcebus; species Microcebus murinus. Next base: position 35,390,933 of record NC_134106.1, on the reverse strand, counting down.
ACACCAGTCGAGTTCCATCTACAGAGTACATGCTAATTTACACACCAACACACAGAGCCTGTCTCAAGCAGTGAGTCACCTTCTTGGAGTCTGGCTTTAGATTTTATGTTTTTAAACTCTGTGGGAAATAAGCCACGTCACCCAAAGTCTGAACATGGACCACTAATCTCACATCCCCCTCATGGCAGGTTGATTTTAGCAAGAAAAGTTTGAGGGGGCTAGAGGAGAATTTTGTTTTGAGGTGACTTTGAGACTCTGTGGATGGTGGAAGACAGTTTGGATTTTGTACACTTTAGGCCCATGAATATTCTTTTGTTCGATAAGCCCCTCACTACTGTTTTTGTGCAGGCAGAGAGAGGAGCAGGTTTCTAATGTCATGCTGTAAAACCAGGAAGGTAGAAATCTTAGTTTTCTGGTTGGCAAGAAGGGAATGAATGAAATTACCATAATAAGTGTATCACTGCTGCTAGTAAGAAGTTTACTTTTTTTTTTTTTTTAACTATTATCTCTGTAAAGCTCATGTATTTGATGATAGTTTGGTGCTATTGGGAGAGGATTTGCGGGTTTATGATAATTCTTTCCCATGATATGATTTCTTCTAGACTTAACCTAATGTTTTTCAGTGTCTAAGCTTATATTTTTCATTCAAATCTTTAATTAAAATGATACTAATAACCATTATTATTATTTGTTTTTATCTTTTAGAGGGCCTCAGCAGTCATCTAGTCCTATCTCATTTTGCATGCGTGAAAATTAAGGTGTAGAAAAGTTAAGCGATTTGCTCAAGGTCACAAAACTAGCACTGGTAAAATAATTTAATGGTTATTTTTAGCTTACAGTAAGCTCAACTAGAGCATTTTTTAAAACTAGCTAATTATTTAGAAATGAAGTTTCTATTAGCAACAATAATACTAATTTGGATTTGGATGATTCTAATGTAAAATATGAAGTTTGTTCTCTCAAAGAGATACTTCAATTATTGTAGGATTTTAAATATGGATGATTTGAAGTTAAAGAGCCCCAGTGTTTTGATATGGTCTGGAGGATCATTCATGCATTTTTCACAGTTGTTTGTAGAATGAACCTTCAGTCTGGTTCTTTAGGCACAGTAGATAAAATGAGTATTTTCGAAGACCAAAAGGTAAAGTATAAGTCCTGTGTAACCCTTGTTGAGAAGTTCTTAAAGTCAGAACTAAGTCTATACTGACACTTTGGCCTATGGAAAGTTTCATGTTTCAAGTTTTTGTTCATTCTTAGGTTTATAGATTATAGGTAGGAAAACCACAAATAAAAATTGTAACAGAAAAGAAGTTCTTAAAAAGAAATATGTTCATGAATTTAAAGTAGGAGTTAGTCATTGTGTTCTTAAATATTGACTCTTGCATGGCCCAAGTAATCTTTATTCCTAAGTACTGCTTCAGGCCATTGCCTTCTTTAATAACTAAGGCATTGTTGCTTTAGTTTGAGCATGTTCTATGGAATTTTGGCAATGCATGCATCCTCTTTCTGCATCTTAGTAAAAGCATGAGTAAATATTTTTTCTTAGCTTTGGTATTTTTGTAGCTTACATTTTATATGAGCCAGACTAATATAATGTAATACGAGGATTACATAATTTAAGACGTCAGGATTGCTTCCAGGACTATGAGATAAAGTCTTCATTTATCAGGGGGTTTACAAGCAGTATTTGTTGCTCATTCAGTACCTGTAGAGAAATACCACAGAGCTATTTTCCAAATGAGGAAATGGAGTCAAAGAGGTTAAAGCCAGAGGGTACAGTTTCTTTAGAACCTGGATAATATTTTTTCTTTATTCAGAACTTAGTCCTTGTTAGTATTCATTTTAGTAATGTGTAGTTTAGAAATTCTAGGAATTTCTAACTGTTGTTATTATACACTGAACTTCCTTTTAATAAAATATAATCAATAAAATTTTTTCATTCAGTATTTATTATGTACCTTGGCATTCTCATATGTACAAAAGTAGTTTATGACATGGTCTTGGATTTCAAGGAGTTTATTGTTAGGAGATAAGACCAACATGTGAACTAGTTTAGGAAATACGAGTTTCAAACTCTCTCTGATACTGACTTTCAGGGGATAAGAGGCTGGAGGAGGTTGAGGTCAGGCTCATGTAATAGTCTGGGTTTAATGTGACCTTGAAATGATGGGCAGGATTTGAATAGGTAGAGAAGAGGGTGTTGCATATTGGGTTAATAGCTTAAACAAAGATATACACGTTGGAATACACATTATACATGTCTGAGAAAATTAGATGATAAATCATACTAGAACAGAGAGGGCAAGATGGAAATGTTCATTCATTGATTCCTAGAGCAAGGATCCATTGAGCACCTTCTCTGTAGGAACTGTACTACATTCTGAGGGTCTATCAGTGAGTATAACAGTCATGTCAAAGAGATTAGTTTGGATTTTACGTGACACTTTTGTACAAGCATATTTCATGATAAAATTATTGTTTTAGGAATCATTTGAGAAGTGATTGCATTCTGTGTCACTGGCTGCTGGGAATGGAGAATATGGTACAAGGCCCTGAAAGAAAGTCGCTCATGAATAATTGGCTCTCTCTGTGGATTGTTAAAGCATGGTTCCAGCGTGGTGTGATTATTTCATTATTTATTGTTTTTGTCACTTCTAAATTGAGTAGTGACAATGTTAATGGTTAATATATATCCTATGTTTTAAGAAATGTTAGTCCCCAAGAGAGTCAAAGATAGTGAAAATTAATTTTTCTGTTTTTCATTAAATAGGAACAATGGAGTAAATAAAACTTCCTTTATGATAGGGCTTCTCAAAACATTTAATATGTTAGAATGCATTTTGGGGAATCTTCAAGAGTGAGATAGCATACAGTATGCATATTTCCTGAAATTATTTGACCATAGATCTCTGTGTCTGTCTGTCTGTCTGTCTTTCTCTCCCCCCCTCCCCCTCTCTCTCAAACTCTTTTTCTCTTTCTCTTTCTTTTTCTCTTTCTCAAAGATCATCTATTACCATCTTTTATTCCATCAGACATAGTTTGGGGGATACTGCTGTGGGGATACTCATTGAGGCAGGTGAGAGGAATATTTCTGATTATTGGGAGCAGCACCATCTATGAGAAAGAAAGATAGTCATTTCAGATGCACCGTGATAGCAACAGAAAGGCTTAATTATAGTAGCAGCTAAATACACTATAAATTATCTCAAATTGTCAGCTAAAAATTTAAAAGTGTCCTACAGAAGTAGGTAGTCAATATATAAGAATCCATAAAACTTTCATAATTTTAGACCTTTAAAAATCATACAATAATTAAAGTTTCTCTTTGGAAAAATGAACTTTGTATTTTATATTAGAATCTTTTACAATTTTATCAGAAGAAGATAGTTTCCATTTTCCCAAAGACTTGATCATAAGTATGTGGAAATAGTGCCTACAACACGGTTGATGAACTGATCAGCAAGCTGAGCACCTAACCTGTCAGACTGTGATGTACACATATATGTCTATGTATCTATATATCTATATAGATATAGATATATCTATATTGTAGGGGGAGGGATGTTGGAGGGCAGATACCAAGAGGGGAAGAGTAATAATAAGCTTTGAAATATAATAGATAAGGCTTTAGGATCTCTTTGCAGGGCTGAGTGCTTTACCTTTGGTCTGTATGTCTTGCTCATAAACAGCATACAGTCATCCCTTATCCCCCTCCCCCAATAATGGCTCTCTCTTTTAAATATTTAAACATAGTCTTGAAATAATTCAGACTTACAGCAATTAGAATGCTGCTGGCTGCAAGTAACAGAAAACCCAAATCAAAATTTAAACAAGGAAAACTTATCCCCTATCTGACCAGGAAATATTAAGGGGAATTGATTCATTTCAGGTTGATAACATCATCAAAGACACAGGTTTTTCCCCCTAGGTTTCTACTGTGCCATCCTTGATGTGATAGCATGGGCCCCAGGCAAGCTTCCTTCGTGGTCACAAGATGGTTGCAGTTCTAGCCATCACATCCAGACACTACAATGTCTAGGCACAAAATCCAGTGGCTTTGTGCATCTCTGTTTCTTTTTAAGAGCAAAACTCCTCTTCCTGAATGTGTCCCCACCTCCACACTTTATAGACTTTTCTTCACAACTTGTTAGCCAGAGTTAACATCTTAGCGTGTCCCAACTTATCCCTGGTGAGGGAAATAGATCCATCATAGCTAGCTTAGACTAATCAGATTCTCCAGTGCGGTTTGGGGTTGGTGCCAGCCCTCCCTGAAGCATATGACTACTGAGAGAAGGGTGAATACCCAACCAAAAATAAAATTTTGTTAAAAGGAAGGATAGGATAGAGGAATGAATGTTGATTAGGCAACTAATGGTATTTGCTGCCACAGTCTTCTAGGCTATCTCAAAAGCTGTAAAAATGTTTTCATTAAGAACAATGACTTAAATAGGAAGATAATATATGTGGAATTTTAGCCTAACAGGAAAATATATTTTCCTTTATTTCTATATTTCCTTCATAAAATTTTAAAAAGATATGAAGTAGTAAAATTGTGTAGATATATGATTCTGTATGATTCATTTCTTTTTTTTTTTTGAGACAGAGTCTCGCTTTGTTGCCCAGGCTAGAGTGAGTGCCGTGGCGTCAGCCTGGCTCACAGCAACCTCAATCTCCGGGGCTCAGCGATCCTACTGCCTCAGCCTCCCGAGTAGCTGGGACTACAGGCATGCGCCACCATGCCCGGCTACTTTTTTCTATATATATTAGTTGGCCAATTAGTTTCTTTCTATTTATGGTAGAGACGGGGTCACTCTTGCTCAGGCTGGTTTCAAACTCCGGACCTCGAGCAATCCGCCCGCCTCGGCCTCCCAGAGAGCTAGGATTACAGGCGTGAGCCACCGCGCCCGGCCTGTATGATTCATTTCTATAAGCAGTTTGCATTATAAAAATTTCAGCCAGGAACAAAGTATATGTCTTCACACATGAACAAAGTTTTGTAGAATGTTAAAATAGAGATTCTGAATAGAATGTAGTTAATTTCTAACCCAGAAAAAATGCTTTTCTGCAATATGAAATGTCTCCTTGTTTCAAAGCAAATCTCTAACAATCTAACAGAATGATAACATTGCTTTTTTTATTATAAGCTCTAATTCACTTTGGAATTTGACCTATATATTACAACATTGATTTTTCTTCTTGTAAGGCCACATGGTGTGAAGTCAAATTATCTTGGAACTTAATGATTTTTATTTATGAACCAAAGTATTTTGATGTCACTATTTTGGCCTCTGAACTCAACTTAGGCCAATTGTCCTGAACAATCTCTCTTTCTCTATCTGCTAATTTTCTTTCTTTTCTCTCCTCTAAACTCTAAATGCTTTGTTCTGTACATACTGCCTCTGTAAAAGTGGAACATGAGGTTATAAGGGTCAGGGCAAACCAGCTGGGCTCAACAGAAGATAGGGTCAAACTAGCTTCATTTGACAGGAAATAGTAAGGTAGATCCAGTTGCTAAATCTTGGAGGGCTAGAATTTTTCACTCTGTAAGCACAATTCTAGAGCCATCTCTTGCTCTTCAGACATCTTAGTCTTTCTTGTATTTATCTCTGTGATTGCCTCCTGAACAAAAATTTGGATACATATAAGTGGTCAATTACGTATTTCCCCCTCTCCCCTTAAATTCACTTGATTCCTTCCCTTGCCTCCTATAGTCAAAGCCCTCCTATGCCATTGGTCCCATTTCTCTAATTGATATCCAATTTAGGTGATCCAACTTTTTTTCTTCATCATTCATTCAGCCTGTATGCTTACTAGGTTCAAGGCTCTAAGTGCTGATGGAAGTACAGACATTTATAAAATATGGTTTAAATCTTTGAAGAATAGTGGTAGAGGGGAAATAAGACTTGAACTTAACTGTAAAACAAGCTGAAAAGCTGTAAGTACTCATTGAACTCCTTTCCTCTCTCTCAGGAGAAGAGACTGTGTGCTCCACTCCTCCCATTTCCTCAGTTCAGCTCCACTGCATAATTGCACCTCTAGCAGAGATCTTTCTCACACTCTTAAGATACACATCCTTTTAAAGCCCTTCCTCCTTCCCATCTCTGTCAGGTCTTCTGTTAAGACAAAAAAAAATCTCACCTGACCATTTCTTTATCTTGCTTTCTTCTTTTGTTCTGTCTGTATGACAATAAGTGATTCAGATCATGGTTGTTAAGCACAGAGCAGTATTGATGACATGCCTCCCCTGCCTACATATCAGGTGCCACATAACATTTCGATCAATGATGGACTGCATATACAGTGGTGGTCCCATGAGATTATATGATAAAGGAGCTGAAGAATTCCTGTCCCCTCCTGACATTGTAGTTGTTGTAAGGACTTAGTACAAAACATTAGTCTCGTCTTTATGGTGATGCTGGTGTAAACAAACCTACATCTGCTATGCTGCCAGTCATATAAAAGTCTAGCATGTACAGTTAGGTACACTATCTGATATTCCATAATAAACAGCTATGTTACTAGTTTATGTATCCACTGTACTGTACTTTTTATCATTTTAGGGTATACTCCTGCTTATTAAAAAAAAAGTTAACTGTAAAATAACCTTAGGCAGGTCCTAAGGTATAACAGAAGGCATTGTTATCATAGGAGATGACTTCTCCATGATTGTTATTGTTCCTGAAGAACTTCCAGTAGGACAAAATATGGAGGTAGGAGACTGATATTGATGATCCTGATCCTGATCTTTTTAAATAAATCTAATTAGCCTAAGTGTACAGTGTTAACAAAGCTTGCAGTAGTGTACAGTAATATCCTAGGCCTTCACATTCACTCACTACTCACTGACTCATCCCAGAGTAATTTCCAGTCCTGCAGACTTTATTCCTGACAACCGTTCTACACAGATATACTATTTTTTAAATCTTTTATAGAATATTTTACTGTACTTTTTCCATGTTTAGATTAAATTCTGTGTTGGATACTTACTGTTGTGTTGCAGTTGTCTGCAGTATTCAGTACGATAACATGCTGTACAGGTTTGTGGCCTATGAGCAATAGGCCATACTGTGCAGTCTAGATAATGTAGTGGGCTAGACCTTCTTGGTTTGTGTGAGTACTCTCTATGATGTTCATACTACAACGCAGTTACCTAATGACACATTTTTCAGAATGTACCTCCATCATGAAATGACAGGTGTCTGTATTTGGAAATGAAATTATATGTATTCAGTGTGGTGAGTTTTCCCCCAAAACTTAGCACAGGTCATCTTTTCCATCTCCTTCATGCTTTAATTAGGCTAACTTTTGCTTAAGCTTTAACATTTCAGGGAAATAAAAAAGGTTCTTTCAAGGTGTTCTCTTATTTTGATCAGTTACCAATATTGCAGTAGCATAGATTTTAATTTTTTAATCATTATAAAAGCACGCTTCACTGTTGAAATAAATTATTTCTGTGGGCTACCTGTAGTGCCACCGTTTATAGTATTTGTCTTTGGAAAAATGCATTTGCCATATGACTGTTTATAAGTTGGAGCCTTTCCACAGATGGACATACCATTCTTAAATACTTGCTTGTTTTTATCCTTTCTGTTTTCAGCCCTGGCTACCTTTGAAATTGTGCTCTCATGCACTGCCAAACTGGTTGGCTCACCCATGGAAATCGAATTCCACAGGATCCATGGCATTTTCTGTGGAGGTTTCTTTCTCTAGAAATCTCTTCCTGCTCCTGCCCCCCATTAAATTGAAGTTTAATGATTTTTCAGGGCCTTGTGTGTTATATCACTCTTTATAGAAACTTTTAAAATCAAAATAGAAAGAATCATGTTTCTTGGTTCATTTATCTTGGTCTTGAGTGTGTGTGTGATTTGATATCTTAATTATGTATTAAGGTCAACTATATGCTAGACTTACTGCCGGGCACCAGGAGGATACAGAACAACCTATTCTTAGGGAGTTTGCATTGGTCTCGAAATGAAACAAAAACCCCAGAGCAACAGGTACAAAATAATTACGGAACAGATAAGTCTCAGTGTGAAGTGACAGTAGTGATAAGAAGAAGGAATGATCACTAAGCAGGAATTAAATATTATGTTATTATTATAGTATAACCCAAGAAATAAGCATTTGGTTATTCTTACATATTCTGTGATGTAAATGCCATAGCCTGTGTGTTAGGAAATGCTTGGAACTATGCTCACTATTTACAAACAGTTTCTCTCTTTTTCAGAGAAACTGACTGATTTTTGATGTATTTTCTTTATAATCAGAAATACTCAGTGATATAATTATCAGTACTTTTATTCTTTTTTGGGGGGGAGCAATAAATGATAATTTAGTAGTATTCTGTGTTTCCCTCTAATCAATAATTTTTGATCTCTTGACTTAGGAGAACCTTGGATCTTTAGAGACCCAAGTGCAATTGTGACGTTGCAAAAAAACACTCGCAACTCAAACTCTTTTCCTACATTTATTTTTTCTTACCAGAGTCAACCTTTTGTCCCTTGGGTCCTCCCTGGTATCAGTATGCATACCGTAGATGAGCTCTTTCCCTATATTCAAAACAAATATTCTTCAACTGGAATTGTCTCCTCTTTGCCACCATGTCACTGCTGATTCGTAGGTTAGCTAAGTCTGGTTGAAATTGCAGTCTTCCAGAGCCTGGGGGATGAATGGATTATGCTGTGGTCTCCAGAACTCTACTCTTGCCTCTCTCTACTTCACTTTGTTCTCTTTTTATATTGAAAGTAAAATATGCTTATGGAGAATATGGAAAAGTTAAAGTCTTATTCTCTTCACCCAAATGCAATCTTTATTATCATTTTGGTGTGTTTTCCTGCCATTTTTTTGGTCCATAAGTATTTAGTATTTATAAAATATATTTGTAATTATTCTGTACATACATAGTCATTCAGCCTCCTTTTTTCACTTATAGGAAGCATTTTTCATATAGTTTTATAATCATCATTCATTTTACCTTTTTGTAAGTGCTTCACTAACATTCCTTAAAATGGACAAATCATAGTTTCCTTGATAATTCTATTATACTATTAAATATTTTAATTTCCCCTCTAGTTTTTAGAATATTATTAATAACACTGTGGTGAGTGTCATTGTTTATAAAGTGTTCTAACATATAAGGTTATTTCCTGCAGATGGATTGTCCTAGGTGTAATTTCTTGGTCACAGGAATATAACTGGTCTTCAGATTCTGTTTTGTCAGTTTTCTTGATAAATCAGTCTTAAAAAACAGTTTCCCTATGTCACAATCTAACTCACAAATATTTATTAGCTTTCTGTTGCCTATAGCCTATAATCCATAGCCCTCTAATTGGCCTTTTCCCTTTTTTAAAAAGCTTTTCTTTTTTAAAAAAAAAAAACCTTAAAAAAAAACACCTTTTCTTTTAGTTTTAACCAGCCACTTATCATTGAACATTTACATTCCATCTAATTTTTCCATATTATAAAAAAAAATGGTGCAGGGAATATTCTCTAATGCAATTTAGTTCTGCCCATGTTTTTTGGATTATACTTTTTGGATAAATTATTAGCAATGAAGATACTGGAATAAAGAATATAAATATTAAAACAAATGGGTAGACACACTTTTTAAAATAAGATGATATTAATTTATATATTACCAGTATGCATAATCTTCCTAGTAGTGAGTATAATTATTTTTTAATGCAAGTTTGAGGGAATGTAAGGGGAAAATTACCATGTTGTTTCAATTTACATTGCTTTTATTACTTGTGAGGTTGAAGGTTTGCCCACATTATTTGTTGGTTAATTATATTTTCTTCAGCTTAGCTTTCAAGGCCGTATATAAGTTGGACCTGCCCTTTTCACCTTATCTCCTATTATTCAAACCCACAAATATTTATTAAACTCCTACCAACTAACTTCTCCCACCCCAGGAAATAAACATACTGTAATCAAGCCAATCTCCCTACTGTTCTTTTGGATTTGTTAGGCTTTTCTTTTTGGTTTTTTTGTTCATGCTTCTTCCATTCCTGCAATGCCTGTCCCTCCTTTTTCTGTAGTATGCTGATTTTTCCCATCCTTGGCGTTCAGCCCAAATCTTTTTTTTCTTTCAAAGTTTTCTCTGACCTGACTGTGGCTTGCTAGAGAACAAAATCTGGATCTGGTGCTCCCTTGTACTCCAGTGCCTCATTCAGGGTCTGCCTTATGTAGCAGGCAAGAAAATCATGTTGCTAAGAAGATGCATGTTGAGATAGGCAGCCCTAGATTTAACTTTTGGCTCTGACTTTGGGCAAGTTATTTATTTCCCTGAGCCTCAGTTTCTTCATCTCAGCATCATCATAAAATTGGGATGGTAGTAGTATCTGCCGCTAGAGTTGTCATGAGGAGTAAGTGCTATAATCCTCATAAAGGGCCTAGAGTGGTGGTGCTTGGTATATAGGAAGCTCTTCTTTAGTGATAATTATTTTAAATTAATTGAACAAATAAACTGGCATGTGTTCCCAGCATGTGTTCTTTCCTTAGGACTCTTCCTGGTGTGCCCCAGATTATGTATACTATCTCTTTCTGGCATTGGTTATTGTTTCTTGAAAATTAGTTATATACTCTCAAATAAATACCAAGGTCTTAAGGAGAGGGACTGTATTTTAAGTTTTTTTGTGAATTCTTAAGGTACTATGTAAATGATGATTGAGGATAATTGTATAGCTTTGGTAGCAGTGAAAATGAGGCGAGTGCAGTAATGAGGACCTCATTTCAGTCTAATACTAAAAGCTTTACTGAACCTTTACTAGAAGGACTTTCTGCCAGGGCCTTTAAAAAATGTTTAGTTTTGTTGCTTGTTCAGCCGAATGGGGTTAGTTATTCGGTAGAAAATGGTAAAAAGATCCAAATAACACCACCGGATTTCACTTTTCCATATAGTGTTTCAAAGTGTTGTATTCATTAATATTTGTGAAAAACCTATGGTTAATACCACAAGAAGTCATAAACTAAAACAGATTTCCCCCTTTTTTAACTTTCACATGACTTGGATTAACAACAGTGTTACTCCCTAATTTACACCAAGCATTCTCAAAAAGCTGAAACAATGATTCATGTTTAGTCACCATGCGACTGGCTATTTTCATTTATTTAAAATATAAACAACAAAAAAAATCCTGGATAAAGATCTCGACGTATTTTAACTAGTGACAGATGCTATGATCAGTATTTCTACTTAAGTCAGGCATTTTTTACATACACCTCAAGCCTTGCAATTAAGCTCTATGCCTTTCCAAGCATAACAGTTAACCAATAAACCAAAATATCAGCCTGGTCTGGCTTAGCTCAGCGGTCTTTTGATTTCTTCCAGTCTGTTTGATGTGGAGGCTTATTGAGATTTATCTACTGAGCTGTTCATAGTTTGTAGGGCTGAGAGCACTGGCTATATTATATAAGATTCCATTAGTTACAAAAGAGTATAGACGGTCTCTATAGAGTAGATGGTTTAGTTAGTTGTGCTGGTCATGGTTTTGTTGAAATTTTTAAGACTGTTTTCATGTTTTTTGTTAATAGTCAATGATTTTTCTTATTTACCAGTTTATACTGTGAGCCTCAAAACAGATGGGATTTGATTGGTTCAATTCAGTAGAAAGCTTCTTCCTCAATTTTCAAGAGAAATCTCTATGCAGATTTGAAGATTCTTCCAATTATTTGGATCAGTTCATCCATAGGTAAATAAAAATAGAAATATATAGTAATCAATCCTAAATATTTGCTATATGAGTAGGTAAGCATCATTCCACTGTATTGTTCATGATAGTAATAGCATCATTATACTCAGCTTTATAACATAAAGGCTGCAAAGGGCTTTCACATGCTTATCTCATATATTTCTGATAGGAATACTTGATAAAAAATACTATGATCCCCCATTCTAGATAACACACTTGGAATCTGGATTATTTATGTGCTATAATGTCTTATATCTAGTGTGAAGTGGAGGTGGTGTTCCCATTGGGATATGACTCTTAACCCAGTTTTTTTTCATTACATCAAAGCTTTTTTGCCCAATAATATACAGTATTTTAAAAAGTAACACAGTTCTGCCAAACGGCTTTCCAGTGGTGGTTAATCACATCCTCTTTCCTGAGAAGTAAAATTACTCAGGTTTACCCTGCTGGAGATAAGAAAATAAGGTCATATTGAAGGAATAATGAAACGTATTCATTATTTCTGACTCAGTTGCCTCATGTATCAAATGGAGAAAATATCCCATAGGGTTTTTGTGCGATTAAGTGAGTTAATTCTCACTGGGAGGTTAGGAGAGTGCCTGGCACACAGTAAATGCACAGTACATTTAGCTCTTGTTAGTATTCATTTACACAGTGGGATTTATTGACCTGCTGTTATGTGCCAGGTAACGTGCTGGGTATTAGAAATTAAATAAATCAAAGACTTTGCCCTCCAGGGTCTCAGAATCAGGCAGAGTAGACATCCTCCAAGCTATATGCCAGTAGCATAAATGGTTCCTTGTAGAGACATACAAGGAGAGATTTGGAAGTACAGAGTGGCATTGAGTACAGACTGTCAGGGAAGCCTTCCTATAAGAGTCAGGAAGCCTTCAAGCCTGAGCTTGAAGATGAGTAGATAGAAGTTAGCCAAGTGAAGAAAAACTGGGTGAAAGGGGAGCCAGGAGGACAGACGATGATGGTGAAAGATTGGTGTGAATATATTTCTTCAGTCCAGGATTTCTTGAAGACTTTATATGCTGTTATGTAGTGTGACTCTCCATGCATAGTGTTGAATACTCATTGAAAATATTGGAACATGGAATCCTCTTTATGGACTATCTTGTGAAGAACTGTGTTTTAAAGAACACACTTCAGGAAACTCTGGATGGACCAAGTGGTGAAAAGAGAGAAGCATGAGTTCAGGTTAGAAATGAGGTAGACAAGGAAGATGGAAAGGGAGATATTGATTAGAGAAAGACAGCAGATTTAGGCTGGGTGCGGTGGTTCACGCCTGTAATCCTAGCTCTCTGAGAGGCCGAGGCAGGAAGATCATTCAAGGTCAGGAGTTCAAAACCAGCCTGAGCAAAAGCAAAACCCTATCTCTACTAAAAATAGAAAGAAATTAATTGGCCAACTAAAAATATATAGAAAAAATTAGCCAGGCATGGTGGCGCATGCCTATAGTCCCAGCTACTCGGGAGGCTGAGGCAGGAGGATTGCTTGAGCCCAGGAGTCTGAGGTTGCTATGAGCTAGGCTGACGCCATGGCACTCACTCTAGCCTGGGTAACAGAGTGAGACTCTGTCTCAAAAAAAAAAAAAAAAAAAGACAGCAGATTTGACAGGACTTGATGAAAAATAAGGGACCAGGGAAGAGGAAACATGGTGGGATGATGGCAGATTTGTGGCTTGGACAGTTTCTAGGGCTAATGATGCCATTTACAGAGGTGAGGCTTTAGGAGGAGGAACAGATTGATGGTAGGAGATATCAGGTTCAGTTTTGCACTTGTGTTTTGAGATGATACCCAATGGGACCTATCCATTTGGCAGCTTGTTATATGGGGTCTGAGGCATAGGAATGAGATCTGGGCTAGATGAAGCAATCATCTGTGTATAGATAGTATTTAATGCCAGGACAGTGAATGAGATCACCCAGAGGGGTAAAGGGGAGACTTCAGGAGGCATCAATATTTAAGTGATCTGTGGAGGAAAGAGGATTTCACAGCAGAGATTGAGTATTTCAATAATCCAATATTCTTTAGGACATGTTTGTTTCAAGATCCATGAACATTTTGTTTTGTTTTGTTTTTCTGGAAAGTGCCTAAATCCACCCATGCAGGAAATCTACTTTGTGGGCTATTCCTCCCAAGAATCTGGTAGTTGTAGAAGGAGCACTTCACCCCCACCCTACACTCCCTGAGGAGAGCTGTGTGATACCCCGCCCAACCCTTCTGAACTCAGTGGAGGAAGGTGGAGCCATCTTGCATTGTTAAGTTTTTGAGTGTTAGGTCCTTAAATGTAACTGGAGAAATAATGAAAGAGAAGTATTCCACTGGATTAAACAAGTTCAATGGATTTTAATTTTCCTGATAAACTATTATTAAGAAATTGTTTTGGAGATTTACTCTCTGAGTAGGATTAGCTAACCTACATTTTTCATTTGGATAAGTAGTTCTTTAATTAGAAACCAAGATTCAGGGAATAGTTTCCTATTGCTTTATATAGTGTAGAGAAGGTATGTGAAACTGCCAAATGAAGGTTTTCCTCATGATAGTGAGAAGCAGGGACAACAAGAGGAAATTATAATATGTTAAGGGAAAGGATTCTGTTCATCCAGTGTACCTGCTTTTATCTTCAGTTCTGGAAGTCTCTGCTGGCAGGGTCCCCCCCCCCCCGCCCCCCCACGCCACCACCCCACCTATTCTTGTCATGCCAAGAGTTGCATATTTCTGGCAAAATGTTCATTACTGGCTAGGGGTGTGCAAGAAATCCTTTGCCAGAGAATTAAGCAAGCAGAAGTCTGTCAAAACAAATATTCTAGTTTGAAAATATAGTCCTGCGGGGGAAGGAGGGGAGGGATGGATAGTGGAGGAGGCCAGGGCATGTTCTAAGACTGAGTATTTATTTCATAAGAATTCTGTGTTCTGAAAGACTGTTGTTTGTAGGAATGCTGGAGGAAGCAAGCAGGATTGTGGTACATTAAATGTACTGATGAGCGAGGATGGATTTCCTGGGGATTTTTGGTTTGTTCTTGTGTTTGGTATGTAGCTCATCTGATGACAGCCTTTGCTAAGAGTGAAACATTTTGATAATAAATAGCCTTTTTAATTTGATTCAAGAGGCATTTAACAAAACTTGTGTTTACATGGAAAAACTCTCAGGGCTGAGGATATTAAACACTCATAAACAAACATGCACATAAACACCAGTCTACTTCATAAGCATTTATTTGGCTGGGAAACGCCAACTTTATATACTTTCAATCTTGAAAGTATTTGTTGATTGATTCGAAAAAGCAAAACCTGTTTTTCCTTCCACTTCTTCCTTGTTACTTAAAAAAAATCATTTTATAAATGAGTAAGAGTATAGACTGGATAAATGCAAGGTTTTTAGATTTCTTTGCTGTATAGTTGGTCAAACTGCTATTTTAAAAGTTGCTCTTCAGTTGGAGAAACCTAGGCTGACATTTTTGTTCCTACCCACTGGGATGGGTGTGGGCACTAACCATATTAAGCCTCAAAGATGAAAACTGTGGCATGCAAAAGTGAATTTTAGTTCTACAGGATTTCCTGACCATATATCAATATAAAAGTGACATTATTTTCTAAGAATTTAAAAAATAAAATATATTGCTTTGTAATAGTGTAATAAATGATCATACGTGATAGAATGGATCAGTAATAAAAGCCCTCAAAATAACATTAATGAAATACAGACCAGTTTATTTTTATCTTTTCTGGCAAACTTTAGGCTTGCTACCATAAACAATTCAAGGAACACATGCCTGCATCCAGAGCACTGGAAGGAAGCCCTCCTGCTCTTTGATTCTCCAATTTGATATACTTTAGTTACTAGAAGAAAGATTCATTGATGTAAATTTTCTTTAATTTTAGTAATTCAAGAGAATAAAAATTTTTTGAGGGCTTGAAAAGATCATGGTGCACCATTGGAATTTGCCTTTAGTAAATGTAACATTTGTTTTCTAAAGAATTATAACAACATACTTAAATTCCAGAACAGTAAGCAAAATAGCTTAAGTTCACTGACTTGAAAAAACATTCTTTTATACTGCACGGTTCTAAAATAAATACTTAAAAGAAACAGAGAGCAAGCCATTCTATCTTGGATTTCATTTTCCTTCAGATAGAACAGCTAGAACAAACATTCTTGCTAGTTAACATTGCCTGTGTTTTTATGAAGTTAATAACTGACCTGTCAATCACGCCCTATATAAATACGGTAGTTGAATGCTTTCTGCTTTAGAAGCACTTTTATTTACAAGAGCTGCCAGCCAAGATTTCCAAAGGACTCCACGGGCTGTTTGCTTTGATCTGTTTTGAGGGCTGGTCTCTTTATACCTGTTGGTTTGCTCTTTCTGATACCTTTGTGTAATCAGGTATGGGGAGAGCAGATGTGCAGAATAAACACGTCTTAAGGAAACCAAGACTCAAGAGAAATCATGTAATTATGAACCAACAGCTCTAAAAAAGAGAGAGAGAATATTTTCTTAAATCAGCTTAGTTGCTGTTATGATAAGAGAACAGATGTTGTGGTATTCAGCCCAAAGAAGCAAGAGCTTTTCTCTGAAATCTCAGCCTATAATGAATGGAGGTGGTGTGTGTATTCCCCACCTTTCAAACTGTTGCTCTCCTTTAAATTTGTAAATTGCTGAGATGTTGCAGCTCTTCTCAGTTGACTTTTGCCTTTGACCTTTTTTCATTTGCTCCTTCCCTAGGAAATGTTTACCACATGTCTCTATCCAAATAATTATCTCTCTGTGGGAATAGGTACCTTTGCATTTTGAACTGGAAGTGCCTTTTAATGTTTAAGGCAGGTTTCAAAAAAGGGTGGCTTTTTGTTGTTTGTTGTATAATTTAGATTTGGGGTTTCCCCCCAACACTGAAGGGAACTGAAAGCCAAATTCATCTTTGTATCTCCCAAAATGCCAAACATAGTACTCAGTATATGAAAGAATGGTAGAAATTAAGAGAAACTAAAATTCTTTGGTCTTGTTTCCAAAATGACGTATTCTGAGTTTAACTTCTTTCACCTTTCCATTAAATATTCCCTTAATAATTCCCATATATTATATTTACATATTACTTTTCTCTAGGAATCTGAATGTTTGAACATATTGGAAAGATTATCTTCTATTTTGGTTTGAAATTAAAACTTCAAACTAAAAGGTATCTTCCCCTACCTTTTTTAAACTAAAAATTTTACCTTTACAGTGCTTTAGGAGGAACTGATTTACAGATTTTCAGGCACTTGGAGTCATTCACTCTACTACTTTGGGAAATTCTCTTTATACTTTTCATATTGATTTTTTTGTTTTTACTTTTTTTGGTCAGCAGCTTTCCTCTTTGTGACACTGGCATGAAATTAATCAGAGTTTTTTCCTTGCTTTGTTACTCAGAAAACTTTCAAATTCTAGTATCTTAAAATGTTATTACAGTTTACTTGGTTCCTTGTTTATAGTTTTTAAAATGCTGGCATCTCTATAATAATCAACAAAGTATGAAGTACAGCCCCAAATACCCTTGGTTCAGTAGCTTTCCTTAGATAATTACTTGCCAGAGTAAAATTATTTGGTAAATATTAAGGTAGATTAAAGCTTGGTTAAAGCCTATGTTCCCTCCACACAGCCTTTGGGGGTCAGAGGTGGTAAAACTCTGGTGTTGCCCAGAGCCAGTTACAGTTAGTGCGGTCACAGTCCCTGTGTTGAGGCAGAAGCCTCTAAGCTGCCAAAATTACATTTGAGCATCTTAGGCCCTTGATTGCAGAACCTTTGTAGGAAGTAGTGGTACAGGGTCGACAGAGCAGGCCGGAGAAGCAAGTAGGAGTAAATTAGTATCAGCCATGCCCCGGACACCAGGGGAGAAACAGCCTCTCCAGATGATGCACACAGGGACGATTCTGAAGGTCCGTCCAACTGCCGTGGTGGCAGATTAGGAGAGAGAGAGTCCCCTCCATTATTTTCATTTTGCATTCATCGAAGACTCAAATCCATAATCCCATAATTAAATTCTTTGAACAAAGACCCTATTAACCCACACGATCCAGATTGATGACTAATAGCTCTTCCTTCTAGGTACATAAGGAAATCTGTAATGCTTAAAACAAAATAAAGACCCTAGTCAGGTTTGGAGGATGGTGAAGTGAGGGAGTGTGTGTAGTTAGGACTGGGTTTGCCTTTCAGAAATAATTTTTCAGTGCTGCTTAAAATGTACCTTTTAATGCTTTCTGCACTTACTCAAGTATATGTGATTGTCTAAATGATCTAAAATTTAGTCACAGTGATGTGACTTTATTTCAGTATCTATTAAAATATGTTGATCTTTAAACTTGTGGCACATTGTTAATAAAAATTCTCTCTTTAACTCTTGTGTGGGCAGTGTAGACTTACGTGAAACTCTTTAGGACAGACCCAAACACAGTTCATTATGTTACTCCTTTGCCAAAACTTTAAGTAGCCTTCCAGTATTTGAGAAATAAGGTTCAAATTCATTAGCTTGGCATTTGAGGCCTTCCACAGCCAAGCCTGTTCTCTACCAGAACTTTTTGCTCCAGCCTTCTGTTGTCCTCTGTCAGGCCTTACACATCTCTGCCTCAACAGTGTCCTTGTGCCATCCTCTTCTCCATCCCCTTTCTTCCTCTTCCTTCAGCCTCCCCAACCCCTGGGAGAGATGAATCCTAGCTGTCCTTCAAGGCCAAGCTTCACCTAGAATAGTTTAGGATCTCTTCTCCTCTGCTTTTCCAAATCTGTCAACATCCTGGTTAGTCCCATCTCTTGTGAAACTAGCCTTCCTGGAGTATTCCTTTCTGGGCTCTATCCCACCACTTTGGCCTTTAGAGCAACATTACACCACTTCTATGGTGCTTACCATGCCAGCCCTTCAATCATGGTTTGTTTTTTTGTTTCTGTTTTTCCATTCATTTCTGTCTTTTTTTTGTAAACTTGATTGAAAGTGCCTTGAGGCTTAGAATTTTATCTCATATGTGTGAGGGGCCTCCAGAGCACTTAGCATAATGCTTAATATATGTTTGTCAGTTGGTTGATTGATTCGTACATGTCTCAGGCCCAAGGCTTGATATCTTTGTAGTCTGTAAAGACAGTGAGCTACTTTCAGAACCACTGGGTACCTTTGTACCAGTTTTATTTTTTGGATTGTCAGCCTAGTTGTAGAGATATTAGGCCCAGTTCTATCTGGAAAATCTATTTTCCAAATCTTTGCATGAACAGAGTGGTATTACAGTCACACCCTGGAGCAGTTTCACCTGGGTACTGCCAACTCTTTCTTATGCTGACTGGCTGACCCATGTTGAAGGGTTCCTCAGATCTCATTTCAGCTTTCTGGGTTACTTTTATTTTTAATTAAGGGAAAGCTTATTTCTAAGACCCTTCTTGGACCAAAGGCAAGTGAATATTCATTAAAAGTTTACTTTCTTGACTTTAATTCACTTTAGCAGGTGATAACTCAGGTGGGATTATGCCTTGACAGTGCTCGGACAAGGTCCTTGTTCATGTAGTTATTGACTTTTCCAGTATTAACCTTTTAGATATTGCATGAAACCAGCGTCCTGGTGTCTGAACCATATAAGGAACTGGTTTTCTTTTAATTTTGTGTCTTGAGTTTGAGGAAGATGCATATGCCAAGTTGGGACTTTTGAGACTTCAGTGCTTTAACTCATTTGGTCTGAAAGTTACTGATAAAATTACTACTTTTGCCTACTTGGTTTTTTTTTTAAAAACCAAGGCTAGAATAGTGAATGCTCTGATATAGCTGAGACAGCATGCTTTAGGCTTCTGGAAGCTTGAACCAGACTCTAAGAAAAGATCTTTAGTCTAGTATGGACCTATGTACATAATAGTCAGTCTTTCATTTGTATATCACTGTTTGGCACCTGTGTATTTATTATATTTATTTAACAAATATTTTCTGAGCCCCAATTAGGAGCCAGGCATAGTGCTAGGTTCATGTAATACAATGATGAGTCATCACCAGATATTTTACTTCTTTGTTACTTTGACTTTTAATTTCTAGTCTGTTTTCTCTTACTAGAACTTTAGCTCTTTGGGAGTGGGTCTTTTCTTTATTCTCTATTGTAGCTCCAGCACCTAGGGCAGTGCCTGACACGTAGCAACTCAGTAAACATTTGTCAATTGTATGGATAGAGGTCTACAACAAGGGATGTAAGGGTTTCTGTAAGAGCACATGGGAAGGTCATGTAATCTGGGCTGGAGGGAATCAAGGAAGACACCTGAGAGCAAGAAAGATAGTGGCTGAGAGGAAGGATATACACTATTTGGCTGGGAAAGAGGAGTGGAGGTGAGGGTGGCTGCTCTTGTGTAAAGGTCTGGGGATAAAAATGTGCAGAGTGCAAGGAGGTGAGCTGGGGACTTTGTGAGCCAACATGGGAGAAAAGAAAGTATCTTTAGCACAGGTATAACAGGATTTGTTTTGTTAATAACAATAAAAAATATGATCATTTTGGCTAGTGTATGGAGGACACATTGCAGCTGTATTGGAAATAAAAGCTGAAGACCGGGAGGTCAGTATGTTTAATTGAATAATTTTGTTTGTTAGAATAATGTGGACTAGAGATACATTTGGATTTCATGAATTAGCAAACATTTTTTTAAAAAAAACTTGGAGGATCAACATAATAGAGTTTTCAGCATTTTCAGTTTGTTAAATAAGGACGTTAAAAGCATACTGTATGTCAGAATTATTTCATAAAATAAAGGACATTTTAACATACATAATCACACATGCACAGGAATCTCAAATGAATGTTAGATATTTACATGGAATACCTTTAGCTTTATGAAAAATTTACTATATTGCCCTGGTTTTTCTCACTTTCTTCATGAATGAGCACTGGTGTGTGGTCTGATACTTATAAACCAGTGATCTAGGCTAGGATAGAAATGTTGGTGATTGAAATTAAAGATAGTGACAATGGGGATTGAAAGAAGTGAATAGAATTGAGAGATAGTAGGTGGAATCAGCAGAACTTGGTGATTTCAGAGTACTTGCAGATCTCTTATCTCATTTGATCCTAATGGTAAATTAGTTCAGTTAGATATAATTGTCCCCTTTTAATATATGAGGAAACTGAGATGCAGAAGTCAGGTGACTTACCTAAGTCACATATTGGATGAATAGCAGAATTGAAACCACCATTCAAATGATGCTGGACTCTTGATAATGTGGCACCCCAACCGTTTTTGGTTTTGTTCACATTTCAGCAAAGAAAGGAAAAGGAATCTTGGGCTCCCCATGAGTCATGTCTTTTAGGTCAAAACATATGATGCAGTCTGTCCTTAGAATAAAACAATATTTTAGCGATGACTCTTTGATTCATCCTTATCTTGCAACATCATCTATTACCAATTCATGAACTTGAGTAACCTTGTTTAAATTAGGCCAGAAGAGACTAAGGTTTCTTTGGCTGTATTTTCATTTTATCCTGTGCTACCCTTTGTCCTTTCTATAAATAAGCCTTGGCCACCCTATTTATGGGTTTTTGTCAAGAGGGTGGAGGACAGTGATGCTTTGTGTATATGTAAGGATGTTTATCTCCTGCCACCTGGGATTTTCTTTTCCATTCTTTTCCTTAGTGTACTTGCAGATTGAAGTAATTTGGTGCTATATAAATTCCAGGAAGAATGTTATATACTTTATAATGGACTACCCCTTGTTGAAGGGCAAAGAAAGGATGTAGAAGTGAAAAAAAATAATAGACTTAAAAAGGAAAAAGTTTAGCAACAACAATTTGAATTGGACAGAAGGAATAGAAAGTGTGTTAGAAGATATTTGTGGGCAGTTCCTTGTAAATTACTTCATAAACAACATTTTTGGTGTGTAGTCATAAAATTCTCTGACCTATGAAACACCAGTCTAATGGAATTAATTAAAAAATAAGGTGGAATGCCAAAATTTACATATGAAAACTATCAGTAATTGTTCCTTCGATTAGTTGTTTTTATTTAGTCTTTATATTAATCATTTTTATAGGCTCCTTATTTTCTGGCAAATTTGAGGATGCTTTTTGAAAATGGTAGAATGATTTTAAATTATTTCAGTACAGACTCAACCACTAGCCAGTCCATTGTAATTACAAATAATTATGAGAAATATGGTTTCCTTTTCTAAGAAGGAAATATATTTATTGAAGCATCTGGACCTATTTGTATGTGTGTTCTGTTATAGAAGTGTCTATTTTCACTACTAGAATGGGCACATCAAAAACAAATACTGTTTGCTTGTAATTTGTCAATAGAAGAATGTGAGAGCAGCTTTGTATATATCACCACTTTCATCTCCTTTAATCACCTCATACACAGGTATGTGTGTATTTGTGTGTCTGTGTGTGTGCACGCACGTGTGTTCAGACATCCTAACCATGTTTTTTCTACCAATGTGGATCCATCCATCCCCTTTTATGGCTTTCTTCCTGGCCTTTGGCGCGTGCACGTGCACGCACATGCACACACACATATATAAAATCTACTGTTTGATTCCTGCAAAGTATAGGTATTAACATATTCAGAATACTGTGTAAAATTTTTTATACAAACCCAAATTTAAATCATATTTTCTATGCCTGAATTTCATGTATTTTAAAAAGCTATTTGTACTGCAAGATTGAAAGTGAGTTATGATCTCTGGTACTCTTGGATCTTAGTATCTCAGAGTGTGTTGACTTTAATAGTAATTTATACTAATCTTTCTATTCGTTTCATCTCCTCTTTAAAGTGGGAAAGAAAGGAAGAGGGCTGGGTGGCAGGAGCCAGCCAGAGAACAATGTATGTATAATTTGTTGAAAACGTACAAGGTTAGATTTGTGATTTGTCAATGTGTTATCTCATTTCTTGCAGTAATTCCACAAAGGAGGCACTATTATTCCCATTTTATGGAAAACAAAATGGAAAGTTATTTAGTAAGGTTGAACAAATCACCCGAGGTTACACTGCCACTAAGTAGTACTCTGCTGGTCAGGCTGGTTCCAAGCCTTTGCTCTTTGTCTACATCATGTTTCCTCATTCCTACCCCACCACAGAATAAATAATCTACGGAACATAGTTTCAAATTTTATTCCATGATGCAATAACAACCTTTTCTAAAATAAAATATTGGACATAAAAAATTGCCATTGGAAATAGGCTTCATGTAGATAAGTAGTATTTGAACTGCCTTAGTTTATGTGGAATATCATTATCTTTGAATGCATGGCATTATTTTACTTTATATGTGATTATATAATTAAGATGGGTATTTGGCTTAACATTTGTGAGTTTTTCACATTTTTAAGACTACTTGGAGGTATTTATATACTTCAAATATTTACTGGGAAGTATCTTCGCAAGGTTAGGTAAAACATTTTACCAAACTCCCAGTTTCAATGAGTCTCTGTTGGGAAAGGTTAAATAGCACTGTAGAGTAGTCTTTTGGCAATCAGGCAGTTCCTCTGCTCAAATAACAGTGAATATAATTGACAGTCTTAGTTATAAGGTCACAAAGTCAAAAAGAGTTACCGCAGTGTGGCCAACATTTTTGACCATAAGGAACAGTATGTAAAAGTTGGTTAGTTGGAAGGATTTCCTGCCTCATTAGTAACTATTATGTCTCTGTTTCTTCGGAGTCATAGCTGAATTGGAAAGAAGAGAAAAATCTTTTAATTCTGCATTTAGAATTGGTGTTCTTTAGATTCACATAGTGGAAAGTATGTGTGGACAAGTATGAACTAGAACCTATCCTTTGTATAAATGCCTTTCTGCTGTGTTGCTTATTCAGAGTGGGCTTCTTTAGTATCCTATTCTTGTTGGCCTGTTCTCTAACCCTTGTTTGACACATTATAGCATTTAATATTTTTCTTTTTTTAACTGACAGAATTATTCTTTGCATTGTAGTGTGTGTGTGTATGTGTGTGTGTGTGTGTGTGTGTGTGTGTGTGTATGAGAGAGAGAGAAAGTACTACAGTTCTAACAAGAAACAACTCTCACCTAAAATTTATAGTCAGCAGAAGAAAAATAGATATTTCTTTTTTAAAAAGGAATCCAGTAGAAGTAGATATACTATAATTCGAGGACCAGATGAAAACTTTTTATAAAAAGCAATTAACATTCTCAGAGAGGTGAGATAAAATTGATTATATGAAATAAGAATAGCATAGTATTTTTAAAAGGGTAATCTGTAAATAAGTAAGAGCTCTAGAAAATTAAAAAATTTGATAGCCCAAATAAAAATTTCCATACATAGAATGGAAGACAGTAAAAGAACTCTTTCAGAGATTGAACTAGAGATAGAGTATAGAACATGGGAGAGAAAAAATAAGAAGATTAGAAAATTATTTCAGGCAATTCAACATCTAACTTATAGAAGTTCAGAAAGGAAAGTGGAAAAAAGTAAGGGCAGGAAATTGTCAAAGAAATAGCATGAGAAAATTTCCTAGAACTAAAGGACATGCCTCCCAGTACAGTGAATGAAAAATGATTCACACCAAGAGATATCATCATGAAATATCTTAAATTTTGTAGAGAGGGGAAAAAAACCCAGCTCATATACAGAGAATTAAGGATCAAAATGACATTGGGCTTAGAAGCTGGAAGTTAATGGAGCATTGCCTTCAAAATTCTGAAGACATGATTTCCTTCTTCTTCTGTATTCAGCTAAACTATTAATCAAACTTGGAGATAGAATAGAAAGAATGTACTTTTTATTCAGAGAGTTTTCTCTTAAATTAAGGATAAGGAAAACAACATTCAGGACAAAAATGAGTGCAGCATCTAAATATTTTTAAAAAGCTAGTGGCCAAACAATATTGTTTACACAACTGTGTGCTACTCCTCTAACTAAAACAGCTATATGTACTATATGTATAATTTAATGTTTTTATATGTGCATATCAAAGATCTAAAATGGGCAGGGTGGGATTTCTTTTAGTATTACTCACATGTATTGCCTGATTTTTTAATGAGCACATATTAATTTTAATTAATATAACCAAAAAGAGACCTGATTTATTCTTTCATTTATTTTAAAAAATGTAGCAAGTGTGTGCTGTCTGTGTCCTCTGCCAGGTGCTATAGAAGATATAGTTGAAGTAGCAAACATAGCCTCAGCCTTTGAAGGATTTTGGGTTTGCCTGTTAAGGGGAAACACACATGGAAGCCAGTGGCTTCCAACCATGTTGAAAGTCTGCCTATGTGTGATCTCAATGTATAGACTGCTCTTGGGGCCAAGCAGATGGCTTTCCAGAGTCTGCAAAGAGGTGGCAGCCTACTAACTTCAGGGTGCTTTAAAATACCAACATTCGTGAGAACACCAAACACAGGACCCTGATCTTGGAATGTCTAATTTAATAAATTTCATTTGCATTTATACAGAAACCAGCATGCTTCCTGTTGCCAACCCCAGGAGCCAGAGGTTAGGGTTTTTAATAATAATAACAATAATGAGTTATACTTATTCCAGATTAGCTTTCTGGCTCTCCAAAAAACAAATGGCTAAGATGTCCAAAATGTTCCTTTCACAACTCTGCCAAATGCTGGCTTTTCCTCTGTGTCTGGAGATCTAGCCAATCTGTTGAAAATTATCCTATTTTTTGAGTACTTCCAGGCAGTTCTTCAGAGGGAAGGCTAAATCCTGCAGTCTGAGATGGACATCCACTTAAATAGGACTCTTTTCCATACTTTTCTTTCCGTGTCTTATTTCTTCTAGTTTTGAATTTGGGAAAATGTATACCAGACATCACATCATACCTAGTTATAGACAACATTTTGTATTAATTGGGAGTATAACATTTGCCTGGTAACTGCTTGCTTTTTTTATTTTTGTTTTTTTTTTTCCTTATAAATAAGTTTTGGTCTGATTGTTCACAGGCTTGCAAAAAACGTGGGTTCACTGGGGAAAATGAAGCATTTAGCCTGGATAAGAACAAATACACTCTTTTTGGTTTGATTTGCATGGGAGTTAGAGGTTTTTTAGGGGGCAGAGGATGGTTAGGGATGTTTCTAGTGTGTTAATAAGATTCTCTCGATTTGAATACAGGAGAGACAGGAGACTTATTGGACCAAATGGAATTATCTGTGGTCCAGTGATCTCCAAAAATGCTTTGTAATAGCAGATGAGTAGATTTTTAAAGATTAGTTTAGCTGGCAGTTTGCCTGCGCATCTATCCCCTTTAAATTCAGTGGGTGGACCTGGCTCAGTCTGTGGAAGTAGAAGCTCAGGTGGGAAACCTTAAATTGACTTTATCAGACTGATTGACAGCAGTGGAGAGATTGCTGTCTGACCCAACCATGGAGACATGAGCTGCTTTGAAAAGTGGACTGTCTGGGTCACAGTGTGTCCTCTGCTTGTTAAGCAGATGCCTGGTACAGGAATAGTTGGATTACCTGTATAATAGAAACCCTTAAATGTCCAGTGACTAGATGGGGAAACATGAGAGTTGGGTTCTCGTTCTAGTTGCCCCCAATCTGTATTTTGATATTGGTAAAATCACTTAATTTCCTTGGGCATT
The DNA here is from genome assembly GCF_040939455.1 of Microcebus murinus. Lineage (NCBI taxonomy): Eukaryota > Metazoa > Chordata > Mammalia > Primates > Cheirogaleidae > Microcebus > Microcebus murinus. The sequence goes on along the minus strand of NC_134106.1, from coordinate 35,364,713 downwards.
GGTCTTCTCATCTGTAAAATGAAGTGATTAGAGTAGATCATCTTTGACAGTTCTGGTATGTTCCTTGAAGTGTGGGACTCTGTAGGCACCTCCCCTACATGCGAACAATACGAATTGGCAAGTTGATATTAATCTTGGCGAAAAGAATTCAGTGAACAAAATGTTACAAGAATAGAAACCAAAAAATGTATTTTGGAATATTGGACCATATGCTAAATTAGTCTGTTGATTTTTAATGAATAAAAGAGAAATTGCTAGTAATTGATAGTATATTAGATGAGGCAGATGGAATATTATTTAAACCATTTGTATGTTTAGTGCATGTACCTCACTAAGATTTTAATGCTCGTGCGATGCTCTTTATAATTACCAAATGGGAGTTTCTTTAACCTTGTATATATCTTTAGAATCAGAATGATGAAGTAGGATCCTCATGGTTGAAAAGAAGACAGCCTGTGCTTAATTGGGGCAGGATTTGTGGGATGAGGTTCTAAGAAAACAGTAAAAAGACAGCAAATATTTACTGAGTGCCTTCTATGTGCTAGACACCTTTCTAGATGCTGGGATTAGAGCAGAAACTAGAGAGTTTTTAGTTTTAAGAAGCTAACATCCTAGTGAGAGGAGATAGATTTTAAACATATTTCAGTAAAACAACAGTAACTGTTAATGTTATGAAAAAGTAAAATTAGTATTATAGGAAATGGTGGGCAGCAATGAGTGGAGTGTGCTTCTTTAGGTTGGAAAGATGGAATAATAGGGTGAGGAAGTAGGGAGTGTAGATAGCTGTTCTGAGTTACATTTTATCTTTCTATCTCTTTATTCATAATTCCATTTTGTGCATCATTTTCTTGACTTTCTCCATGTCTTCTTTTAGTTCTTTGAGTATCTTTAGGACAGTGATTTTAAGTCTTTGTCTAGCAAGTCCACCATCTAGTCTTTCTCAGAGAGGGTTTCTTTTGGTGTATTTTGTTTCCTTTGGATGGCCATACATTTCTGTTTCTTTGTATGCCTTGTGATTTTTTGTTGTTGTTGTAGTTGAAAACTGAACATTTGAATCTAATCATGTCGTAACTCTGGAAATCAGATTCTCCCTCTTCCCTGGGGTTTGCTGATTTTTGCTTTCATTTTTGTTTTTTGGTTGTGGTAGGCTGTGTCTGTGCCAAAGATCAGCCTCAGGTGTAAACTTGGGTTTTTCTTGGGTCTTTTTTAATCCTTTACCTTTCACTGGGTATGTGTGGTGGCTTTCTACATGCTTCTATATATGTGATTACTTTTGAATGTTCTAGACTTTAAATATCTGGCTCCCAAAAGGGGATGAAGAGAAAAGTAAAGGGAAAGAAGTGAGAAAAAAAAGAAAGAAAAAGGTCAGTTGCCTTTTAAATTCCTTAGAAGTCGCTTCAGTGAGAGGAGGAGAGGCTTGCAGCAGTTGGGGGACGGTTGCAACAGTGTCTGCCTGCCTACGTGTTTGTGTCTCCAAGATCAGGGCAGCAATCATTGATGAGAGTGCAGATCCCCAAATTTTGTAGGACAGGGTCCTTATTTTTGCACAAGCTGTTCCTGGAGCATGTAAAATCTATATATGGTCTTATATAGAAACCAAAAGCAAAAGGTTTTATTTAGGAATACAGACACACACACACACACACATACACACATATACATATAAACAGAATTGCAATTTGGGACATATACAAAGATTGAGGCGGTCTTTGGTATGTCCAAAGAACAAAGGTTCTTGGGAAAGAGCAAAGGTTACTGGGAAAGAGAAATGTTATTTAAAATGTTTTGAAAGAAAGTTCATTGGCACTAGCAAAGTCTTTCGGGAATTAGCAAACTCTGATTGGTGAGCGACGGTGGTAGGGGTGGCAGGTAAAACTCAGAGTCATGTCAGGTTGTTTCAGCAGCAACTAGGGAAAACTGGTATTCAGGTTATAGCAGGTGGTTTTAGCAGCTGGGCTTAAGACAGTTCCTGGAGCAGGTTCTTTGTGCCCTGAATGCTTTCCCCCCCTGGTCCCTCAACTCAGATTTAGCTGGATATGAAAGGAATAACTCCAATTTGTATAATCAGTTTTCACATTGCCTTAACTCTTATGCTTTAGTGTTTGTGACAGGTGGAATAATAGCCCCCTAAAGAGCTCCGGTACTAATTCCTGGGACGTGTAAATGTTACCTTGTAAGGAAAAAGGGTCTTTGTAGATGTGATTAAATTAAGGAGCTTGAGATGGGGTGATTATCTTGGATTATCTGTATGGGCCCTAATGAAATTACCCATGTGAGTAATGCAGAGGGAGATTTGAGAGACAGAGGAGGAGAAAACAGTGTGACCACAGAAGCAGAGATTGGAGTCATACAGCTATAAGCAAAGGAATGCTGGCAGCCACCAGAAGCTGGGGGTAAAGAGGGGATTCCTATAGAGCCTCCAGGGGTACTGATTTTGATACCATAGATACTGATTTCAGGTTTCTGGCCTCTAGACATGTGACAGAATATAGTAGTTAAGGTCAACTGTGTACTCCTTGTTGTCAGCATCCCTTTTATTTAGAATACTAAATACTTACTTTTTTTCATAGTCTAACTCAGTGCCTTCAATGTTATAACTGTGTTTCAGTTACGTATTGTTTCAGTTACATATTGCTGCATAACAAACCACCCCAAAATTTAGTGGCTTAAAATAACATTTTATCATTTCTCACAATTTTATGAGTCAACTGTGTTCAGCTGAGTGGTTCTTCTTCACCATGTGATGTCACATGGGATCACTCAGAAGGCTGCATTCATCTGAGACCTCCACTGGGGCTGGGATGACAAACATGGCTTCATACTCATCTGTCTGAAACTGGAAGTTGGACATAAATGACTGGGGCTGATGGGGGGCTTCTCTCCAGCAGGATAGTCAAAGCTCCAAGAAGGTGAATACAGAAGCTGTCATGCTTTTTAAAGCTTAAGCCAGAACTAGCACAGTATCACTTCTACTGTCTTCTGCTGATCAAAGCAACTCACAAGCATCCTAGAGTCAGGGAGAGGGGAAATAGGCTCACCTTTTTAAAGGAAGAAGGCATGCACATACAAGGAAAGACAGGAGTTCTGGGCCATCTTTGGAAATAAGTCTCTCACAGACTGTTTAGAAAATGATTATGGAATTAAACTATTAGAGATAACTTGATTCTGAGATTTTAGAGATGATGGGATACAACAGGAAACATTTTCTAAAAATTAATTCCTGAGGGAAAAAATCCACATAAGCCACCCAAGTGGGACCTTGCACGCATAAAGAGTTTCAGAGATTCGTGTTTACTCGCCAACTGGCTGTGTAATGAGAGGAAATGTGTTTTTTGGCCCACCCCTGAACCAGTGACTTCCAGGGGGGATGGCAGGGCACTTCCAGAACCATGACCTTTCACTATCCTCTGTGATAGCCAGCTTAGCAATTTGTGAATTCTCCATCTCAAAAGCAACCTCCCTTCCTGAAAGAGAAGGATTAGAAAAGTAACACCCGTCCAAGAATCTCATGGCTATCTACAGAGGTTTGGAAGAGAAACAAAGAAACTAGGAAGAGACCTGATCAGAGTCAGTACACTCAGAACAGAGGCCATGAGGAAGATTCCTTTCCTTTAACTTCCTGTGTGGTTTGCCTGAAGATAATTAAAAGGACTTCCTGGTAGAAGAACCATCATTAAGATTACATGGGATTGTTGAGTGTGAGATTCTCACCATGGGACTACTGTACTTAACTTATAGTTCTTCTTTCTAATCACTCATTCTTTTGTTAACTACTGTAGGGAGAAATGCTGGTGTCAGCCTAGTCACAGGTGGGGAGAGGATTCTAAGAACAGAGTCAGAGATGGTCCTCCTGGTGGGATTCCAAGCCCAGATTTCTTTTTATTATAATACTTGTTTCTTGTTTATTAATTTGTAGTTGATCATCTCCTTTGAAATGTGTGTGTATGCTTTGTCTTCTTTATAGGTTTGTTTCCTTTTGAGGGGTATTGTGTGCTCTTTAAGGTGGCTTGTTGTTTTTATCAGCAGTCACTGTGGCAAAGAAACACAAGCCCTTTCCTGATTTTTCTCCTGTGGGATGGTTTTATAGACCAGAATCTAGGGAATAGCTCAGTTTTAATGGTTTATTAGGTTCTCATTTGAAATATTAACTGGAAACCTCCAGGCTTTTGTCTTCAGCATTTGTTTCCATCTAATGACCAGGTTTATGGTGTTTGCTCTGTGGCCTGTGAATAAGTCCTGGTTTTTTTTGTTTTTTTTTTTTTTTAAACTAGATACAACCTATACCTTTGTAGCTGTTTACTATGCAGTTCCTTACTCCTGCATGTTTCTGCTTGCCTTTGCTAGCTTTCTCTTTTTATACCTTTGTATATCACCTGTTGATTTCTATTCCTGAGATGATTAAAAGGAATGTAGGATGTGAATGTAGGAAATGGGGAGTGCAAATGTGTTCTTTTTCCTTTAACACATTTCACCAAATGCTTTTTTTTATTGCATGATAGTTTTCATCAGGATGCTTTTGTTAAGCTCAGAAGCCTGTGCTTCTGGTTTTTCAACTTGTCATATGTATGGCAGATTTTTTTTATTATTATTGTTCAGGGTATCATGGGGGTACAAAGATTTTGGTTACATGTAATGCATTTGCCCCACCCAAGCCAGGGCTACAAGCATGTCCTTCCCCCATACAGTGCGTTCCGCTTCTGTATGGCAGATCTCAAGAGGAGGATTTCTAAAATAAACTGGAGCTTGATTTTAGTAAAAGTTTTTCTAGGCTGTTAGATGGCAGGCTGGATTCAAAGCCTATCATAATGGCCAAAGCTCAAATGCTCTTCAAACTCAAGAACTAGACCCTTGGCATTACCAAGATTAGATGTGGAATGTGCAGACAAAAGGGAAGCTCCTAACATAGGTAGAGTAGGGACTGTCTTCCACATATGGCTTAGCCCATGTGGGGGCAAGTTGTTCTAGGTTGGTATCTGGGTTGGTGCCCTGGAGGAACCTATGGACAGACGTGTTCAAACACAAGAGAAGCACAGAAGAGAGTGTAAGCACAGAGGCTACTGTGTTAATATGGATTCAGATTGCTAGGGAACCATTTTCGATAAATTGTGTCAAAAGCAGATTACAGAACAGTATATAAGGAGGAGAGAGGTGTAGGTAGATAAACATCAAACCATTAGACTGGTGGCTAAATTTGGGTGGTATTGTGGTGATTTTTAGATTTTTCTTTGCAGTAGTATTCTTTATTAACTAATTTATCCTCAATAAACAAGTAAGTAATGCTAGAATAATTTTTATAAAGCTTTTAAAATAAAACAAAATGGTGCCAGGCAGGCATATCATTGATTCAGTAAGCCTCTGTTGCCTGCCTACTTTCTTCTAGGCCCTGGCTGGCCTCTATGGAGTCCATTGGTGAACAGGTCAGGCTGAGGAGTGTCTCGTTAGTTTAGGTCACAGCCGCTCTTGCTCCTGGTGCCTTATACTTGGTGCAAGACAAGTAGAGTTCTGCAAGCAGCTTCTCTGTTTTCCCAAGGGCCTCTGATCAGCCTGTCTTTTCCTGGTGAGTTAAGGAATAACTCACCTTTTGTATAATCTCACAGTTTTGAGTTTAAGGCTGCTTCTTTCTTACCCTTTATCCTGACTTGTTAGTTTTCATCTATGTCTGTCTGTCTTATCTCATTCACAATTTTTGATTGTCTTCTTTTTTCTTCCTAGGAGCCTGAACTTACAGAGGTTTGGTTTTTCCTCTTTGATTATCACTTCTATTGTTTTCCTAAAGTTGCTGGGCTAGTTTTTGATCACATAGATAAACAGGTTTGAAATGTCTGTCACTGGAGAATTTACCCCCAGGGCTCACTATATCTGTGGAGGTAACCTATCAGCCTGTTTGCTTATTTGGGTGAACTAGAATTGAACTGTTTATAAACCAGTGAGACAAGCTTTATCTGTTTGTGTTTAAGAAAATTCAAGCCTTGGCAGGATACTCAATTTATTAACTCAAATGATGATTCTGAATGCCATTAGATCTATAGCTCATGATGCACTTAATTAAATTATTAATATTTACCATTTTAGCCATAATTCCTTTCTCCTTGTCTGTCTTAAGGATTCTGTCCTTTTGTTTTGCTTCACTCACTCAAGCAGCTGTTTATTGGGCACCAGCTGTGAATTGGGCATCATATTTAGTATCTGAGATGCTGTGGGAAAAAGAAGTTAGCTGACGTCTGTGCCTGTGCAGAGTATAATCTGGTAGGAGAAATAAGCAGGTAAACAAAAAGTTCCATGTATGACATGATGTAAGATGCTATGCTGAGGAAAGCACAGATGGTAGTGTAGAACCGAGAACAGCCACCTAACCCAGACTTGACCTGGAAGAAGTCTGCTTATGCCAAAACTTGAAGGATTATTTGGAGTTAGTGTGGCAAGTGAGGTGAGAGTAGGATGTGGGGGTGCAGAAGAAGTGTTCCTGGCAGAAAGTACATTTGCTACCACCTGGAGGGTAGGGAAAGCATAGAATGCTGATGGAACTAAAAAGATATTCTATATGATTAGATTGTAAAGATACAGAGGCAAGAAATATCTGGACAACTGAGTCATTATCAGGCTGAGGGGTTTAGATTTTATCCAAAAAAGTATATGGAGCCATTAATCTTACAATATCATATGATCTGATTTGTATTTTGGAAAGAGAACTCTTACCGCAGCAGAGAGGCAAAATGAAGGGGGAAGATGGTAAGCAAAGAGATTGGGTAAGAGTCAGTTATAGAATCTAGGGAAGAGATTATAGCAGTCAGACTTGGGGTGGCAACAATGGATATGGAGAGAAAGAGATGAACAGATACTCTGGAGATAGAAACAGCAAAATTTGCTGGTTGATTGAATTCATAGAGAATTTCTGGGCTTGGGAAGTTGGGGGGTGCATAGTTAGGTGGCGATTAGGTGGGTACCAGTCACTAAGAGAAGAAAAAGAGCATAAGGCATAGGTCTGAAGTCAACTATATTAGAATTTTTTTTTCTTCTCTGACTAATATTATTTGTTCCTTTATTGCCAGAATAGTTACTGGTCAGCTAAAATTTACAAATATTGTGCTGTGTATCAATTCAGAGGGATGTGAAGAAGTATAAGATTATGGTCCTTTACCTGCAGAAATCTATCTGTAGTTGAAGTGATAAGGTACACATTGAGTGAATGTGTGTTGGGCCACCGTGTTTCTACTCCCTCTCTAGCCTGGTCCATCTTCTCTTGTCACATATGTCTCCTGTTCAGAAACTTCCAAAGCCTATAAGATATGGGCGAAGCTGCTTAGTTTGGCATTCAAATTTCTAAACATTTTATACCAACATGTCTTTTCTACCTTCTCTTTTCATGAAGTCTTCTTGTCATCCAACCAGCTTATCTACCTACACCCCTCCATGCTGTCTTCTCTCCTTTTTAATCCATTCTTACTTATTTTTCCAGGCTTACCTTTGTTTCTATTTTCCTCACAAAACTGTGCAATGATCTTTTCTAACTCTGAACTTTTAGTGTAGTCATTATTCGACACATACAATGGTTTGCCTTAAATAATTATATTGTATGTGTATACTTTGTCATCCTAACCAGATTTTAAGTTCCAAGAGTGGTCTTTTATTGTTAGTATCTCCCCTAGGACCTAGTTCAACTTGAAGTATGTAGATACTTGTAAAAATATTTGCTACTTTTGTGAGAAAAATACAGTTACATCACAGTTTTGATCAAGCAGCAGGTGAGAGAGAGAGAAAAGACTCAGATGTTCCAGGATTAGAGATGCGAGATTCAAATGTGACCTAAAATGGTCTCATGATCTTGGCCTTTTAAAATAAGCTAGGTTACAGACCTATACAGGCAGCTAAAAACCTATGAAATTCTTTCACATAGAGGCACTATTATAAATAGTGATTCTTCACTCAGTATAACCATAAAAACTAATGTAGTACAATTAATTGAAGGCTGGTGTTAATATATTATCTGCCTAAGTTCTGGATTCCAGGTGCTGTAGACCTTTTGGTACAGTTGAGAATCAGAGGTGAGTGAAGTTTGAATAAGCCCCTTAGATAATTATGATATCCTCCTACTCGCTACCTCTTGAGGCTGTGTTTCATAATACACAAGAATTGTTAATATTGCATATCCTTCAGGCACAGTTCATAAATAGTTAGCCAAGTCTGTACTAGCTTTGGGCTGCTGCAGAGTTGAGATATGCTCCCTAGCAAGTACATGAGCTCAGCTCTTTTATGTTTGCAGTAAATTGGAATCCTGGCCTTTTAGGTGAGCTGAACCAGAATAGAGTCAACATTTTCTTCAGCATGTTAGAATAGAAGAACACCACCTGTATTCTCAGAGTGCTTCAACAAGGTCATTGTTCTCCTGAGGAAATAATTTTGGTTTTTCTTAAGCCCTGACAATGCATAGTTGATGCTTCAAAGTCCTATACCATCAAGCATGGCCACAGTTTTAACAGTTTATTTTTGAAAAGATGTATTTTTGGCTCCTAAAAATAAAAGTTAGGTAATGTTCCCCAAATATTTAGCTTTGAGTGATGTACCCTCTTCATATACCCTCCAAGATAGATGAGTTTGTAAATATTTGCTAAGGTAACTTAATGAAGTAATTTGCTGTTTGAGACAATTAGCTTTAATTCAATTAAACTAATGACTTTAATCCTAGAATAGTAGCTCTCCAGCCCCTTTCTCTGGCAGTATTGTGGTCAGTAGAGCCACTTATCTCTCAGAACAGTTTCTAGATCATACTGATAGAATCATATAGTCTGTATAAGTGAGAATGCTTATCTCTCTTACTCAACCAAGAGATACCAGGCCATTAAAAAGTGACTTATTCCTCTGGAAATTAATAACTTATTTCTCAAGAAGACATATCCAGGCTGAGCATGGTGGCTCATGCCTGTAATCCTAGCACTCTGGGAGGCCGAGGTGGGAGTATTGTTTGAGCTCAGGAGTTTGAGACCAGCCTGAGCAAGAGCAAGACCCTGTCTCTACTAAAAATAGAAAGAAATTAGCTGGACTACTAAAAAGATATAGAAAAAAATTAGCTGGGCATGGTGGCACATGCCTATAGTCCCAGCTACTCGGGAGGCTGAGGAAGGAGGATTGCTTAAGCCCAGGAGTTTGAGGTTGCTGTGAGCTAGGGTGATGCCACGGCACGCTAGCCGGGGCAACAAGAGGGAGACTCTATCTCCAAGAAGAAAAAAATAGAAGACATATCCACTGGCCTTTTTGGTTGTGTATGGAGAGATTCCATATGGGCAAGTATACTCAGGGATCCCAGTACTGAGCTCATACAGATTTACCTTCAGGGTACTCCTCCTTGCAAAATCAAAAGGCAAAGATGAAACTAAGAATGACAACTGTGATTGACTTTGGGGTCTTCTTCATAAATTCTTTGCCTAGGCCAATATCTGTAAGAGTTTTTCCAACATTTTCTTCTAGAATTCTTATAGTTTCATGCCTTAGGTTTAAGTCTATTATCCACTGTGAGTTGATTTTTGTGAAAGGTGAAAGGTGCATATCCTGTTTCAGTCTTCTGCATGTGGCTATCCAATTTTCCCAGCACCATTTATTGAATAAGGATTCTTTTTGCCAGTGTATGTTTTTATCTGCTTTGTCAAAGATTAGATGGCTATATGAGAACTGGGTTCTCAGGTCTGTTCCATTGGTCTATGTCTCTGTTCTTCTGCCAGTACCATGCTGTTTTAGATATTACTTAACTCCAGTGAGAATGACCTTTATCAAAAAGTCCCAAAACAACAAATGTTGCTGTGGATGCAGTGACGTAGGAACACTTCTACACTGCTGGTGGGACTGCAAACTAGTACAACCTCTGTGGAAAGTAATGTGGAAATACCTCTAAGAGCGACAAGTAGAACTACCATTTGATCCAGAAATCCCAATACTAGGCATCTACCCAAAGGAAAAAAAGACATTCTGTAAAAAAGACATCTGCATTAGAATGTTTATAGCAACACAATTCACAGTTGTAAAGATATGGAAACAACCCAAGTGCCCATGAGTACGTGAGTGGATGAATAAAATGTGGTATATGTATGTATACTATGGAGTTCTACTCAGCCACAATAAACAATGGTGATCTAGCACCTCTTGTATTATCCTGGATAAAGCTGGAGCCCATTCTCCTAAGTGAAGTATCACAAGAATGGAAAAACAAGCACCACATGTACTTATCATCAAATTGGTATTAACTGATCAGCACTTACTTGCACGTAGTAACATTCATCAGGTGGCGGCCAGATGGGAGTGGGGAGGAGGGGATGGGTATATTCACACCTAATGGGTGCAGTGTGCACTAGTTGGGGGATAGACATGCTTGAAGCTCTGACTCAGTTGGGGCAAAGGCAATATATGTAACCTAAACATTTGTACTCCCATAATATACTGGGAAAAAAAAAGAATAGAAACTGATGTTCTTGACCAGTTTTGCTTTGAGGTGGTAAAGAATGTAACAGTGACCTGTAGTGGAGTTGTTTTCCTTTCTCCCTGTAAAACCCAGGTTTGCAATTTATTAAAAAGCCTGTGGTTAAAGATTAGGTAAATTACGGTCAACCATACCATAGATTACTCTGCAGCCCTTAAATGGAAAAAAATAGATCAATGTGCCTGATATTGAATGAGTTTACAGATATAGTTTAGATGAAAAAATCAATGTGCACAAAAATATATAATATGCTTATTTGTGGGAGAAAAAGCTAATAAGTATGTACTTGTATATACTGAATTTTTTCAAAAGAAAAGTTGAATGCTATTACATAGTTATCTATGAGGAGGGGCAGTAGGTTGGTCTAGTGTATATTTTTTAACATTTGCATTTATTACCTTTTCCATTAAAATATCTAATAACAAAAAGGAAATGAACATTTTTTGGATAAAATGTCCAATAAATGTTTAATGAGTCTGTAATTTGGAAAGGGAATAAGGACTTTCTTTTTTTAAAAGGCTTGATTTACTGAATATGAAATAGATACAACAGAATATTTATAAAATGTATGTAAGGTTTAAAGAATAACAATGCAATAAGCACTTTGGATCTACCACCTAGCTTAAGAAATGGAACATTACAGTTGTTCCTCCTTCTCTGTGGGGGATATGTTTGAAGACCACCAGTGGATCCCTGAAACTACAGATAGTACTGGACCATATTTATACTATTTTTTTCCTATATATACATAGCTGTTATAAGATTTAATTTATAAAGTAGGTACAGTAAGAAATTAACAATAACTAATGATAAAATAGAACAATTATAATAATATGCCAGTATCATTACTCTTGTGTTTTGGGGCCATTATTAAGTAAAATAAAAGTTACCTACACACAAGTGCTGTGATACCAAGATAGTTGATCTGATAACCGAGTCGGCTACTAAATGACTAATGGGCTGGTGGCATATATAGCCTGAATAATGCTGGACAGAGGAATGAATCACATCCTGGGCAGGATGGACAGCATGAGATTTCATCATGCTACTAAGAATGACATGCAGTTTAAAACTGATGAATTATTTCTGGAATTTGCCATTTAATGTTTTTGGACCACATTTGACTGTGTGTGACTACAACCGTGGGTAAGGATATTTTTGGTTTTGCATTATGCAGTTTCAGTTACCTGCGGCCAACAGTGGTTTGAAAATATTAAATGGGAAATTCTAGAAATAAACAATTCATACATTTTAAATACTATATCATAATGCCTACATCACTTCATTTCATCACATTTTATCATTTCACATCATCACAAGAAGTGTGAGTACAGTGCGATAAGATATTTAGAGAGAACACATTCATTTAACTTTTATTACCATGTATTATGATCGTTGCATTTTATTATTAGTTGTTAATCTTTTAATGTGCTTAATTTATAAATTAAACTTTGCCATAGTTGTGTATGTATAGGAAAAAACGTGGTATATGTAAGATTTGGGACTATTCATGGTTTCAAGCATCTACTGGGGATCTTGGAATATATCTACTACAGATAAGGGGGAACTACCATAGTACAGTTTGTTCACTCTGTTGTTGGACTTACGGCTGCTATGCATATGCTTGTACAAGCCTTCTGATACCCATGTTCAAGAGTTTATCTAGGCTGTTTACCTAGGAGTAGCGTTTTCGAGTTACTGGGTGAACAAATCTCTGGTTTTCAAGAAAATTCCAAATTGCTTCAGAATTGTTCCAGTAATTTTCATTTTTGTCAGCAGTTTCAGAAAGTTATAATACTTGGTATTGTCAGACTTTTTAGTCTTTGCTAATTTGAGGATATAAAATAGTTTCTTGGTGTAGTTGAGCTTCTTTTTATTTTTTTTTTTGAGACAAAGTCTCACTTTGTTGCCCAGGCTAGAGTGAGTGCCATGGTGTCAGCTTAGCTCACAGCAACCTCAAACTCCTGGGTTCAAGCAATCCTACTGCCTCAGCCTCCTAAGTTTTTGGGACTACAGGCCTGTGCCACCATGCCTGGCTAATTTTTTCTATATATATTAGTTGGCCAATTAATTTGTTTCTATTTATAGTAGAGATGGGGTCTCGCTCTTGCTCAGGTTGGTTTCGAACTCCTGAGCTCAAAAGATCCACCTGCCTTGGCCTCCCAGAGGACTAGGATTACTGGCATGAGCCACTGTGCCCGGCCTTGAGCTTCTTTTTAAATGTTTATTGGCCACAAATGTTTATTTTCTGTGAAGTGTATTTTGATAGGTTTGTCCATTTTTATATCGAATTGTTTGTCTTTTGGTTATTAATTCATTGGATGTCTTCATATATTCTGAATACTGATTATGTAATTTGCAGATACATGCATACAAATGTTCTATTTGTGGCTTGTCTTTTTATTTTTAATTTTTAAAAAACTTTTCATTATGGAAATTTTCAACATGTCAAAATGAAGAGAATAGTATAACTACCCCCTGTATATCTATCACTCAGCTTTAGCAATGACCAGCATTTTGCCAATCTTATTTCATCTATTTCTTACCCTCCTATAAAGGAGACCCCAGACTTCCTGTAAATAACTTCAGTATACATTACTCAGTGATAAAGGGGTTTTAAAAAGAAATAACACCACACTATTATCACATCTAACAAAGTTAATAATTTATTAATATTCAGAATTTCCTTATTGTCCTAGAAATGTCTTTATATAGTTGTTTTGGTAGAATTGGGATCCTAACATCATCCTCACATTGCATTTATTCTTTTTTAGTTCATAAGTCTTTTAAGTTTCTTAGTCTCGTAGGTCTCTGTTAGTCTGTAACATTTTATACTCTTCCCCTGCCATTGACTTACAAGTAAAACCTGATAATTTTCCTGTGGAATGTCCCAAATTCTGGTTATGACTGAGTGCTTTCTTGTAGTACTATTTAACTTGTTCTTCTTTTCCTCCATATTTTTGCTAAATGACATTTAGAGTGAGAGACTTGATTAAATTCAAATTGAGTTTTCTTTAGGCAAGAATATTTTATAGGTAATGGGTGTGCTTCCTAATGCATGAGACATTTAAAGTGGTCCCACCTTTGGTAATGCTGAGATTGATCAGTGGGTTCATGTCAGGTTGTGTTATCTTGATTATTCCATTAGGAAGTTCCTTTTCAACCTTTCATTTAATAGTTTGGCTTCCATTTATAATCACTGCCTTGGACCTATTATTTTTTATTAGGGGTTATAAAATGGTGATTTTCTAATTCTATTATTTCTTCTCCATGTATTGGCTAGAATTCTTCTATGAAGACTGTCTTTAATTATTTGTTACTATTAATACAGTTTTTTAGGGGATATAGGATAAATGTTTTTCTTTTCCATTCTTTATTAATTTTCACAGTATTAAGTTGCTGTCCTAGCAACTTCCAATGGTGACCAGTAACATGAGTTATTACGAACTCATTATGCCATTTATTGATGTATTTCAATGTGTTTGTTATTTATTTTGATGTTTAAAATGTCATATCTTAGACCATTGTGGATCTAAAGCCTTATCAAATTACTCTCATTCCTTTTTGCATGATTCTCTTGCCCAGAACTTTAAAGGGTCTTAGACCCTTTTACTCATTTGCAAGCTAGTAAGTTAATGTGGCACAGTTTCCTATTAAATAGATGGTAGTAGAAGACATGAGACACCTGAGGTCAGAAATGAAGGGCAGTGTGTTACAGCAGTACCAACAGCCAGAGTATCAGCATTTCTGTGCCAGTGTCCTGAGCTCCAGTGTCCACAGAGCAGTGCAAAGAATTGTAGAGAGGGATAGATGGTACCTGTGTATGCAATGGATTGCTTTACAGGAGAGGAACTCAGTTAGGGGACCTTAATCTTTTATAATGGGCAGTAAACATGTCTTCCCTCTGTTCCAGAGGGGGATACCATATCTTCCAAGGCTGTTCATTATATTAATATAAACATCCTTGAATAGAGTCTAGAATGAAGGGCAGTCACTGCACTTCACTTTGCAGTATGTACAGTAATGTGGGAAGCTCATGGAGAATTGTCTCCCAACATCTATCCCTTATTTCTATACTGTCTTTTTTATTGTTACTATGATTATAAGAGAGAGAGGGTCTTGAACTGTTGTCTAGGTTGGAAAGCAGTGACACGATTGTAGCTCGCTGTAACCTCTTACTCTGGACACCATGTTTTGTAGTTGGATGACTTCACAGTAGGAATGACCAACCACAAGGTGTGAAAAAAGAATGAGTCAATTATACCTCTGGGAGGCTTCTGTGAATAACCAAGCATAACCTTATTTGGGAGAGATCTTCACAGTCATATGTGGGCTATAGGATCTCCTGGTGGTATTTCCTTAAACAATGGAAGGTCTCTGATACCCACACCTAACGTACAACTCACTATGTTTTGAGAAGAGAGGCAAGTTAATGCCAACTTAAACTAAAGAAATGGAGTTCCAAGAGCACACCTACTGCCCCTGTAAAGAAAGCATTTGTTTATAATTTGGAAAACTCTCTACATCAGTTAAGCTGCATATATTGACAATGCCTTCAACATGGCCTAACAACCAGCTGTTAACTATAAAGTTCCTAGTTCAGTGCAAATAATTGATTCTAGTTTTTGGTTTTGGAGAGACTGCTTTGTGGGCAGTCATTCCATCCTGTCGTGTTTTGCCCACACCAACAGCTGAGTGTCATTCGACTGCCCTTTGCAACGACTTAGCAATGGCTACAGAAAAGGGGGAGGCATCCAGAGTTGCGTGGAAGGGTTAGGTCCTGGAGCCAAGGCCATTATGTACAGTTTCTGATAGTTTTCTCAGTAAGGTTTTAAGGGGAAAGATAGTCAAATCATGCTTAGAGCCATCTGATGGAGGATGACAGACCCAGCAGTTAGTTAAATTTAATGATTTCATGACAGTTTGGGAGAGCTACATTTTCCTTGGTGAAGAAGGCTCTGTTTTCAGAAAAACAGAGACCCTTAACATTCTTCCTTCCCTCGTACCCTTCCCAGGTGTCAAGGTTGTTCTCTCTCCACTGCCTCAAAATCACTTGTACCATTTCAGTAGCTATAAGTGTACCTACCTTTTTCCAGTTATTTCCTACTTGCAACCACACATTTTGTCTAGAATGGTCAAGTGCAAGAGAGATAAGGCATTTTTATAAAACTTATAGAAACCTATTATGTCCCCCATGGGCCACCTTAGGAAGATTCAGCAAATAATGTACTCAAATAAGTGGTCATTATCTTATGATTTAGGACCAGGTCAATCCAGGTGGCTATACAGAATTAAGTTAGAATCTTCTAAGGATTCTTTGGCCAGACTGCCATATGGAAGTTGTACCACCTAGGCTGCCTGGAGTTGTCATTGGGGAAAATAAAGAAGCATGCCAGGAGTGGTCAGGGCAGAATTGTAAATTTTCAAAATAGGTCAAAAACTTCATTTATTATTTTGTATTTTTTCTTTATGCTCTTTTAAAGTTTTGAATTCAGTAGAATTTAATTTTGTGTAGAGTAGGAGGCTGGAATTCAATTTTAATTGCCTGTGGGTAATCAGTTATTAGAATACTTTTCTCTATGATCTATAGTGTCAGCTGATTCACAAATGAAATTTTCATATATGTGTGTTCCTGTGTGTTCTATTTTATTCGTTTCGTTCTCTCCACAGTGTCCTAATTTACCCAAGTTTTATGATATTTTTAGCTATCTGATTGAGTTCTCCAACCTTCTTTACAATTAGCTTTGCCACTCTTACTTTTGGCCCTTGGTGTGTCTATATACATTTTAGAATCTACTTGTCAGGTCACTTAGACACACATACACACACACAAACACACACAATTACAGTTTTTATTGGAATTGCATTACATTTATAATCAATTTGGAGAGAATTTCATTGTTATAATATTGACTCTTCTAATCTATGAACATAGCACATCTCTCTATTTAAGACTTATCTTTTTTTATAGCATCTCCCTGTTAAACATACATCAATGTAGAAAAAAAGAACCTTGACCTCTATGTCATACCATACTCCCAAATTAACTTAAAATGTATCATAGATCTCAATGTAAAAGCTAAAACCATAAAGCTTCTAGAAGAAAGCATAGAATATCTTTTTTAGGTAGGCAGAGATTTCTTACAGAGGCCATAGAAAGCATGAATCATAATGGAAACAATTTTTGATTAATTAAACTTCATCAAAAAATGTCAAACTTCTGCTTATCAAAAGACATTATTAAGAAAATAAGTTGGCAAGCTGCAGACTAGAAGAAAGTATTTGCCATGAATATATGTGCTTTTCCTTTGAAAAGCAACTTATTAATAAAAATGGTTAAAAATCTTGAGTAGATATTTCACAAAGGGCCATACCAATGACCAAATCACATGAAAAGTGTTCAGCATCATTAGGCATCAAGGAAATGCAAATCCAAATCACAGGGAGTTATCACTACCCACAAGGATGACTAAAATGGAAGGAAAAAAAAAGACAGCAGCAAATATTGGAAAGGCTATAGGGCCACCAGAACTCTCATTTATTTGGGGGAATATAAAATGTTATAATTATTTTGGAAAACTGTCAGTTTCCTAAAATGTTAAACATATTGCAGTTTTATACTCAGATACTAATCCAAGAGAAATCAAAACATGTTCACAGAAAGGCTTATACAAGATTTTCATAGCAGCTTAATTCACAATAGCCAAAAAATGGGAAGAGCCATGTCTGTCAGTAGAAGAAAGAATAAACATACTTGCATGTTCATACTACTCAACAGTAAAAGAACCAGACTACTGATATATCGAATACCATGGATAAGTCTCATACGTCGAATATCATGGATAAGTTTCATTCATGCTGGATGAACAAAGCTCAAAAATTATGTATTATTAGATATATATGAAATTCTAGAATAGAGAAAACCGAACTGTGGTGATAGAAATCAAATCGGTGGTTCCTCAGCGGAAGTTGGCTGAGAAGGAGCATGAAGGAACTTTATGGGACAGTGGAAATTTTTTGAGTCTTATTAAGGGTGTGGATTACATGAGTATATGTGGATCAAATGGTACACTCAAGATCTGAGCATTTTTCTGCATGTAAAATATGTTTCAGTTTTTAAAAATGTGATATTCTGAGTCTCCGTTAATTGGAGTTCTTTAATAGTTACAGAGACAGGATATTTAACTAAATTCTATATTTTGCTTGAGCTTTTTGATCAGTTATACAATCTGAGGAACTGTTTTTAGGACCTTGGTAGAGTTCAAGAGTAGTTTTTATAAAAATGGAAAAGATAATCCTTACAGGTTCCATGGGGTACCATGGAACCTGTAAGAGATCTGTAGAACCATGTGAGATCTGTAGAATTTCACATGCCAGGTCTGTACTTCTGATAACCGTACTCCAAACCAGTGGTTCTAAGTCAGGGACCATTTTGTCCACAGGATATGTTTGGCAATATCTGTAGACATTTTGATTGTCATGATTGCAGGGTATAGGAAGGGTGTTGTGCTACTGGCCTCTAGTGTGTAGAAGCCACAGAGGCTGCTGAACATCCTACAATGCCCAGGACAGCCCCCTGAAACAAAGAATTATTTGGTATAACATGCCATTTGAGGTTGAGAAAGCTTGTTCTAGACTTGCTGTAACCACCAAAGCTGAGTCAGTCTCAGTTGATTGGTGTTGATTATACTCATAGTTGAAATCAATTGTGGACACTTGGCATTTTCACAGATTACATATTTCTTCCTTAACAGAATTTAATATGAATATTTGTAAACATACATAATCTTAAAATTTGAGATAAAAGACCATGCATTAAGAACACTTCCAAAATCAAAATTATATGTATCATTTCTGTTGATTGTTAAACTCTTAAGATGCTGTAATTTTTGTTTTTAACTGTTATTGCATTAAATATCCAAACTAATGACCCTAGTTATCTTCCTATTTTAAAAAAGGCTTTATTATCAAATCAGAGGAAGGTAAATGATACTAATTTATCTTTTTCCCCCCACTCCACAGAATGACAGGAAGAGAGTTTTTCTCTCGTTTTCCAGAACTCTATCCTTTTCTTCTCAAACAGTTGGAAGCTGTAGCCAATACAGTGGACAGGTAAGGGGGAGAGAATTGGGTGGGGCAAAATGAAATTGAGGATGTGAATTACTTCATTAATTGAGATTTTCCCCATAGGCAACTGTTTTTAATAACCCCTTGTAACACAGATGGCTTTCTTTTTAAGTGCTTCTTTATAATTACATCATGTTGCCTGGCTGGCTCTCCATAGTAGATTTGTACATGAAAAGTTGTATAAAATACTGTTTTTATATTGTATTTTATATTTTAAGCCCTTTTTTATTTTAAATTTGGTAAAATTTCAGTTTCTTCAGTGTTATATAGGAAGTAACTTAGAAACATAGTGATTTCATCTGTTCAGAATTGTTTTCTTCCTATTATTTTTTTTTAAATCTGTGTGTTTACATACTGAGTTTGCTTAATCCGCACCTGTCATTTTTTATCACTGGCCTGTTGCAACTTACCATTGTGAAACTACAGTACTTAGCTGACTAATCTGGAACCTATAATCATAAATGGTACTGATCTATCTGAGCAAAAATGGCCAGTGACTGTCGAAAAACTAACCAAAGCCATCAAGAGGGCTTCCGATCTTACTAGGGTAGATAGAAAAATTCACCATTGTCCTTCTAATCACATCGTCTAGCTAGTAGTAGAATTTTTAGTATGGACATCTTAGAACATGTGCTTTTCTATTCTTCCAGCAATTTTTGTACTTGGTATGAATGTACACTAGCTGTCTATAATTAGAAAATAAAATTATATCCGTGAATTTTACTTCTGTTTATGATGTATTTCCTCACATTAGTAGTTTGCGCAGACATGCTTTTCTGGCCCTACTAAGTCACTGCTTGTTTCATGCTTTCTTAAATACATTTGGGTGTCCAAAGTTTCACATTTTATACTCTGGAACAGGCACCTCTCTACTGTATGAATAGTTCTAATCAAAAGAGCAGACACTCTAGTTAAGCAAATGATTAGCTTTGAGAAGAGGATCATGTGGAAAAGCCCAGTCCGTGGCTTTGCCAATAATTTTTCCTTATCATGCACATTAGGAAGATAGGAAGTGAATAGAGAAAAAAAAAGGAAAACTATATCCTTAATCAGAGAGAGTGTTACTTCATATACATCATTATTTAAGGAGAAAAAATGTTTGAAGATAGTGCCTCACTACTTAAATTTAAATTTTAAATCTTTTATGTGCAATAATTTTTTTTCAGTGATATGGGAGAACTGAATCGTCATCCAAGCATGTTTCTCTTGCTTTTGGTATTGGAGAGACTCTACCCTTCCCCAATGGATGGCACTACTTCTACTCTCAGCATGGCACCTTTTGTTCCTTTCATTATGAGGTAGAGTCATACTGCCTGGAAATAGTGGGGGCGGGTGTGGGGGTTTTATGGGAATATTTTATCTTGTTCTTATTTCAGAAATTATAGTAATTTTTTTTTTTTTTTTTACTTTGGAAGGGGTCTTGTGAAAGTAGGGGCTGGGGCTTATTGCCATTACTCCCAACTGGCCTCTAATATTTCAGAGGAAGGTACTTACATCATGAATACAGAAGCTCATTATATATACACCTGTGTATATTTTCCTTGGAGCCCTGCCTAATGGCAGGTAGTGTTGACAGGAGATACCCCTTTTGAAAAACATAGCCTGTTGTTTGCATTATCCCTGTTTTGACCCTGGCCAGCACGGGGCAGGCTTGGTCCTGGTGTTTATCTCTTGTCTAGGGGTTCAAGAGGATATCAAGACATCTGGCTCTTCAGTCTGGAGGAGTCTGCTAGGGGGTGGAGGGGATAGCATGTAGATGGCACACTGCCATGGGGCATGAGTTCCCACTCATCTTCTTTTTTAAGCTTAGACTACCTGAAAAAGAGCCATGAATATAGAGGATGCATGAAATAAAATAACAGGCTTTTCTGCTTCTAGAGCCTGCCACCACTTCCTGTGTTACATTTTTTTCAGGCATCTGCCACCTTCTGATTATGTTGTTCATTTTGGATCAAAGGCCTCAATACATAGGCTTCCAAAAAGTATTGAATTTTCTCATGAAACATTTCAGAATCCTGTCATATTATTTAGCTTTTACCTTTCTGCTTACCTCAGTAAAATAGCACCTTCATCTTTATCTCTCTACTGAAAATCAAAATAGACTTAGAGCAGAAGGATAAGAACCTAAACTCAAGAGAATAAGCTTGTTATTTATGTGGTATCCTGGGTTCTGCTTCCTGGTTTCACTGAGCTGACTTATGCATTTTAATGTGAGAAACCATAAAACATGAGATTCTGGCATGTGAATGCTGTAGCCATTTGTTTGTGCCAAGCCCTGGCAGTGGCTGTGTTATCTTTGATCACAAAGATGACTCACTCAGACTGGTTTTTGTTTCCTGATACACAAAGTTACCAGTCTCCCTCATCCAGGGTGATTCATTTTAGGAATTTGGGTGGTAAATTTTACTTTTGGGGCCTTAACATTTTTTCTTTCGCGAATAACTTGAAAGAACTAAGAACCATTTTCAGAAAGTTGATGCAAGGGGGAAAGGTGTGTGCACAGAATCACATAGTATACATGAGAGACAGATTTGATTTAGAACCTTTTCATCTGTATTGAGAACCTTCAATTTATAGAAGCGTTTTACTAATCAGTCTTACTTGTTGCATCCTAGAAACAAGAAATTACTACATTGAAAGCATCCTTCCAAACTGTTGTTTAATTAGTTTACATATAATTAGAATGTTCATTTTACTTACATGCAAATTACCTATTATATAAAATGAAGATTGCCTTGATACAGAAGATTTAATTATTGCTTTGAGGGCAATATACTTAGTGCCTCATTTTTTAAACTCAAAAGACACAAAGTAAGAAGTTTGTAATCATCCTGTTCTTCCAGTGAAAATGCCATGGTTAATCATTGCTTTCTACCTGAGTAAAGATTCATAGAGCACTACCAACAGCAGAAGTGCCACAACTGATTCCTTAATTAGAAAGTTAATAGGTTTTGATTTATTGAGTGTCTGTGTGTTATAGAACAGTACTTCTTGAACTTTAAGATATAATCATTGCTTGGGTATCATGTAAATTCTGATACAATAAGTCTGGGGTAGGACCTGAAAGTCTGCCTTTCACACAAACTTCTCTGTAATGCCAGTGTTGCTGGTCTATAGATCACACTTGGAATAGCAAAATTAAATTTGGAGCACTAAACTTAAATACCATCAGAGCCACACACAGAGAAGACTTCAATAAACTAGACCAGGGGTCCTCAAACTTTTTAAACAGGGGGCCAGTTCACTGTCCCTCAGACTGTTGGAGGGCTGCGCTATAATTTTTAAAAAACTATGAACAAATTCCTATGCACACTGCACATATCTTATTTGGAAGTAAAAAACGGGCAAAAACACTCACAGGTGGCCCGTGGGCTGTTGTTTGAGGACACCTGAACTAGACTGTAGTAGATGGGAGGTCATACTTGGTTAGGTTATTCAAGGGGTTTATTAAGAAGTAGATTTTGACCCAGGAATTCATAGAACGGGCAAGAAAGTGTTCTGAGCAGACTGGTCAGTAGGAAAATAGACCAGCCTTTGTTGAGCCCTGACTTTTTGCCAGGCACTGAACTGAGTATTTTGATTACTGTGACTCTCTGAGAGGAGGTGTCATCACCTCCATTTTCGTGCTGAGTAAATTGAGGTTCAGAGAGCATACCAGTTACAGAGCTGGAATTTGAACCAAGACTGCAGGACTTGTCAGGAATGTTACATGTCCTCTTTCTATTACACCAAAACAAGCAGATGCCTCTTTTGTAGCCAGTGACTTTAGCTATGCTGAGAGAGGGCCCATGAGGCCTGAAATTTATGCAACTAAGTGCGATGAGGAGCCTATGTCCACAGTTGGTGCATCTGAGTACAGGCTGTTTGGGGAATGTAGAGGTAATGTCCCCACCAGTGGTGGGATCTGCTCCTTACTTTGCTTTTCTTGTAGGAAAGGTGGCTGATTGGATTGATCTGCCATCTGTGGTCAGGCACCCATGGGGACAGTTGCCTGGGGTTATGGGATTGACCCGGGGCCAGACACAGAGGAACACTGGCTCTTCTTTCTTGACCATCTTTGGTGAAGTGGAAGGCCGTAGATTTAGAGTTAGAAAACCTAGTTTTGAGATTTATCAATTATTGCAGGGACAACCCATGTTACCCCAAAATATTCACTGGGGAGATGAACTATTATATAAATAGATTTATTTAAAAATAATGTATTTGATAAAACTTAACACATTGGATTTAGATTACTTCTGAGAAAATTATTCATGAAGAAAGTGAAAGGTTGATCATAAAACCTATCATTCCAGACAATGTTTGTGGTTATAGTCAGGTAAAGAATAGGCTGTTCTGACTTGGGTTAATAGCTAGAAAGATAGGACATGCGCAGTGGATAGGCAGTATTTTATTTTTGTAGCATTATTATTGGTGATTTATGGACTTGGAAGCACTCTAATCAAGCTCATGGATACTATAAGTTTAGCTAAAGAAAAAATTCTCAGCTTGTGGGAGTAGTGCAAAGGTTGCTCTGACTATGTTAAGGTGAATTGCACAGTGAGAAGATTAAAAGCCTCAACTACAGCTTTTTATTTCCCTTTGATTTATATATGCCGACCTGCTATTTTCTTCCTCTCTGAAAGATATTTGTAGCATTATTTGTATTTTTAGTCCTTTATCCCATATTTAAGAATTTATCCAAGCCTATTTCTCTGTTGATTTTCTTTGTTGACTTAAATCCTAGAAGTTGTTGATTTGGATTTTCCAAAGTTATATGTATATGCAGTTATGATTGTTGCATCACCTTGGAACAGAAATGATAATGTTAATCCCAGTATCTTGTTTATAAATTTTTTAATCCAGTATATTTTATGATGCTGTGTTGAGTCCAAATATACAGCCCTTTACCATGTGAATATGATGCCTTCAATTTAAGACCATTGATTTTTCAGTTCAGATACCACAAAACAGAGAGATTCATGCTTTACAGTCTCAGCTGGCTTTCTGAACACAACTCACCAAGGCCCACTTGTCTGGGACTCTAGAGACTAGAAAGTCTTTTCAGAGACCCAAAAGTCTGGGGACATGCATCTTTTGAGTTCCCTTTCACAAGCAAGTTTCAGTTGAAGAGCTATAGGAAACCACTTATGCCCCAAACCTAGGACCATGGAGTCCTGAACAGAGCAAAGGCCCAGGACTCAAGAGACCTGATTCTCTCCAGGCTCTGCCACTTAGTCACTAGCTGTGTCATTTGGACAAGGCTCTTTATCATCTCTGGACCAGTGTCACCACCTGTGTGTATGTGGAGATCAGTTGAGACAGAAAGTACCTTTTATGGTTGATAGCTGAGATCTGATTAATACCTGTGGGAGAAATCCCTTCACTGCCTTTATAGGGCTTTTTTGTTTTTTTTAGGTGATGGAGTCTCGCTCTGTCACCCAGGCTGGAGTACAGTGACATGATCATAGCGCACTGCAGCCTTGAATTCCTGGGCTCAAGTGATCTTCCTGCATCAGCCTCCAGAGTAGCTGGGACTACAGGACCATGCCACCATGCCCTACCAATTTTTTTATTTTTTATTTTTTGTAGAGACAGGTTTTCTCTATGTTGCCCAGGCTGGCCTCAAACTCTTCACCTCAAGCAATCCTCCCCTCTCAGCCTCCTGAGTAGCTGGTGTTACAGGTGCAAACCACTGGACCCAGCTTTTGGGGTACTTTTAAAAGGATCTTCTCTACTCCCACCTTGTTTATTTTTCTCTTCCTTTTTATTTTTTTTTAAAGAGAGACAGGCTCTTACTGTGTAGCCCAGGTTGGCCTTGAAATCCTGAGTTCAAGTGAGTCGCTTGCTTTTCTTTTCTCTGAGAAATATTGAAGTACAAATAGCAGTACAGTCTTAATTAAACATGTGACAGTGGAAATCACCCATAGGAACCTATGCAGTAGAAACTTTTTTAGTTGAAATATGAAAATCTAGCCAATAATCACAGAATTAGAAAATATATGTTTTATATATTTTAAAAATATTTCATAGAACCCTTTGATTCTACCAGTCTTGAAAAAAGGGAAATTAGGGATACAAAAACTAAGAGTTTGTTGGTCCTTTAAAGCTTATGATATTAGGGAATAATATTGACTCTTGTTTTCTTTTCCTTGAAAGTTACATAATTAAGGGATTATCACTTTGCTCCTTATTCAGGTTATGAAGTTGAAAGAGCTTGTATTCCATAGTGTTGAGTAGACAGTAGACAGTAGTTGACTTCCATTTTCATTTGTGATTGTAATACCAGGAACTCTCCTTCAAGGCTGCACATCGCATTTCTGTTTGTTCTGCCTTCCCAGAATTTGTATAGATAAGCAGAGGGCAAGATTTGCTCTATAGAGAGAGAAATGAGGCAGAGATCGGTTAATACACTGCTGAGAAGGAAGTCATGCCCTCCTCACTTTATCTCCATTGCCCCTCCTAATCACCTGTCCCTTCTCTTAGTGTCCATAGCATTTGTTACTTAAACCCTTGCCATTCCTCGTTACTGTGCCATTCTGTAATGCTCAGTGCTTGTTCTCTCTAAGTAAATCTTAATTTCCTTCCATTCAGAAGCAGGTATGGGGTGTTTTTGTTTGTTTATTTTTTGTTATCTTTCTC
This sequence comes from Microcebus murinus, assembly GCF_040939455.1. Taxonomy (NCBI): domain Eukaryota; kingdom Metazoa; phylum Chordata; class Mammalia; order Primates; family Cheirogaleidae; genus Microcebus; species Microcebus murinus. The sequence goes on along the minus strand of NC_134106.1, from coordinate 35,339,500 downwards.
TGTCTAGCCGAATTTGGGCACAGGGTTGGATTGAGTAATGGAAAAATGAAGCTAATTTGGAATTAAAGCTTTTTGTATCTGAGCAGATATGTGTATCTCTGTAGTACTCAAGGGACTTCTAGTCCTACAATACTGGAGCCACATTTTGTATCCCACTGGTTACTGTTTATGTAGGAAAGAGGCTCAGCTGGGTTTTGTGTTTTACCTGGACTTTGAGAAGTCTTATGTTCTAATGTGAGCTCTGACATTTGCTTTTATGGTGATTTTACCTCTCTGACCCTCTATTTCCTTTTCTATCAAATGGAGGTATTGAACTGGACGTTACCTAGGTTCTGTCTAGCCTTGTGAGCCTGTAACTGTGTTCCTACACTGTGAATTCTCCTCTGAATGCCTTCCAGTGAGCCACTATGGAGGCCCACCTTCCAGCTACCCTGCTGCAGTCATTACACATACCATTATAAACAAGCCAGAACACGTGAGGGAAAGCCTCCCAGGTTAATGTAGCATGACTAGAGGAAGTGTGTTAACATCTACTATATAATGGGGATAATCGTGCTTACAAAATAAAGGATAAAAGCTCCTTGGTTTGCATGTTAAGAAAAATTTTAGAGAGAGGAGGGGATTGCTAGTGGATTGCTAGTGTAATGGTGATAGCGATCAGATTTTTTTCAATCCCTGCTTTGTCTTGTCTCTGCTGGTCAACTTGGAGGGAAGAACCTGAAACCAGATGCATACGAGGTGATAGAGAAAGGACACATCCCTGGTCCTAGATAAATGAAAGCCTCGGGTGTAAGTGAGGCCAGAACTATGTCTATATTTTTTGGGAGATGTGGGGTAGAAATGTTGTGTCAGGAGCCTGTAGAAATATTTTCAAAAGAGAGAGGAAAAGGCATTTTGTTAGTGACCAGACAATTGTGTTGCTATTGATTGATTTAGACTGTATTATTAAATGGATCTCTTGCAAGGGCTTTGTACTTTATTTGCTGAGAACTAGTAAGGATTCCCTAAGAATAAGTCATGCCTGAGTCACCTCATTGTTTTCATGGGATTACTAGGCTAGATGAGAACAATGCAGCTTTATCCAACATCTGAATTATTTACTTAAATGAAGACAGAAGATAAGCATGCAATCTTCATTGCATGCTTATCAAATCTGTGAGGGAATCAAGATTCAAAATAGTCTTTAAGCATGGGAGTGACAAACACAAATTCAGGCACATGGCCATTATCTCTGCATGGAGAGGAAAGGGAGGCTGGGGAGGAAGGGATGAAATTGAAAAGCCATATACTAGGAGCTTCAGTTTTATTTGTAATATGTTCTTAAGCTGGGTGTTGGGCAAATGGTTAAATGTCATGTTATGCTCCATACTTTTTTTTTTTTTGTATGTCTGATTTAGTTCATAATTTATAAAACAGGATTCAAAATAGCCTTGGAAGACTGGATGGATGGGCTGAAACTATCAAGATAATATTTCATAGAAATATGTATCACCTTGTGATTTTTAGAAGTAAAATCATAATTGTGTATATGCAGAATGAGAGGGATATTTGGCTTCACAGCAATTTTTATGAAAAAAAAAAGAAAAATCCTGTTGAATGAGATTTCCTGTTGAACCATGAGAAAACAATATGACACTGTTGCTGCTTCCAGATAGTGGAGGCTTTGGTCCCGCCTAGCTCTGCTAGTTAGCCTATACCCACATTATTCTGTTTGCTCTGCTCTGGGCTCCCCATTTTAGAAGGGTCACTGATAAACTAATATTTATCCAGGGGAGGTGACTGTGATGAGAAGGAAGCTAAACATCTGGAAACAGACTGGAAAAGACTTAAAGGCAACATGGTAATGGTCTTTACATATTTAAGAGGCTGCCATATGGCAGAATACACATAATTTCTCTTTTTTTACTCCCAATGGGAAAGTAGGAAGTAGGTGTAAGCTTTTAATATAAAGAATTTTGTGGAAATTAGTATTATAACCATCAAAAAACCAAACATATTTCCGTAATACTGAGCTTGCCCATCAGTGAAAGTGTTCTAAAAAAACTGATCATATGTTGAGCATATTTTTTAAAGGATTTCTGCAGTGTGTCCGAGTTTGAGTTAGCTGATCATCACAGTATCTATTTGGGATGTCTTTTTTCAGAATAGCTGAACAACTCAGCTATAGATTCTAAATGTGCAGTGAGTGAAATAATAAACCTGCCTCTAAATCTGCAACACGTATTTGTACATTTTTGCTTATGGATTCCCCACTCTCCCAAAGAAAAGAAGTTGGGGTGCTGTTCTTGGCATGGCCCATGAGGTCACAGTGGTCTGCCCTACATGGTGCCCTTTAGAAATTAACCCACTTAAATTTAGCCTCTAAGTAACTTTTATAACTTTGTTCTGGATACTTTTGAAAACATTTTTTTGGCATATGAAATATTATGTCTGAAAAGCATTCCGTATTAATTTAATTATCTTTTTTTGTGGTTGCTATGTTTTTCTCCATTCCAGATGTTGGCTTAAGCCACGTTTGTTTTCTGACATGCATAAGGAACATCTGAGTCGTTGAGAAGTCAGAGATACTTTTCCAAACAATGATTAAAATAGATAACTCTTTGTTATCCAAATTTCTCAAAGGATCTTCTCTGAACAGAGACACATGAAGAGTACCGGAATCTCCAGGCTTTAACCACCAATAGAAACACCTGAGAGTAGGACTTTGCTGGTGCTGTTAATGTAGAATTTCCTCCCCCGGCCAGCCTGCATGTTGAAAAAAACTCTGCCCAACATGTGGTTACCACTAAATTCCATGAGGTTTAGAGAAAAGGAGTAGAGGAAAGGAGTCTCCCTCATCACTGTAATATGCTAACAGTTGTTGGGTGAAAGAAGGGAACTACTACTCCATCGATCTGTGAAACCCTGGCCCCCTGGTTTGTTTCATTAGTATGACTGTCTGATACCAAGTCAGGCTTGGGAGCCAGATTGTCAAGGAGCAGATGTTCAGTGCTCCTCAGCGTTTTTTTGTTTTTTTTTTTTTTTTCAGCTGCTCAGTTTTTTTCTTTGTGTATAGGCCTGGCTTGTACCCACTCCTTTCTTTCAGGCAGACATGTAAATGACCCCAGCATTACCTTCCATGGGGCTATTTGTTATATTACAGAAACCTACATTTTGAAATAAAGCATTTCAACTCTGGTGAGGATCTAGAAGCAGAGATTAGAAGGATGTTTCCTAATGCTGCCAAAATCACATTGTTTGGGCAGCTACTTACTCTGCCTTCTTTTTACCATGGCTGTACCTAGTACTTTTATTTGGAGAGCTGTGCTCATGGCCTTTTGAATTTCCGAATTCCACCCAAGGGTAGCTGAGGTTCAGCATGTGGAATGAAATCATGTTTTCTGTATTGTGTGGCTTTTTTTGCAAAGAGTTCTGGCATAAAAAGATACTCTGTCATCTGTCACCAATTTTTATCTCTCAGTTCCTAGAGAGGGGCCTGGCCGTCTTCATCTGTGGTGCCAGATCTCTTAAAGACCATTTTCTAAATATGTTTTTGAGCAAAAGGTATGAGAATTTCACCTCTTATGGAATGCATTGACAAAGCAAACTAGAAAAACAAAACTTGTACGGACCAGCTTTTCTTTAGTGTTATCTGTTCCTTCAACAAGCGAGTTCAGGTCATGTTAGAACAAGTGATTTGATCTGCACACAGTCACATTCTTAGGTGAAATTTCTGACAATGATGATAATCTATGGTCTATTGCTGCCATTCACACTGGAAGTTCAAATCCAATTAGCTAATCGATGAACCAAGTATTTGTTAAACATCTATTGTGTACCAAGCTAGTGTTAGGTCTTGGGATATAAAATAAAGGAAAAGATCTTTATCCTTAAAGAACTTACAGTTAAGCTAGTGAGATAGAACACATGAGCCTGACATAGTGTATATTTATAATACCACTTAATTATATGATGTATACACTAAGGACTGAGGCCTAGAAAGAAGGGAAAGAGCACCAGTGGGTTGGAGAAGTCCAAGAGGTTTTCCAAATATAAGGCAGGAAAAGAATGTGGAAATTCAGTCTACCATCTCAAGGACTTTTAGAAATTTCCTGTGGTGATTAATAGCTCATGCAAGAACAGGGAGGTCCAATGAGGGGAAGATAGCGATAGAGAATTTTATGATTCATAACTTGGAAGGCATCATAAAGACCTTTGCTTCCACCAAGGCGGACCCAGGAAATTCACAAAATAAATGGTTTGCCATTACATAGGAGAAATCATTGATGGTGAATCTTTGGTAACTTTAATAAAGAACAGTATTTTCCCCAAATGTTGCGTTTAAGTCTTGTGAAAATAATGAATAGTAGTGGGAAAAATGTTAATTTTAGCAATATTTAAAATTTTAAAATATTCTAACATTTTTCCATAACGAGCTTTTATTCCTTATCTTAAATATTTTCTCAAAAATTGTAGCCAAGGTGCTCAGTAGGCATTTTTTAATGCTGAATTGAAAGATTTCACAATACCAAGCTCCAAATGCTGACTAATATGCATTCATCTTATCCTACAATATAGGGAACATTTTAAGATCAAAAATGAATTTTTTCTCTTCAGGCAGAAAATATGGATTAGGAAATAGAGCAAGAAGGTAAAGATTAATTATAGTAGGCTTAAAGTGAGGACAAGGGAAGATAATAACATGGTATGTTTTGGTTATCTTTCCCCATGGGCATAGTTTTTCCCTCTCTCCCTCTGGGCCTTGACCCTCACAAGTCTATTTATAATCTTCTAGTAAAAACAAGCTGCATTTGTCACATCAGCTGCATAAGTTACGTTCACCCTCACATCCTTTTACTTTTTCCTTCCTATTTTGTCAGTTGCCTTGAACATTAAGAATCAGAATTGCTTATCTTGCCTCCCCGCCAAACCAATTACAAGTATGCTCTTCTTCACTATTTATTCTTGTCTCTTTATTTTGTGAGCACTCTTCATCACCAGTCCATCCATTAACTATATTTACTGAGGCCCTACTTGTATTTGTGCCCTTATCCAACCTGATACCCCTACTCTCATCATTTCTTTCTTATAAGAGAGGATAGAAGCCATTAGGCATGAGATCTCTCCATGGAGACACCCACTTTACCTACCCACAGCTCCCTCCTTTGTTTTATAGCCAGACTCTTGGAAAAGGTGGTCTGTATTTAGTCTCCACTTCCTCCTTAACCCATTGCAGCCTGGCCTCTTCTTCTACCACCTGACTAAACTGCCCTGACAAAGGTGAAATAAGAATGACCTCCTAATTATAAAAGCCACTGGGTGCTTTTCAGTCCTTGTCTTTCCTGATCTTTCTCTGGAGTTTGACACTATTACAAATTCCTTTCTTTTCTATCTCTTTTCTTCTGGGGCCTCCTCTGGCCATTGTGTCTTTCTTCTCTTGGAGGGCTTTCTTCCTCCTGCTGCCTCTCAAACATTGGCACACCTCTTTTTCCTGCCCTCAGCCCTTTTCCTTTTCACTTTGCATGCTCTTTCCTGGGTTGGCACTCATCTATACTGCTGAGTCAGATGTAGCTCTAGAACTCATGGAGAATTATAGGTTCAACTTTCTATTGGACAGCTCCTTCCTCATGTCCCACAAGCACCCAAAAGTCAGGAGTTCAATTACCTCTGCACACTGAAGTTTGAACAGCCCTCTTTTAGGGCCTAGTACAATGTCTGAGATCTTATTCCACTTTGTTAGCTCTAGAGGGAACATATGCTTAAGAGGAAACCCACCAAAATAATGACTCAGGATATCACAGGGGCTCCTCCTGCTGTCATTGACTGTGTTCATGTATACCCAATAACAAAGGAGCGTTGGATTAAAAATCATTGACTTCTGAAAGCTCTGTAATAAGTTTGAAATGATTTACTTTGTTTCTTACCTTGATTATCATCAGTTTGAGGTAGCAAGTGGCAGGTGTTGGTATCTTTCTTTAGAGATGGAAAAGCCAAAGCCCAGAAAGAGTAAACATAATGTGTCTACAGTCAAAAAGTGACTCAATAAAGAGTCAGGAATTGATTCATTTTTCTCATTCACTCAATAGATATTTGAGAACATTGATTACGTGTCATGCTCTAGAAATACGATACCAATACAGACAGACAAGGTTTATGGTATAATGAGGTATCCTCCTGTGCTATGCTGCTTCTTGTCTCTGTCTTTTTTTACTGTGATTTATTTTCCATCCTCATTAATGATAAATGATAATAATTAGCAAATGTTTACTATGGATCAGGCATTATTTTAGGACTTTACACATACTGTTAACTCATTAATGATCATGACAACACTATGAGGTCATCGCCATTATTATTGCCATTCTGTAGAGGGGGAAAGTTTGGAAATGTGTCCTAGGTCATGCTACTAGTAAGTGATAAGGTTTGGATTTGAACCTAGGCAATCTGGCTGAGCCACTGCCTTAGCTATACTAGCTTTTAACACTACAATACTCCATTCTCCTCATCTCTTTGTGATGCTATATCTGTGAAGTATGGAAGCTAGTTCTCAGCATGCCAAAATTAACCTGCAGTTTTACATAACAAACATTTGGACTTTGCTTTCTTGAGATATTTCCCCCCTTGGGCTTTGCGTTGGCAGTGGTCTCATTTTCTGAACTGAAATCAGGAAAAAGGAAGAAAAACTTGCAATTAAGCCTAAGTGGTTGTGACAGGTTGCTAAATAAAACTGGCTCAACTGAAATTCTGAGATTCTTGAGAAACACTGAGAATTTCTTACAAAAGAAATTTTCCTTATTTTAGGAAATCATGGGTCATTGCACAGTTACAAGTGTTTTAGAAAAGAGAAAATGTGGCTTGAGGCTAAGAAGCATAAAATCTTAATGAGATTATTTGTGGGTTGGTATTTATGCATAATTTTTAAACTCTTAGAAAATATGTTTTCTATCTGTCTTTAGTATGTCATCTTAAGTTTCCACTGTTGAAACTTTACATAATTTTGAAAATCCCTAGGGTTGCTGAAAGAAAAAAGTGATACTACAGTAACAACATTTACATAGGAATTTGAAGTTTAAAAAGTACTTTCATATATAGTCACTTACTCAAGCATCTCTCTTTTTACTCTCTTAGAGAACAGAATCACAAGGATATCAATACATATTAAAAATTTTTTTAATATTCAGTGTTTTCTTATGTGGTAATTCTAAACTGATTTGGAAAAAAGGTGAGTCTGAATCAGTGAAGTGTTAGTGAATATTATGAAATGAGAGTTTCATTACTTCGGATTGCACATAGTAACTTTAGGGAACTGCTTTAATGGGTAAATAACAGTAGCATCTGGTTAACATATTAGTTGATAATCCATACCCCAAGGCCTCTGAAGTGAGTTAAAATCCTCCCTTGTTCCTCAGTTTTTTTTGTTTTTCTTTTTGAGACATATTCTCAAAAAGAGATTCTCACTCTGTTACCTAGGCTAGAGTTCAGTGGTGTCATCATAGCTCACTGCAACTTTAAACTCCTGAGCTCAAAGGGATCCTCCTGCCTCAGCCTTCTGAGGAGCTAGAACTACAGGCGCACACCACCACACCTGGCTGATTTTTCTTAGTTTTTGTAGAGATGGAGGTCTTGCTGTGTTGCTCAGGCTGGTTTCGAATTCTTGGGCTCAAGCCATCCTCCTGCCTCGGATTCCCAAAGTGCTGGGATTACAGGCATGAGCCACTGTGCCCGCCCTGTTCCTCAGTATTGAATTTTTCATGTCCACTGTCTTACTTCCGTCCATTAACCAAAGGTCACTAGCTGAAACCTGCATGGAGGGCACAAGAAGGGTGAGGTGTATCCCTGGGTTTTTCGTATCAGAGAGAATTCCTGGTCTGGGACATTTGTGCCTTGACTACCAGCCCCCAAGAGATGCCACATTTCTCTCTACTTTTTTTTGTTTTGTTTTTTTTTTTGTTTTTTTTTTCATAAGCAGATTCTGACTTGTATTCTCTCTACTTTATAGAGAGAGCTTACCTGTCTCAGTCCTACAGGTAAGCTTTAGTTTGGACTCAGTCTGAAGAACCACAAAATCAAAATTAGATGTGCCCACATTAATGAGATTTTTCTGTTCAGTCTCTACCATGTTCAGAGCATTAACAAAATATATATTTGTATGAAAGGTGCTGCTGTGTAAATAAGCCTTCTCCCTTTTGATTATTGTAATCATACAGGAAAGGACCATCTATTTTGGTAGAATCGGTGGAAATATATCTAGGTAGCCAAAGAAAAGCTGAATTGTTACTAAAGCATGTGTTACACGTAGACAAGAAAATAATTTACAAAGCAGTGGGCAGAAAATATTTTCAAACATAGTCTGTCCTTTTGGGTGATGGGTGAGTAGTGTTGGTTTGTTTCTTTGCTTAACTGTTTATTCATTTTTACCCCCAGAAGAATCCCTTTTTCCTATAAAACTAGAGTTTAAGGCTCAGCTTCTTTTCAGTTTAGATAAAATGAAAAGTAAAATTCATATAATACTGATTGTAACGTGCGTAAGTTGAGTGAAGAGAAACTTAAGAACTGTAATTCTTATTTTCTAGCTGAGCTTCAATGCCATATAATTAATATAATTCAATCACTTCTTGCCTCCTTTATTTCCTGCATGATTTAAGACATCAGAATTTAATTTGTAGCCAGAATGAAAACTGGTCTTAGGTAAAATTTGAAAAGACTAGAGAAGGATTTGCATTCTGCTGCATGGTTGAACACGTCCCTAAAGTAGCAGCTTTAGAATGCCATGTCCTGACAGAATTCCCCATTGAAATCTGGCCAGCAGAGCAACTTCCTTGTTCCGTCCTCTTTGCCTGAACCACTTAACTATCATGAGAGCCCTGGATATGAACCTAGGGAGCTCCACAGAATTGCTACACAGTCTGACAGAAGAGAATTAGTATCACTGAGCAATCTGTGATCTGCTTTAGCAGCCCCAGGCTGTGGGTTTTGGAATTGGCTGGCCACCCTGGCCCAACCTTGGATAAATATTCCTAGGCTCTAAGTAGGATGGGGAATTCAAATCACTGTTTTTCCTGAGTGCTTCCACAGCTAATCCATGGCATGTTGTTATGACTTCTGAGTGGAGTGGCCATGTTTAGAGGGGCAATAAGGGAGCACAATCTACTAACAATTAATACATACTCCTGTAATAGTAGTCTCTTTTTCCCTTAGGAATGAAGCCCCTGGGAGGACCAGATTTAACCCCACTGTAGCCAGTAACCCAGACCAGCTTTACCCCTAGAGTAACTGAAACCTACATGAAACGATTTGAGAGGTTGTAAGCAGTACCCTCTACCTACCCAATTTTCTCAGATGCCTCCTCCATTTTGAGCTGAATCTTACAGACTCACTGGTAGACTTTCATTCTTTTAGTATATGGTTCCAATCCCTTCTAATGTAGACATCTCAGTGGGAGGTAAATTACTTTAAGTTATTATTTTTGCCACAGTATGAATTAGTTTAAGTGTCTTGGGTTTTGACAAGAAGATAAGTAGAAGACATTGGGGAGAAGATGGAAGAACTTGGAACAAAGGCAGAAAGCAAGTTGCCACCATAGCAGACTGCGGTGACTTCTTTCCCATCACAATTTGCTCCCATGCTTTCAATGAAACAGGGCATCCTATTTTCCATTTACCTCTCCCTTCTGGCAGGGAAAGACATGAAGGTCTTTTTACAGCTTTGACTCTTCCTTACCCCTTCTAGATGTAGTTCCATTTCCTTTCTGAGATGAAAGCTTGTCTTTGTCCCCTCCCAGAATAGTTCCAGGCAGCAGAACACAGTGAATCCTTCTAGATAAAAGACCTGCTGATAAAATGCCAGATTGTTATCAGAGAATGGAAGTGAAGGGAGTCAAGTCCCTACCATTAATTACTTAGTTACAGCTTTGTTTATATCCTGTTCATTTGGGGCATGTTTTCCTTGGACAGTTTCTTGTCTGTGTTCTGAACAGCAGTCTGAAGTTTGTAAAAATCCCAAAGGTCAGGGAATAGTGGGTTCCTTATTTTCTGAAAGGTTTAATGGCGAGGAAGAGAAGATCAAAGTTTCTGTCTTCCATCTGGAAGGAAATGGACAAATGCTTCGTTTTGGTGGCTCATTCCTCACCTCAAGCATACAAACCCTACTGTGTTGAATAAACTGCGACTTTGAATGCTTAGCCAAGAAGTTACCTGGAAATAGAATGACATTTATCTCTGTGAAGCCAGAATTATCAACCAAGGAATGAATAGATATCTAGACATTGAGGCTTCACTCCAGTTGAATCTTAAAACTACTTGGTAAATGTACTTGATGCCACTGAACTATACACTTAAAAATGGTTCGAATGGTAAATTTTATGTTTTATGTATTTTATGACAACAAAAATACATAAATAATACTCACTTCCTAATAGCTCCAGTACTTCCGTCACAGTTGGAGATACAGTTCACCCTCTAAATCTGCGGGTTCCATGTCTATGGATTCAACCAACTGTGAATAGAAACTAATGGGAGGGGAAGGAGAATAAAAAACAATACAACAATAAAAAATTATACAAATAATACAACGTTTCACTTGTTTATATAACATTTACATTGTATTAATTATAAGTAATCTAGAGATGATTTAAAGTATATGGGAGGATGAGCATAGGTTATATGCAAATACTACACTATTTTATATCAGAGACTTGAGCATCCAAGCAGGGCATCCTAGAACCAATTCCCTCAGGACACAAAAGGATGATTTACTGTATGGTTTGGCTGCATTATTTTGAATGGGATTGCTATTGCATATAAAGCAATCATCCTTTTAAGAATTGTGGGACTGTGAATATAGGATATCTTAATGAACACAAGAAGATGAAGAGACGGTTTTGCCACCATCATATATGGACATACTGGGAAGTTTGGGACTGGAAAAGAGCCCTTTCTATCTAGAAAATGATTGACTTTATATTACAATAGCCACTCTCCTTCCACAAATGAACCAAAGAGAGAGGAATAAGGTATCTTGACAGTGGTGTCTATCACTTTAATTATCAAATAGTGGCATTGAAATGCTCCACCACTACAAGTAGTATTAGGTAACTTAACCTCATCTGTGGTATCTTGCAGGTATTAAGAGACCAAGCACATCTTTCTTCACCATATTAAATTCATATCTGACCTTGTATTGCCCTGTTAGGTACTATCCACAACTGAACCCATCTTTGCTAATAAGACTGCTGACTTATGATTCATCCAGCCCTCTCAGCTTCCCTGGTAATGGGAGATTCTGAGGACTAGACTGTTGAATTTTTCTCATTAAGCCAAGAAGCTTCTCAGACCCTACAAAAGTTACCTGGTGCCATAGCTACCATATGAATTTTAGGACAGAAAGAAAGAAGGAAGGGAGAAGAGAAATGTTCTGAACTCAGAGCTCTGTTAAAGATGTTTCTTTCCTCCCTGAGTGTGTGTATATGAGCTCGTGTGTTGGTTCCTTTTGTCATTTGAAGGTAGTTGTGAGACCTTCACCATGATTTCAGCAGTACCTTTCACATATTTAAATTTAGTGTTTTCCTTAGAAAAGACTAAAAATATAGGGACTTAGGAAGAAGTTAAGGTAAATTTAAAAACATACAAAAGCTCATTTTGCATGAAACCAGTAAAAAATAAGCCCTGACCCTCATAGGTAAGAAAAATTGGAATTAAAAAATATATGTATTCTTTAGGAAATAAAGACATTGCCAAAAATAGCATGAGTGGTTAGAGCAGTCTGGTGTGAAAGGTGCATCTTTTAAAAAATAAGGTTTTTTGCTTTCTTCTTGACTAATGGTTTTGTCAGAATAACCATTTGAATAATAAATGAAATGCTTTGAAGTATATAGGGGAGTGGAGAACTTTTCTGTGCCTTGTACGAACTGGTGATTATAAACTAAATTATGCCAAATTCCACCAGTTTGCCCAGGATCCAAATACTAGCAAACATAGCCAAAGCCATAGAAATCTGCTTATGAAATCATGAAAATGAATGGAAGTGATCCAGATTGTTTACTTTTCTTTTAAAATGTTATATTTATTAGATCTTAGCACCCAAAAGTTAAACAGTATTGAATTTCATGCATAACACTTTATTTTTAATCTTAGGTTGAAGGTTATGTCCTTGGCATGATTGAAGAATGACTCATACATTTTGCACTGACTCTGTTATTACTATTATTATTTTGATAGGCAAGGATGGAAGCTGGGGAGTAAGATGATACTGAATTGAGGCAAAATTTATTAATTGATTGAATTCAAACGGAAATAAAGAATATCATTTAATGATTTTCTTGTTTCTTTTTATAGTCATGTGTATACCTTATGTGGAGACTTCTTAAATGTTACTTAAGCTTAAAATGCCACATTAAATATCTCCTGACCATTAATATTAGCAGTGGGAATTACCAGTATTTTCCTCTAGTTAATGTCTCAAACTGCCACAGTTAATATCTTCAGTCACATGAGCCCATATATTCTTTATTGAATGTTCCTATCCTAAAATACAGTCACCATTAAATTAATATAATAAGCCTTGGTCACAATCCGGGGAAGGACTGGAAGGTAATATGATTCTCCTCATAATTAGTAACGTAATTAAATGCTAGAGGGCTTCAGCTATATAGTAATGTACCATGCTTCTGAACAAAGAACACCACCACTGAAATTGTATACTTGTAACACTAGTATATTTTTAATTAGCGTCAGGGTATATGTGTGTGATCAGTTTTGTTTCATCTTTAAACTTTGCATAGCAGTCTCCATTGTGCATTCATTCGGAATAATAGTGCACTAGTTTGGCTTGTGTTTTTTCAGAATTTGGGGTGATTCAAACTGGTATGAGTTAAAAATTTCCTTTTTGCTATGGAATAAGTAAATTAAAAGGGTGTTCAAGATATTAGAAAGCAGGTTTAATTTAATCAGGATGGGGGGAGGCATGGAAATCTGTTTTACCTTAATAACCAAATGGAAAATCATACTGCTAAATACAGATAAGTTTATTAAAGCTGGCTCAACAAATTTGGCATCACTTGGTTGAATAGTTTGAGTTGTCAGTTGTACTTAAAATTAATAAAATTGAATTTCTTTTAATATGTGCCATGGGTTCCAATCCCATGGTGGTAAAAGTATCTTAAAGTTGAGGCACACTGGTTTTTGCAACTAGCACAGGCTCTGGAGTGAGACAGATCTGACTTTGAATCCCAGATTGTCCATTCATTTCCTATGTGAGTTTGAACAAGTCTCTTAATCTCTCTGAGACTGTCTGGAGGAACATGTGGAAGATTTGGAGCATTGTGCTAAAAAATATTTTTGTTTTCTAATTCTTACATGATTCATTGTTAGGATTTAAATATTTATTGATTTGATTTCTTAAGAGCACAAAGAAAAGTTAATTCTGGTTGTAAAAGTTTAGAGGAAGTAGCTGGGCTTGTTTAATCTGAGGAGAAGACTTGGGATATTTTGGAGATGGACCTAGAGGCTGAGAAAGGGAAATAAGACAGAATGTGTAACTTAACTTTTCTAATATACATGAGAGGTTATTCTTTAAAAACAGCTTTATTGAGGTATAATTGACATAAAATAAACTGTACATGTTTAAAGAATATGTTAAGTTTATATACCCGTAAAACTATCACCACTGTCAAGATAGTGAACATATCCATCACCCTTTGTAATCCTTACCCCACCTCCTTCCTCCCTCCCCTCACATGGCAAGGGCTGTTCTGTGTTCTGTCACCGTAGACTAATTTGCATTTCTTAGAATTTTATATAAATGGAATCATACAGTATGCATTGTATTTTGTCTGGCTTTTTTACTCAGCATAATTACTTTTGAAATTTAGCCATGTTGTTACATGTGTCGATAGTTTGTTCCTCTTTGTCGCTGAACAGTATTCTGTCGTACAGGTATACCACAGTTTGTTTATGTTCTCACCTGTTGATGGACATTTGTGTTGTGTCCAGTTTTAGCTATCACAAATAAGTTTCTAGGAACATTTGTGTTTAAGTCTTTCTGTGGACTTAAGCTTTCGTTTCTCTAGGGTAAGCACACAGGAGTGGAATACGTGGGCTGTATGGTAGGTGTATGTTTAACTTTTTAAGAAACTGCCAAATTGTTTTCCAAAATGATTGTATCATTTTACATTCCCACCAGCAGACTAGCCAACCCTTGGTATGCTCAGTTTTTTTTTTTTTTTTTTTTAAGACAGAGTCTCACTCTGTTGCACGGGCTACAGTGCCTAGCTCACAGCAACCTCAAACAATCCCCCTGCCTCAACCTCCCAGGTAGCTTGGACAACAGGCATGTGCCACCATGCCCGGCTAATTTTTTCTATATATTTTTAGTTGGCCAGCTAATTTCTTTTTATTTTGTTTTTTAGTAGAGACGGGGTCGCGCTCTTGCTCAGGCTGGTCTCGAACTGCTGAGCTCAAACGATCCTCCTGTCTCGGCCTCCCAGAGTGCTAGGATTACAGGCAAGAGCCAACACAACCGGCCTGCTCAGTCTTTTTAATTTTTAGCCTTTCTAGTAAGTGTGTAGTTATATCTCATTGGTGTTTTAGTTTGCACTTCACTGATGACTAAGGATGTTGAGTATCTTTACATGTGTTTGTCATCCATATATCTTTGCTGAAGTATCTGTTCAGAGCTTTGACCCAATTATTTTATTGAGTTGTTTGTTTTCATATTAATCTGAATATATTTTGGACACAAGTCTTTGAGGCATAGATTTATTTATTTCCCTGGCATGTAGGACCAGAAAAACAAAATTAAATTGCAGCAAGAAAGAGTGTAATTATACTTAAGGAAGTACTTTTTGACTGTAGCAGTGTAAACATGGGTATCGGGGTAACCAAAGGAGGATGTCAAACTTTCCCTGGAGGTATTTAGAAATCAGCTGGCAATAGTCTATTTGGGATGCTGTAGACATGCTGAAGTATGACTCAATTTACCTAATTGCAGTCTTAATTTGAGAAAAGACATCTTCCCTGGAGCAGGTCTCTTGCTAGCATCTCAATAGCCCTTCCTTTTTTGTGTTATTTTTCCAGGACAAGAAAGTACAGCTTCTTAGAATTTTTCAAAGCTTTCCATGTACTTTATTCTTTTAAAAAAATTCATTCTTCCTAATTTTAGCTTAAAGTTCTGCTACGAAACATGAGGAGGGTCATTCAGGGCATTAATTAGCTTTAGCAAAAACAAATTGCAGTCTCTGCAGAGCAATCAAATTAAAAGAAATGCTCAAATTTCCCTAATCTAGCAGTAGCACCAATAATTGTAGCTGATGGAATTGGGAAGATTCATTTAACCCTTTTTGGATGCAAAATAATTAACTAGATTCTAGAGAACTTGTTCTACATGATGAAAGGAGTTGGGGTGGTTTTAGCTCTTGAAGGGAAAAGTAAAGGGGTGTTTTAATGATGGGATTCCAATATAATTAATGAAGGGTTTTCCTGTGTGTTGAAAACACTGGTCATTTGTTCTCCAGCTCATCAGAGGCTCAACTAGAGAAAATTGGCTCCAACTGTAGAAAGATTGAGTGTGGTTAGCATTAGACATAAAACTTTTATTATAGGCATCAATATTATTATAAGATTAAGCAATGGAACAAGTAAAGAGAGGTCATAAAGATATTTTAAAATAAAAAAGATAACTATCTGCCTAGAATGTTTAAATGTCCATTATAGGATTTTATTATTGAAGGGGACTTTAGAGATCACTTATTCTAATATCCTTTTACAGCTGAGGATATGAAAGGATATTATGTAACCTGCCTGTGGCCACATTGTTACATACTAATATTTTAATTTGAGGATATTTTAAAAGTAGCCTCACTTAAGAGACATAGCGGAAACCATGTAAGTATTTCTGCTTCACAGTAGGTTTCACTTCACCAAAATAGTCATTTAAAGCAGGTGACTAGTGTGTTATTGTTTCCTAAGCCCATGAAGATTCTGTATGTGTCTCTCCTTGTCATTAAAAATGTTAAAGATTTTTATTATTGAGTATTTCAAAAATGTCTCTAGATAAATACTATGCTTTGAATGACTGTAGGTGATCAGTATTGATAGAGGACAGCAGAGGACACTGCCACAGCCTTTGTGGAACCTGTTTCAGTCTGACAGGGGGTTCTTCATAAACTATTTGGTTATTGGTTGCAATTTGGTGGATTGCTTGAGTCAAAGTCCTGGTGACTAATGTGCTTTCCTTAAAGATAAAACAGTAGTAAGCTTTAGGCTTTGTTTTGTTAAACACTAGTTAGAGCAGTAGGAAACATATTTAGCCTACCAATTCATTGTGTTTGAGATCTGCAAATATGAGTTCTAACCATTGGAATTAGTGGGATAAGTTGCTTATAAAAGATTCCACATTCATTATCACAACAAAAAGAAATTTGCGCAAGGCACTTTGTTTGGTTGTGGTTACATTTTATTTGGTAACTCACTGTTCTGTTCATGTTCCCACCACTAGACCATGTAGAGATGCAGTTCCCAACCCTGGGGCCTAAGACTAACCCTCCCCTCCCCCAGCCAATGAGACGTAGGAACCTGGTGGGTGAGCAAAACCCCATGGCCTGAGCTCTGCCTTTCCCTCCTCTCCACCTTGGTCTGTGGAAAAATTGTCTTCCGTGAAACCAGTCTCGGGTGCCAAAAAAGGTTGGGGCCTCTGAATTCTAGAGTAAAAACCTACATATATTTATGTAATATTATATACTTATTTCAAAGGGTTTATCTGAGAACTAAAGATAAAATGTTTGAAAATATCTAGCACATTGCTTGACATCTAGCAGATACTCATGTTCCAACCTTCCCTTCCTTTTTTCCTTTGTTGGGTTTTAGTTAACATGGGTATCAGAATCTTTCAGAAATGTAACAAATTCTTTTCAAGAGGGAAATTAATAAAATAGTTCACATTTAAAGGTGATTTATTTATTTTATTATATTTTGAGATAGAGTCTTACTCTGTTGCCCCAGGTAGAGGGCAGTGGCATCATCATAGCTCACTGCAACTTCAAACTCCAGGGCTCAAGCAATCCTCTTGCCTCAGCCTCTCGAGTAGCTGGGCCTACAGGCATGGGCCACAATGCTGGCTAATTTTTCTATTTTTAGTAGAGATGGAGTCTTGCTGTTACTTAGGCTGGCCTTGAACTCCTGAGGTCAAACAATCCTCTTGCTTCAGCCTCCCAGAGTGCTAGGATTATAGGCATGAGCCACTGCACTCGGCCATAAAAGCATTTTATTTTTAAATTATCAGTTTATGTTGACCACTTGCTTTTCTCACAGGATGCTTAGATTTTATAAGCTTTTAATATCGTTGTAGAGATGATCACCTGACAAGTTAAGTTAAATTGGTCAAAGAAAAATTTGCTTGGCACCTATGAATTTGTCCAGCCATCTTGGGCTAAGGTTAGGGTGCTTTGAATGCCACAATGAGAAATTTGTTCTTAATATGGCAATAGAGAGTTACCATAGGTTCTAGAATATTTTAAAGCTAAAAAAATAATTTTTTTAAGTGGAAATAAAAACTTACCTTTGTAACCCTTACCCCCAAATATATAGTAGGGTTAAAAAAAGAGGGTAAATTCTTTCTGTATCTTTGTGTAGTTTCTTAAATTGACTACCCAGTCCTTTGTGAACTAAAAGTCACTCACTGTAAATACTGAACCACTTGCTCTAAAGGTTAATGGGCTGAGAGTTTCAATTGTATTAAATCACTTAGAGAACTTGGCCTGTGATCAGTGGCCAACACCAAAATGAGACCCAGCCTGTTTACAACGGAATTCTCAGACCCATCTACTACCTGCAAGGAAAGGAGAAGACATGTTAAGGCCAGGTATTATGTTCACTCTCCTTAAAGCCATGTTCAGTGGCTGCCTGAATGTGCTCATCTCTTGGTTGGTTGTGGAGTCAGAACAGAAACATTGTGAGGGGTTGTATGATTGAGAGGAATGTGCAGCTCTTTGACTCAGTCTGCGAAAAGCTGCAGCCCTCAGCTCCTGCCTTGCATCCAGCATATCCCAGCCCAAGAACCCTGAGGGTAGATCAGGAATGCTTTTCTAGCTGTTCCATGAGGACACCAGTAGAACAGAGTGTGGCTCATTGATAGAGGGTCAGAGAGAAAACCCACAGACTGACTGGGAAGGAAGATTATGCCAAAATTTCAGACTAAATCTAGTGGTTATTTTTATTTGCTTAGGAAAGTTTTTGCTGTTTGTGTTAGGTCTCCCCCCCCTCCCACTTTTTAACATTCCATTTTATTTTAGATAAACACTGAAATTAATGATTCCTCTTTAAATCTCTAGGACTTCCAGTGTCTTTGTATGTGTGTTGCTATAAAGTCTTTTCCATGTTTTTCCCAGAGTCAAGAAAGAATTATTATTAAAGTATACTACTACATTTCAGTGCTCCAAAGAAAAATCTTCTTCCCAGCTGTCTAAAACATTTGGTTGGAATCTGAAAAATTTAGTTTCAAATTGTATTTGTTTTTGTCTAGGCAAAAAATGATGAAAGATCTAAATGAAATTTCAGATGAAATATAATTTTCATGCTTCATCTGTATGTTTTGATATCAGCAAGTAACCAGAGGTTAACATTCAGAAATCAAGCATCTTTTGGTAATTAAAAAATATCTGTAATTCTGAATAACTGAAGCACACTGTTGAGATAGCTTTTAAAAGTGACTACCACACTGTATACCTTTACTCCTCCCTGTTAGAAAATTCCCTTGCTTTATTTCCTATCACTAAAAGGAAAGGTATGAATGCAAGTAGCCATTGCCATTGCATCTGTGGCCCTGTGTCCTTGCCACGTTGTGGCTAAATGCTGCGCACAGTTCTTGCTTGGCAAGTGGAGGGATGTTCAGGTGATGGAAGCTGGTTCCCAGCACCTGGGAACTGCCATGGAATTGTCACAGCCTGGTGTTGTCAGCCTGAGTAAAGCATTGGTAACTTAGAGGCAGAGTGGAAGTAACTTCAAAAGGATGCATCTTCTAAGGCTTAGACTCTGTAGTTGGCCCTGTCCAAAATGATCACACCCTGTAGTTTTCAGAATATTCCATTGTGGCTTATTTATTTTTATTTTTTTCCTAGTTTTTATTTTTTCTTAGCGTTCGCTCTTTTTTTTTTTTTTTCGTTTTCCCCTTTGAAGAATAAATATTGTGGTTTACTGTTGTCAGCATTTCTTTATAAAAAGTTTTTAAAAGAGGTTTTAAAAATGTTGATTAGAATTAATTTGCAAAGAGCAATTACTGCTTCGAGCTGCCCAGTAGATACAGACATTTAAACTAAACATTCTACCTACAGTTACATATATATATATTTTTGTCCATCAGATCTGAAATGTGCAATTTTTAGCTTAGCTACTGTCTATAGCTCTTATTCTCCTTCACTACCCAAACCAAGGATTTAAAAAAATTAAATTTCAAAAATCCTGAACCTACTACTCTTCCAAGAAGTATATTTGAATAAAGAAATCCATGAGCTGAGCAGAGGGCAAGATTATAGTAAATGCAACTTGTAAGTGCTAGTGGTTTGAGTTTCAGGAAAAGGAGCAAGTAGTCCAGGTGGTGGTAGATCCTTTGATGAATTGAAAAGTGGTATAGGAAAGATAAGTAGAGAACTGGCAACCGTGATTGTCACTGAACTCAACCTGAGAATGTGGAAGAACAGCTTTAGGAAAGCCATATAACAAAAACATACTTAATAGTCATAAGGCATGCAGAAATTTCTACTTTTTCAAATTCACTGGGTAACAAACTTTTTAAAAAATAGTTTTTCTCTTTTATGCATGCACACATACCAACACATATACTTGTTTTCCTGCAGGTAAGATTCGAAACCAGGAACCATATGCAATAAAAAGGAAAAAGAAATCTTTGATGTGATATGTCACTGTAGTCGACAGAAAAATAGACTTGGCCCTAGACCTGGAGAATAAAGGCAGTGGGCCTCACAAAAACAAGTGAATGGCCCCAAAGAAACTCAAGCCTCCTCTCCTTTCCAACTCGTTTAGGAGGGAGGGAGAAGGGTAGGCCTTTGTGAGCACTGAGAGCTTGTTTGATACAGGCAGGGCTCCATTCGTTTTAGCCAGTTGTTGAGACAGAGAACACTAGGGAAAAACAGATTTTGTACATGTGCATAGAGGTTTGAAGTTTTCAAATTATTCCACCTACTGGATTCAATAATACTTATCATTGATTGATCACTGCCTGTCTGATAGGCATTCTTTTACATGTGATATATTATATAAGCTTCACAACAGCCCTGTGAAACAAATACTCTTTCCCATTTTATAGAAATGAAAATTTAGGAAGCTTCCTGACTTGTCTAAGGTCATACACTAGTAAGTGTTAGGACTTGGATTTACACTTAGGTCTGCTGGATTCCAGAGCATGTTCTTAACTCCTGCCCTGTGTGCTCTATGATTAAGAACTATGAAGACCTGTTTCTGCTCTCAAGCCCAGTCTAACAAACATGATGATGCCTGAGGGCTACTGTGGGAAAGGTAAATGAGATATATGGCCCACTCTGACAAAGCTAAATATGCAGTTGTGGTAGGCAGAGGGAAGGAAGTGATTGATTCTGATCAGAGGAGGTGCAGTAAGATTTCACAAAAAAGGGAATATCTTAGCAGAGTTCAGAGGATAAATAGGAGTTGCCCAGGGGTACAAGGGTAAAAGGACATCATTCTGGTGAGAAAGAACTGGAATGTGCAAAGGCAAAGGATGTAATAATAGTTAGCTTGGCAAAACAAATATAAAAAGATTTTTTGAAAATAGTATACCCTAAGAGGCCTCAGCCTACTGTATCTCACCCAGCCCTTCAGAGATACCCTGTAAGTTAGGGTTGTCTCAACTTCGGGTTGTCAGTAGATGACCATTTCCCAAGAGCAGGCAATCATGCTGTATGAAAAACTGACCATAATGGTATATCATTCTTGAGTAAGTTTGGTGAGAGGTTTGAGACTTGAGGGTGTGTGTTGGGGGGTGGGAGGATCAGCAAAGCCCAGCTCCCAAGATGCTAATGTCTTGAAAAAGTAGGGGCATCTAGAGCAAGTGGATGGTCTTTTTCATCATCAACAGAAGTTTGGGGGCCTCCGTTTTGTACATGGTACAGCCTAGGAGGGTCTGGAAATGGGGAGGCACTGGGGGATATTAACTGGGTTAGTGAGGAAGAATGGAAGGGAATATTATTAGCTGGATCCTGAAGCCATTTTGAGACTTTGAAGACTCTGGTTCCTGTGAAACGGGGGACTCACCCAAAGCTACTAGGCCTTAAAGTCCTCTCAGTTCAAAAATACCTCCCTCATGTTGCCTAATAATTTGCTCTTAACCACTCTGGCTTGTCAGATGTGAATAATGTATCACATACAAAGACTGGTCCTTAATAAATTCTCAGTAAATGTTAGCTGTTATCAGTGTTATCTTTATTGTTCTGCTTCATGGTCCGCAAGTTAGAGACTCATTGGTTCTATAAGTTGTTTATACCTCAGTGTGATTGGGTTGAATGTGTGGGAACATTTGGCTTTTCCAAGGCTCTGGGGATTTTGAGGTAACTATATTGTAAAGTCTTAAAAAGACTGAATTTTGCAGGTGGGCAAACCTTAATTAAAATGCAGGCTTTATGCTAGTTTTATGACCCAGGGTATTTTGGGAAACCCCACTTTCCTCATCTTAAAATAGGGATAATGACACTGACCTTGGAAGGAAGATTAATGAAATAAATAAATTAGTGCATCCAAAGCATATAGCCAGTCCTGGGCACATAGTAGTCACTTAATCAACCCTTAATAAATCCCTTCTTTTTGTCTGCATGCACTGAGGGGCAGTTTGGGTTCATGTAGGTAAACATGCAGGCTTGGGAAAGTACCTAGTTCTTGCCAGACCCAGGTGTTCTCTGTCTGACCCCACATAGGCACAGCCGGGCATGATCTCCTGGACCACCCACCCTCCTTTCTGGGTGTCCCAAGTATAACAGCTTGTGTTTACTTCTCATTGTCCTGAGAATCATTGGCTGATTTTTCTGTCTTCCCCACTAGACTGTAGGTTTCTTGTAGCCTATGAAATGACTTTTCTCTTTGATTCTTTGGTACTTAACCCATTGTGTGATTGTGCTAGGTACTCAGTAGATGTCCCTACAGATATGGGTGGCTGAGGCAATTTTGATGATGTCCAGCCACTTCCCTTTGAAACCTTTTAGGAAGACAAAAAGATTCTGAGAGAAACATAAGAGGGAAACTCCTGGAAAAAGTTCAGTCACCATTCTGTGGAAGGGAGTGAAGTCAGGGGATGATCTCAGCAGAATGGTCCTTTTTTTGTGTTCAGAATATTGCATTCTAAACTCTTGAGGGTTCCTGAAATGTTAAGTCTAAGGTATATTTCACCCTCATTTGAAGATCCTCTATCTCTTCCAGAAAGCCATTTCAGTTCTTCCTTCTGCTGCCCTGTTCTACACCTGTGTATGTCTCCATAGGTACCGCTGATTTGTGATCAGCAGGCTGTATATCCCCTCTAAGCTGGTGGTTCCCTATAAGCAGTGTTCTAGTTCACCATCGCTGTGTTACTTGAAGCAAAGCACACACCTGACAGCCACACTGTGTGGTCATGCGACGTGTGCAAACAAACAACTGAAGATTCTTGACCCGGGTCTGGGAAATACCGCCGCAAGGGTTTTGGATGCGCGTCATGAACGTCCTGAAATTGTATAGGAAATTGTGTGTATATGTTCATAAATCTATTCCTCCTGTGAAAGAGTCCATCGTTTACATTAGATTCTGAAATGTTTTCATGATCCTGAAAATGTTAAAAAGAAAAAAAATATCTAACAGCAAAAACTCACTCATTTAGAGATTTTCCACATACTTGTAAATTAAAGTTTGTGTTTTTATTAGCTGGGAGATATTTTTATGCTCCCCTGGTTTCCAGGTGTGAACTACAGGTTGGGGTAGCCAAGGAGCCCTGTCTCAGAGTTATGTATCACAGTCTGGCCTGCCACTTGCATATCCTGGAGGGTCCACTTAGCTTTTCTGAGCTTCATTTTATTTTTCATCTGTTAATTTAGATTTATAATGCCCTCTTGTCCTCTTGCCCTTTTGTCCAGTCACTTTATAAACTACTAAGGGCTGTTCAATTGCAGGATGCAAATATTACTGTTACAAGTGTGTGATTTCTCATGTCACACGGTGCTGAGCACACAGTAGGCGATCAATAAATATGTGATTAAAATGAACAAAGAGAGAGTTTATTGGGGTAGGAGGGCTAGAGGTTTAAAGACAGTGATATCTGCATGTTTTGCACATTCTATGTAGGACCTAATATTAAGGCCTAGAACACAGGGCCATTGAGGAAATGATTTTCAAGGAATATTAAAAGTCAAAATGACCTTCAACACTGTAAATTCAGTTGCTTCATTTTACAGAAGAAATTGAGACTTACAGAGACAGAGCCTATTCCACTTCTTTCAGAAGGGCTTGACTCTTCCTTTTTATTCTTAATGGAGGTTAAAATGACAACAACAAACCTCTTTGCCTTCATGTCATCAATTTGATCAATTTGTTGTCTTACCTTTTTAAAACAGCACAGAATTCATTGCATGGTCTTAATTCTCTTAGGGGCCACTTACAGGTCTGCAGTTCCTAAAAAATGCAGATACTATATTAGACACAGGCACAGTGTACTATTAATACAAAAACTTAGTATTTAAATGTTACTTAATTAAATATTACTTTAAAAATTGGCTTCTCTTTTTTTGGTCATTGTATTACTCTTCTGAGGAGAGGTTTTGTTTTGCTTTTTAACCTGGTTGTGTGCATTTGGAAAGTACCCTAACACAGGGTATCCAAAAGCAGAAAATTCTGGCACTTTTCCCACTTTCCATTCTTTCTTCTGTATGGATGCCAGATTCCTTTGGGAAATCATCATTTACAAAAAGTCGGGAGCAAAAGGAGGGGCATTCTTGAGTGTACAGTTACTGCTAATTGGAAACTAAACATCTGTAACTATGTCAGAGTTATTTGTATTTGAAAAGAAACATTTATATACAAGAGCCCTTTTGGTAACATAAAACACACTATAACACAAAGTGTGTGTGTTGGAGTGGTGGGGGATAGACAGCGGGAAGCTTCCAACAAATGACTGTGTTGTCCTGAGTGAGGTCATTTGCTAATTAAATCTCAAAACATTTTCAGAGTATTTTTTCTTTGTGAAATGAAGTTTTTCTCCCAGCCATCCCACCACAATCCTCCATAGACCAAAACAAACATTTTGCTGCATTGGCCAATTACATATTGAACATTTAATCATTTAAAAAGAATAAATGAGAAAAATGAGTGAGTTGTCAGAACCTAGTCCAAGATGAGTGGGAACTCTCTAGCTACCTACTGTAACCTTAGCCCTCAGTGCCTTCTCGTAGATGATGTGAAGGTTTCCCATCCCGAAGTCCTCTTAGGGGAAAGAAATGATGCAATGTTTTCACTTACCCTGTACCCTTTTCTCTCCGTACCTCCTCCTTCCCACCATCCCCATGAGGAAAGTCTGCTTAGGTCATTCTATTTGTACAGAAATTGTATCTGTATTTTTATTGTCATATTAAGATAAATTGTGGTGATACCTCTGGGGGGTGTTGGAAACATTTCAGAAACATTTTGGTTGTAGGGCTCTGTCTTTCTACCTACATAGCCTTAATGGCCCATATCTTACCAGAAATTCCTTCTTGGAGCACTGATTAATTTTAAAAAATGTCAAGAGGCCATCTCTTTCCCCTGCAAAGTCTACTGTCTTCTGATCTTCCCTGTCCTTATCTTGGCATCTAAGACATTTCTGTAAGTTGACTTACAGTTACTTACTTTTACTTACTCACTAAGTTACTTACTTACTTACTTACTTTTATAATTGGATGAAAGATCATGAAGCCTTGAGAGTTCTAGTCAAGAACTTATTTAAGCTAGGACTTGCCATATTGTACTTTGCTTCCAAACAATCAATCCTATATCTGTGAAGGCTTTCAAGTGCACAATTTCAACAAAATGGTTGTGGCCTCTCACATTCTGAGTGTTTACAAAATCAAGAGGCCCTTAGACGACCTACCTTTATAATGACCTTTGTACAATCTCAAAATACCACTTGTTCAGGACTTTCACTTATTTAAGAACTGGCTTTTATTCTAGCTCTTTGGGTGTGAGTCAGCCCAAAGGTAAGGATTTGGTGACTTGAATGTTCATTTCTTGTTCTCTTAAGTTCAGACAGTATAGTCTGCCATTTGTAGCATTCCCCACTGTGGCATGGCCAACTTCTCAGCCTTAACTTCCACTATTATTCATGAACCTTTACTTCAACCAGACACATCTAACCCATACCTTGAGTATTTCTACTCTTGCTTAATACCACCATCTCTGGTTGAAACATTTTCCTGGTTTCTATTATCCTACTTGAATTATGCTTGCTTTCCTGAGTTCCATCCTTACTCCTTTGACTTCTTATAGTCATAATGTCAAGGTCACTTGCTTATCATTTTCTTCATACTGTCTTTTACTTTTGATCATCTTTTCAAAAGCACTTCTCAGCTAGCCAACCATAGTATGGGCTCCTCAAAGACAATGGTGACTGTCTTGTTTTTCATGGCACTTATCACGGTGCTTTTGCTCATTGTAAGTGCCTAATAAACAGTTGATTGATGTTGAGGAGTAAGTCATTTTTTGCTGCTACCTGTTTATTGTCTTATTCCCAAAGCATATCTACATTTAATCCTTATAATAAAGAATTATACATCTTCCAGGTAGGGGCTGCGCATGGCTTCCAGTGCCCTGCGTTCGGCACACTTGAACCACAACCTTGTGGCTGCTGAGTAATTTGCTAAAATGACGAACACAAAGGGAAAGAGGAGAGGCACCCAATACATGTTCTGTAGGCCTTTTAGAAAACATGGAGTTGTTCCTTTGGCCACACACACGCGAATCTACAAGAAAGGTGATATTGTAGACATCAAGGGAATGGGGTAATGTTCAAAAAGGCATGCCCCACAAATGTTACCATGGCAAAACTGGAAGAGTCTACAATGTTACCCAGCATGCTGTTGGAATTGTAAATAAACAAGTTAAAGGCAAGATTCTTGCCAAGAGGATTGATGTGCATATTGAGCACATTAAGCACTCTAAGAGCCGAGATAGATTCCTGAAACGTGTGAAGGAAAATGATCAGAAAAAGAAGGAAGCCAAAGAGAAAGGTACCTGGGTTCAACTGAAGCAACAGCCTGCTCCACCCAGAGAAGTACACTTTGTGAGAACCAATGGAAAGCAGTCCGAGCTGCTGGAACCTATTCCCTATGAATTTATGGCATAATAGGTGTCCCACTTTGTGGGAAGCGACAGAAAGGAGCCTGAGGCGCTGGGACCTGTTCCCTATTAATTTGTGGCATAATAGGCATAGCACACTTGTGAGAAGCAAGGAAAGGACCTTGAGCTGCTGGAACCTATTCCCTATGAATTCATGGAATAGGAGACAAACCTAAGAAAAGCCACTGGACTCTAAAAAAAAAAAAGAATTATAGATGCTAATGATGTGTTTATTTTATTTTATTTTTATTTTTTTAGAGACAGAGTCTCACTCTGTCATCCAGGCTGGAGTGCAGTGGCAACATCATAGCTCACTGTAGCCTCAAACTCCTGGGCTTAAGAGATCCTCAAGCCTCAGTCTCCTGAGTAGCTGGTACTACAGGTGCATGCTAGCATACCTGGCTAATTTTTTTTTAATTTCTTTTGTAGAGATGGGGTCTCGTCTTGCCCAGGCTAGTCAAAAACTCCTGGGCTCAAGTGATCCTCCTGCCTCAGCTTCCCAAAGTTCTGAGATTACAGGCATTAGCCACCATGCCTGGCCCTAATGATGTTTTTAACCAAAGCAAAGTTACCTATAGAACTAATAATGCAAATACAAAAAACATCATTTAGAATAAGGGAACTATTAATATGAAAAATATCATTGGGAATAAGGAGCAGCTTCTCTTCTCCTGCCCTTGGATATTCCAGCCCAAGCTAGATAGAACATCACACAAATGTGGAGATGAGTATTGAATGGTCTTGTGTTTTTAATTTTTTTCCCCAGATGTGGTCGCTCACCTGTCTACCGCTCCCGTGAAATGGCAGCTCGTGCCTTGGTCTCATTTGTTATGGTAGACCACATTCCTAAAACCATCCAAGGTCTGTTGGCTACACTTCCCAACTGCACTGACCAGTGTTTCCGGCAAAACCATATTCATGGGACACTTCTCCAGGTAAGTAAAGTTACTTGTGTGACTTCTGTCAGATACCATAAGATGAACTTTGGTTTCTCATGTCCTATTACTAGGTGAAGATTTGATACACAGGCTTTTAAATTTATCTGAAGAACATTCTTCTACTGCTGAATGATCAGGTGTCTCCTAGGTGTGCTTTTTCGTCCCAAGCATGAATACAGTGCTAACTGTGATTCTGTCAGATTATCTTTTGCATTTAATCTTGTGCTTTCTACAATGTACTTTCCCATTTGGACTTACCTCTCTGAGCCGGCTAAAGTTTTGTCTTTCCCATCAAGTATGCCTTCAGAACATTCTGGATACTCCCTGTTCAGGGTGAAACTGTGAGTATTCCTTGAGAGAGAGATTAGCCCATGAGGCACAGGACGAATTACATATATCAGGGAAAGTTTTCCCTATAGCACAACACCATAGTACCTGGAAATCAAACCTTTCTGCCCTATTTTCTCTATGCTACTGAAAAAGCTTTTCATTTTGAATAAATATACAAGTTTGTTGTTTTTAACCTAACATTTCTCTAGAAAAGACTCAAATATAACAAGTGAGAAATAGACTTCTTATTGAAACTGCTCTA
Organism: Microcebus murinus; assembly: GCF_040939455.1. Classification (NCBI taxonomy): domain Eukaryota; kingdom Metazoa; phylum Chordata; class Mammalia; order Primates; family Cheirogaleidae; genus Microcebus; species Microcebus murinus. The sequence goes on along the minus strand of NC_134106.1, from coordinate 35,311,646 downwards.
CTTAAAGCCCAACTTGGGGAAAGGTAGTATTGGTGAGATCCTCTGTTCACGTGGCTGCTGTAGTTACTCACCTAGGGATGGGGTTTAAATGTCTGGTCATGTTCCTGGTTTATGAGCAGAGTTGAGAGATGGCCTTGAGATTCCAGTATGTATTAAGCCTGAGGTCTACACTGCTGACCAGGCAGTGTGTAGAGTAGTTAATGGGGTGGGACTCAGAAGCCAGACTGTCTGGGTATGAATGTCAGATTCACCCCCTACTACCTGTTTATCTGTATCTTCATTTTTGAAATGAGGATATTAGTAGCATATACCTCATAGGGATTTTGTGAAGACTAAATGAATTAATATATATGAAGCACTTAGAATAGTATCTAGTACATAACAAGATAAATAGATATTATTATTATCATAATTTTAATGAGCCTGTACTAAGATGAAAGCCAGTGTTTTTAGTAACTAATTCCCTCCAGTGAGAATGCAAGATAGACCTATCCCATTGTCTTTCCTTTCTTCCTTGTCCCTCCACTCCCTTGGTTGTTTTGTGTATTCAACAAGTATTTATTAAATGCCTGCTACATACTGCTGTCATAGTCAGAACAGTGATTGAGTCGGCCCTTGCCTTGAAGGAGCCAAGGATAAAAAAATGCCAGAAAATAGAGCGGTCACAGTGTAGTGTGCTAAGTGCTGGGTGAATACATAGTAGGACTACCTGACTTGTCTGGGGAAAATCATCCCATAGAGAGTGACATCTAAACAGAGACTGAAACAAGTGAGCCGAGTGAAGGGAGGGAGGGTCTGCCATGCAGAGTGAGCAGCATTGAGAAGGGCTTCTGGTGAGCAAGAAGGAGCCTGTCTGGGAACTGCAGGCTTGGGTGGGACTCAGGTTCTAGGTTGGCAGTTTGCAAACTGGTCTCAGAACCTCTTTACACTCTTAAAAAGTTATGGTGCGTCTCAAAGATCTTTTGCCTATTGATATTTAATTAGAAAATAAAACTGAGAAAATATTGAAACACAAAGAGCTCACAGACACATATTGCAGTAGTCATCAGAAGGATGACATCATCACGTGACTTGTAGCTTCTGGCAAACTACATTGTACATTCATGAGAGAATGAGAGTAAAAGAGGAAACTAACTTCTTAGCTTCACTTTGAAAATAATTTGATCTTGTGTACCTCCTGGGAAGATTGCACAGACCCCCAACGGTCCCAGACTGCACTTCGAGATGCTTTGGTCTGTGTTGCATACATCATGGGTCTTTGGTGGTTTCGTTTCGTTTCGTTTCGTTTCGTTTCGTTTCGTTTCGTTTCTTTTCTTTTCTTTTCTTTTCTTTTCTTTTCTTTTCTTTTCTTTTCTTTTCTTTTCTTTCTCTTCTTTTCTTTCTCTTCTTTTCTTTCTCTTTCTCTTTCTTTTTTTTTCTTTCTTTTTTTTCTTTCTTTCTTTTTGAGACAGAGTCTCACTCTGTTGCCTAGGATAAAGTGCCATGCCATCAGCCTAGCTCACAGTAACCTCAAACTCCTAAGCTCAAGCAATCCTTCATCCTCAGCCTCCCAAGTAGCTGGAACTACAGGCATGCGCCGCTCGGCTAATTTTTTCTATATCTTTTTAGTTGTCCAGCTAATTTCTTTACATTTTTAGTAGAGACAGGGGTCTCACTCTTGCTCAGGCTGGTCTCAAACTCCTGAGCTCAAATGATCTACCTGCTTTGGCATCCCAGAGTGCTAGGATTATAAACATGAGCCACCACGCCCAGCCTGGTGGTTTCTTTAATATAACTCTTAAGCATTCATTCTCCTTGGGTCCTCGCTGCATCCCTGTGATGAAGAGAGGGGCAGGGGTTATTATCTTTGTTTTAAAGATTGGCCATTGAGGCCCAAAGATCATCATTTGCTCACTCATTCACTTTAGATCTTTGATTGTGTCAGACTCTGCTGCTGCTTTTAAAGAGCAGGGCTGGCATTAATGGTAATGCAAGACAGGCTTTTCACAATGTAAACTGCAGCTAAGTTAGAAGGAAGGGCCAGATTGTGAAGGGGATCAGCCATCAGATTTTCTTTATTGAAGATCCACTGTTGGCTGAATTTGTCCGAGTAGTGTAGTTGGAGTTGCTTGCTGGGCTCTTGTACCAGTTGTACAAATAGGCCTGCCAGCCTAGTTTCCCACACACACCACTGGCAGGCCCAACTGGTTTTCATTAGTCTGCCCAGCAACAAAACACGGTCTTTTGCTCTGTCTCTAGGCTGCTTTTAATGTTCTCAAGTTTACTTTTTCTGCTAGCTAAAATGTGAAATCTTATGGATGGAAAGGTAAAAAAAAATCTATAATTCTGGGATTTTTGTGACTGTTGTTATTGTTCCTAAGTGTTGGTGAGGTGACACACTTGTTGGAAAAAAAACCCCAGCAACGTGGGTGTTGGATATTGTGTTCTTGTTTATCAGGCAGATTCCTGCCTTCATCAAGGTAGTTTACCTTGGTTGAACAAAGGAAGTCAAAGGCATGTGGAAAGTCTTTATGTCATGTCCATTCGGATGTCACATCTGTGTTGTCATAGTTCTGTTTCACCCTGTGGTTCTTTATGGGGAAAACATGAGGGTTTAAGTTGTGAGGGGGCTCTTTTTCTCTTTCCTTTCTACAGCTTATAGATTCCTTCTCCACATAAAGCCACCTTTGAAATCAGTAAAAGGCCTGCACCTGGAAAAGAAATGTGTTAGGAATTGAAAGGAATGGTAATCTCCTTGGGACCTTCAGAGCCAGCTAAGTAAATATAAAATTGTTATTTTTTTCAAAAGCAGGAAATCATTTTGTAATCAGAAAACAAATTCTTTCACAGAACATTTTCTTGAATTATGCATTTTGACTTCTTTGAAAATGTTTACATAAATATATCAAACCTTAGAGTATTTCTATAGTGCACCTTGAAAACAAGAAATATGCTGATTCTGAATTTTCTGGGACTAGGGAAGAAAAACTCAAATTATAGGACATGCAAAAAAAGAAAGAACATACGTGATTCCTTTCTTAATCATTTTAAAAACCAGAGGTTCATGTGTGCAGCATTGAAATGGTTGGAAGTAATGCACGTTAGAAAAGGTGAGATTATGCAGCATGTTCATAAAAGTCAGGGGTAAATGACATTAAATCTTAATAAAGGCTAGATAAGAGCCATGGACATTACCTCATTTGGGAACAACACTGGCAGGGCTGCCCTGTCTTTTAAGTAGAATTAACCTTCTGTTTTTGTTGCCAAAATTCTTCATGTTGGAGACTTAACATTATTACTAGGTTACTTATCACTCTTGAGAAATCATATTGGAGTTCAGAAAGTTCTCTTGTAAAGAAGAGGAATTTGGCCAACAGTCAGAAGGAAAGATTTATTCTGATTCTTACGTACTTACATTTGGTGTTTCAAAAGGAAATGTATACCATTTGAAGCAAGAGTTTAAATTTTGAATTTTTTCATTACCTGTCTATTTTGGTATTTATTTGATGATATAAACAAAAGGTGATCTCTGCTCTTTCTTTAATTAAGCTCTTTTATATCAATAAAGTGAGATAGATAGTTGAGGTAATCTAGCTTATGTTAAAGCAAAAACCTGCTTTTGCATTTAACTGAATATTCTAGGCAAAGATATTCCTTATTTTTCAATTAATCCAAATAATCACCCAGTTCCACACATCCCTTTGCTGATACAAATGTAATGTACACTTTTCATCTAATGCTGTTATTAAATTTTCTCAGTTTTTACTAGCATAATTTGTCAAGCACTCTGTTTAATTCTTTTATTTCCCTCACCAACCCAAATTTGGAGACTTGACTTCTGTGCTTTGAGAATTTTTAGTCAAAAGCATTCCACTTTTCTGGCTGTAGAGCTGAGTAGCAGCATTGCATACTTTGTTGATATGAAATATGAGCCAGGAATGGACATCAGATGGCCTTGGCCCACGCATTTGGAAAGTTTTCCATAAGAGAAATAAAATTAACATTTTGAGCACCTCCTGTGTTCAGTGTGAATTGCATATGTGATCGCATTAATACTCTTAGCAGCCCTACAGGGTTGCAAGATAGGTGCCATATTTTTGTGTGTCTGTCTGTCTCTCTAATGAGGAAATTAAGGTAAGCCTGAGTTACTTGTTTAAAGTCACAGAGATAGTCAGTGGTAGAGATACAATATTAAACTCCAAAGCCTGTGTTCCTTTTCTCTTTAGAATGTTCAGCCTCTCTGATAATTAATATGAATAATAACTTTTTATGGCTAGGGAAACCAAACTAAGAATCCATCTAAAGATAAATTTTATCATTCAATTGCTCTTCTTAAATTTTATTTGATGTATTACAACATTGGAAACAAAGTGAATCCATCTATATTACAGAGGTCGAGAGGAAGTCAGTGAAACCTGGTAAAAGATTTACTGTGACCTCCCCCTCCACTCGCCTCTCTGTCATTGTTTCTCTATAGCAGGGGTCCTCAAACTTTTTAAACAGGGGGCCAGTTCACTGTCCCTCAGACCGTTGGGGGGCTGTTGGAGAGTGCAGCGTACATTCCACACATGCACACTGTGGGCCCGGGAGGAGTCAGCTGCTAAGCAAGACAGGCGGCAGCGGGAAAAACACCTGGCCGGGCTGGATAAATGTCCTCGGCGGGCCACATGTGGCCCACAGTCTGTAGTTTGAGGAAGCCTGCCCTATAGTCTTTCATTTAATGCTCCTAGCCTGGAAACAAAGAATCCCCCCTATTGGGACCTAGGCTATAGCCAAGTCCACAGTAACTGTACCTTCTGTTATCCTTAAGGGTTTGACAAAACTCTCAAACTTGGGCAACCATAGCAATTATGGATCTTGGTCTGGGAACTGATGGGACTATGAGAAAGTGGTCATGATTGAATTTAACTCAGCAGACACTGTGGCTCGCTTTTATGTTTTAGGCACTAATACAAAGAGTTTGCCTTTAAGGCTCTTACCTGTCAGTGTGGGCTCTGTGTTTGTTGTAGAGTCAGGATCTTTGTGTGGGTGGGAACAGTAGTGCTAGGCTCAGAGGGACAGCATGAAGACTAAAATAGTCTCATTCTTTTGATGTGCCCTAAAAAAAAAAAAAAAAAGACTAAAATAGAGGTAGATCTTGGTATTACCTGTGTGGAAAGAAAAGCAGAAAACCAGGGAAGAAGTAAAGGTAGGCCACTTTGGCTAGCTAGTTGTATAAAGGAATCTCTGTGCAAGAAGCAGAGATTGGACCAACCATCCTTCACTGTCTGCATCAGACAGAAGCAGTGGAAAGGAAACAAATGGAAAATCAGAGATAGAGGTAGCCTTCAGCGTAAACTCAATTAGAGTTTCTTAAAAAACTAATATGAATAGACACTTATAGAAAAGATACGTATTTTTTCATTCGATACTTCAAAACTTGTGATTAAATATAATTAAAAAAATTATTTCCATGTTTTAAAAATGTAACCAGATAAGATAATGCCTTATGCTTTAAGAATTTTCATTTCTTTTTCATATTTCTTAAAAGTGTACAGTTGTGAAATGTAAAGTAAAATGCTCAAGCTATCCAGAAAGGAAACATTACTAGGCCGGGCGAGGTGGCTCACACCTGTAATCCTAGCACTCTGGGAGGCCGAGGCAGGCGGATTGCTCAAGGTCAGGAGTTAGAAACCAGCCTTAGCGAGACCCCGTCTCTACTAAAAATATAAATTAATTGACCAACTAAAAATATATATACAAAAAAAATTAGCCGGGCATGGTGGCACATGCCTGTAATCCCAGCTACTCGGGAGGCTGAGGCAGGAGGATCACTTGAGCCTTGGAGTTGCTACAGCACTCACTCTAGCCTGGGCAACAAAGTGAGACTCTATCTCAAAAAAAAAGAAAGGGAACATTACTTGATAGATTCCATTTCACAACATAAGATATTGGCCTATCTCCGTTGCTGTTTATTTTATTCCCAGAAAATACAGTTTCAGAATGAAAACTCAAAATCAAGAACAAGAAACTATGTTCATGTTGTAAGTTATAAATAGATTGCTGGTCAGTGTGCTTTTTTTTTCTGAAGTGAGTCATAATTTTTAAAAAATGCTCATACTTGTAACTAGTGGCTTGATTCACTCTTTTAGAGGACTTGTGTTAGTGTGAAAAGTAGAAAGATCCAAGTTGCTAGGAAGTCTCCAGTCCAAGAAGGGTTAAGGAGAGTTTCTCCAATGGCGTGACTATAGATGTGCCAAGATATTTATTGATTCCTTTAGCTCTCAGGGAATCTGAGTGTGGCCTGGGGGGCTGGAGATTCCAGGCAGTCACCTACAGCTGGGAGCAGCAGCATCTATTTTATCCCAGAGTGCCAAAGAAAGATTATTTTCTATGTGTGCCTTGACGTGAAAAGGATTGGGAAGCACTGGGCTCTTAAAAAAAAAATTAAAGAAAGAACTAAACCTTGTTAAATCTTACCTTTTGGCAATATATTCCTTTCTGGATATAAGCCCAGAAAAGTCATTTTTAATTAAAATGCTACTTTTGAAGATGAATTAATCCCTTCCTTATAAACATCCAAAAGCTTTCATTTGATATGTATTACTTAGGGAGCTTTCTCTGGGTATTGGAGACAGCTTTTAGATGCCAGGTTCCAGAGCATTGACTGGAGTACGCTGTCATTGTTCCCCAGACAATGTGCTACTGCTGTTTTATAATGCTCTGAACTCATAGTATCAGTCAGGGCCATGTGAAACTTAAAGATTTTGTTAGTTTATGTGTCCCTAAGCTTTTATTACTGTTTAGGGTTAGAGTAAGGGGAGTAATGGTGAAAAGAGGAGAATACATGTATATATTTTTTTCAGTTATCAAGTGTGTGTGTATATATATACATATGTATATGTATGTATGTATTGGAATATATTTGTATTCCAGTTATTGAGAACCTCTGGAGAATGGGTGTTATTCCCATGCTACTGATGAGAAAACTGAGAATGAGAGGGATTATGAGATTTCACTAAAGTTATACAAGGACAAACAGTAAAAAGTGGAGCTGGGATTCAAACCTAGGATTGTTAGAAGCTTTTGAGCTTGTGCAGCTAGCCACTATACTAAACTGTTTTTCTAGATGAGGAACAGAATATTCTCAGGGGAGAGTGACTCTCTCTAGAGCCTTCAAGGTGTGGGGTAAAATGGAAGTTGACATCATCTATTTATTCATTCATTCCACAACTGTTAATTGAGCACCCACTATGTGCCATGCACTGTTCTGGGAACTGGGAACGTATCAGCAAACAAAAGAGACAGATTCTTGCTCTTGGAGATGCTGCTCTCGGTACATTTACATTCTGGCAGCGAGAAGACATAATAATAAAGGATAGTACAATAAAACTTACTGGAACTTATTATAGTAAATATAACAGATAAATTATATAGTTAGGAGAAGAGGGCAGGTGACAGTATTAAGTGAAATGTCAGAATAGTCATCGTTGAAAAGATAATGTTTGAGCAAATTCCATCAAAAGACATGGGAAATTTTTTAATTTTTTTAATAAAGGGTAGACATCTTTTCTTCTGAAAGTGTGCTGGCTATGGACATCTACAAGCAGGTATGCCACGTGTATTTCTGAGACTATCTTTGCCCATAGAGAAGTGCCAGTAGAGTGGGCAATAGTGGATAAACAAGGCCAGGAAGGATGCCATTACTTTAAGAACTTAAGAACTCTCTAAAGTGAGGTCCCAGTGCTATTCATGCCAGGATTACTGGGGACTCGAGGATTATTGAAGTCCTCTTCCTTTGGAATCACAGTGAGTCAGGTCAGTCTGCTGTGGTTCTAAAGAGCTTAGGCAAGGAGCAAAGTGCACATCACACCATCTCTTCTGCTTTCCAAGATGGCCTTTACCTTAACTCTCTGGACCTGGGCCTTAGAGATGTAGAGTACATGTGGAAAATGTTTATTCTTCTGTTTAGCAAATATTAAGAGTTTATTAAGTGAATCATACTGTGCCAGGTGCCATGGAGGATACAAAGGAAAGTTAATTTATAACATATTCTCTGCCCTCAGGATGCTTATGAGCTGTTGTGGAAAATAAACTATCGACATGGCAGACAATTACACAGAAATACATGGCTGCATGTGACGTGTGCCAAGCAAATGGCTAAGATCACACACCTCAGAGGCGAGACCAGGGTGGGTTGGGGTGATTAGAGAAGGCTTCAGAGGAACACTGGGTCTTGGGATAAACCTTTAAACTAGTTTTCTGTTGTTGAGACATGGGAGTTGGTGTGAGCCAAGGCATAGCAGAGGGCATCAGAAAGTATATGCAGGAGACAGTGAGTAAACCAAAGTGTCGGGTCCAGGAGTGTGTCAGGGAGAGACAGGATGTATGATTGGCAGGGTGGGTGGGAGGTCAGCACATGAGAGACCACAGATGCTAAGCCAAGCAGTTCAGACTCTGTAGTAGGCCTGTGGCCTTCCTTCACAGTGGGGCGCGCAAGACAGTAACACATGTAGAAGAATATGTTAGCGAGGTACTTCTTTTCTCATCCTTTTAACTATCATTTTACATGTGATATATAATGTACATAGTACATTAACAGAGTAGCATGTAATTTCTAAATCAGTACATAAAAGCTGGGAGAATGTGCTCAAAGAGGCCACTTCACATAGAAGTAAGAACAGGCCCCGGAGCCAGCTTGTCTCTGTCTAGATCTCGTGCTGCTGCTTGCTGGCTGTGTTATTTTGGGGGAGTTACTTAATTTCTGTGCCTCTACTTCTTCCTTGGTAAATGGGAACATAAAATGACCTCATGGAGTGGTTATGGAGATTAAATGCGTTGATATGTGAGAAGTGCTTAGCGAGGTCTCTGGCAGATAGCTTAGTAAATGTTGGCTGCTATTAATATTATTAATTACTACTTGCTGCTGCCGCCACCACCACCATCACCACCACCACTGCTGACAGGGAGGGGTTCATGATCCAAAAGTGTGCAGATCACTGATGTAGATGATAAGTAAAAGATTTTGAGCTTTAAAATGCTGTGTTTTCAATAAAGTAAAGTACATTAAAATACTATTTTAAAATATGTGAAGAATCCTGTTGATATGTGAGTGTATGCTTACAAGGGAAACAAGTCAATTTTCAGCAATTTTGACTTTATATATTAGAATGCTTCACAAAGAGTTTCCTCTGGTCAGTCGCTGTGTTCTCTACCTTCCTGTAGATCATATTAAAGATTGTAAGTGCTGAAATTAGCTCAGATTTTTAAGAGCAGAGTTCTTGCCTATCAGGTTGTTATTCCTTGCACCTGTTTTGTTTTGAATTACATCCTGTCCCTCAAACCCCATCAGAAACTTGATGAATCGGGAAAGGAACACTCTCACACTGTCTCAGACAAAGGGCTCTTTTATTACTGGAAAGGGGAAATTTGAAGTTCATAAAGTGAAAGAAGATATAGAATCCTCCTAAGGAGACAGATTAATCTAGCACTTCTCTGAGTTCCTTTTTCATGTTGGAAGACGTGCTTTCCATCTCCCTCCCACCCATCCCGCTCTGATTGTTTGAGACTTTATATATGACTAAAGATAATTCTGAACATGTTTTTAAAATACAACAAAACATCACATTGTGTTTACACTATCAGGCTTCTGTCATTTTCTAGAATCCCTATATAATATTTGATGGTATGAAGTCCCATTGTGTGATGCAATTTGGTGATTCCCTATCCAATGAAAATAGTACTTATTATTTGTTGTTTGTTTTTAGCATATGCCAATCAAATAGACAAAAAGTAATACTTTATGTTATTGGGGTAGCATTTTTGAGATTACACAGTATATGTACTTATTTTATAGTTCTTGGATTTATTAACAACATTGATTTCACTTGGATTTATTTTACGGAACCCATTTTAGTTACTAAGGACTCAGTGGGCATTTAAGATCACTATGGTTGAGTATATCTAGATAATTTGGCAGCCAGATAATTCAGCAGGCACTCTAGAGGCCTAAAGTAAAATGCACCCATGGGCTTTAAGGAAAGTTTGAATAAATAATAAAACTCTTCCTATTTTAAACTGTATTATTGTTCATGACATTCTTATATTTCTCTGTACTATGTGTCTCTACTGCCTTTACCCTGTCCTTCTAAGGCAGGATTTCTCAACCTCAGCAGTATTGACATTCTTTTTTTGTGGGTGGCTGCCCTGTGCATTGTAGTGTGTTTGGTAGCACCCTCCCCTTTCATTTGTGACAACCAAAAATGTCTCTACACATTTCCACATGTCCCCTGGGGGGCAAAATCACCCTTGGTTGAGAACCTTTGTTCCATGGTACCTATAGGTTTTCCCCATCATTCTATGGGACAAGGTGTGATACAGTGATACAGCTCTTTTAAATACTGATGACCATGAATGAAGCCATTCCTGAACCAGGAACAAATAGTGGCTCAACAGACTACAGTGAGCTGTGCACAGAAATATAAGTGAATAAGAGAGAGAATGAAAAACTCACACTGGAAATCACAAAGAAAGCATTTTATCCTCTCCCCCTCTTCCTCTTTCCCTCCCTCCATCCCTCTCTCTCTCCTAGAAAAGTATTATATACATATAACAAGCCAGCTCACTTTTAAAATCCTAGCTTTTTATACTTTGCTTCATGTCCTTGTCCCAACCTGCCTTTGATCCACTTTCATAATGTATAGTTGAAACTTAATTCTGCTCTACCCAGACTCAGCATAATAAAATTTTAGGTTCTATTTACCTAGTGGAGCTTTGGAAAAATAACACATAATTAAAGTCTTCTCACTTCTTTAGTAGAGACACTGATAAATTGCTGGGTACAATTGCTGTCTATTTTATTGAGTCTCTTTTGGATGGGGGGCAAGAGGCTGTGTGGATAAATCTCTAAGAACAGAGGTTCTGCTGAAAATTTAACCCAGGACATCAGAATTTTTACTTTGAGTTAAACATAAAGCCTTCTCCAGATTCCCAGATTCAGACCTCAGAAAGAAAACTTAGTGGATAAATCTGAATAAGGGTGTTAAAAATATATGGTGAAGATGGTAATTAATATTGCTTTTTAAAAGGGTCTTAAATGTTGTATGTACCTCATATATGTAAATGTCTAAATTTGTCACTTGACTCTCAAAAATGTTACGGTATATAAAAAAATAAGACTTTTGCCTGTTTTGCCAAATAAGTGTAGATTTCTTCATCTTCCACTTTTTTTTCTTATTAATGCATGGGATGTGTTTTATATACTTGAATTGGTGGCACTCTGAAGCAGTTTTTAGGTATATACAGGTATCAGAGGTTTTAATTCTGGACCCACATTCATATCTAATAGGTAATCCTTTATTTTCGCTAGGATCTTGGTCATTTGCCTATTTGCGATACCTTCTTAATCTCTTTTAAAGTGAAATTTCCATTCCGTTTTTCATTAACTTCCTGAGAATCACATTTCTAAAAAGGGAACTAAAATTAATTGTTTGTAGTTACTTTTTATATCAAATGAATTTAATGGGTTTTTAAATTGTGACTTTGAAGAGTTTACAAATGCTAGAAAATTCCATCACCTTAGTTAATCTTCAAAGAGATCAGTATAATTAATATCTGACATGTGGTGTTTGACATTTTTTCCCTTATTCATTTCTTAAGCCTTTAAAATGTCTGGTTCTTATAGACAGTAAGACAGGTTTTACATATAAGTTTGAGTCCATTTTATAGCAAATAGACTTTATGCCTGTCCTTCTTAGATTACAAGATATACAGCAATTTTTATATCTAACATGTTTCTGAAATGCAGTTTCAGTTTCCTGCTTTATAATTGATCTTTTTCAAATATGTGAGGCATTTACTTATCCAGCTACCAAATTGGTCTTATACTGAAAAGAAGTATTTATTGATCAGGAGAAAAAATTTAAATAATTATCAGGTCTGATTTTTAGATATGTATTTAGAGAACAGAGATACAGGCCAGTAATTTATTAAAATTCGTGTGTGCATGCATGTGTACATTTAGGATTAAGGTGCTAGAAATTTGAGTTCATATTCTTTAAAGAAAAGTTTGAGAATGAATTAGAGATGTAATGTAATCCATGCCTACCACCCCAAAGGGTACTGAGGTGGTAGATTTCTGAAGAAAATCAGAAGTGCCCTCCAGCCCATAATCCCTAAGCAGCAGTGGGCTCTTTGCTCATGTACCCACCCATGCCCAAGATCTCTGTGACCTCATTAAAGAAGGGGGACCATATAGTTTGCAGATGTGTCTTCGGGATCCTCACTCTGTATATTCTGGATAAAAATGTGATTCACTTTGTTAATCTTCCCTTGCACTAGCTTTTCCTCCTTTATTGTTTCTCTAAACTTTTACTTTCTCCCTCCTGAAGGAAAACATAGAATGAGTAGAGATGCATAATTCTCAGTTGTATTGTCCATTTGAGAAGTTAAATCTTAGATATTACTGCATTGATCACAGTAAGCTTGATCATTTTAAAACTCACATAGAGGCTGGGCGAGGTGGCTCACTCCTGTAATCCTAGCTAGCACTCTGAGAGGCTGAGGCGGGAGGATTGCTCAAGTTCAAAACCAGCCTGAGCAAGAGCAAGACCCGTCTCTACTAAAAATAGAAAGAAATTAATTGGCCAACTAAAAATATATACAGAAAAAATTAGCTAGGCATGGTGGTGCATGCCTGTAGTCCCAGCTACTCGGGAGGCTGAGGCACTAGGATTGCTTGAGCCCAGGAGTTTGAGGTTGCTGTGAGCTAGGTTGATGCCATGGCACTCTAGCCTGGGCAACAGAGTGAGACTCTGACTCAAAAAAAAAAAAAAAAAAAAAAACCTCACATAGAGAAGGTGGGGATGGCCTGTGCCATAAAGTTCTGTGGGTTTGACAAATGCATAGCATCGTGTGTTCACCACTATAACATCATATACATTAGTTCCACACCCTAAAAAAGTTTCCTATACTTCCCCTCGTCAAATTCTCCCCTCTCCCCAAACCTCTGGCAACCACTGTTCTGTTTTTCATCCTGTTTTTACCTTTTCAAGAATGTCATATGAATAGAATCACATATATATCCTTTTCATTCTGCTTTCTTTTATTTAGCAAATGCATTTCATATTCACTGATACTGAATTCATTGTTTCTCTTTATTGCTGAATAGTATTTCATTTTATGGACGTACCACAGTTTGTTTACTCAATTCACCTATTGAAGGACATCCTTGTTGCTTCTACTTTAGGGCAATTATGAATAAAGGTGCTGTAAAAATTGGTGTGTAGGTTTTTATGTGGACATAAGTTTTCAAATCAGTTAAGTACCTAGCAGGTTGCTGGGTCATATGGTAAGTCCATGTTTAACTTTACAAGAAACTGTCCAACTATCTTCTAAAATGGTTGTACCTTTTTGCATTCCCATTAGCAATGAATGAGAGTTCCTGTTGTTCTGAGTCCTTGTCAGCACTTGGCATTATCAGTATCAGCTTTTTAGATTTTAGCAAGTGGAACAGTTTTTCATGGCTGCAAGCTTTTGTAGTGCTCTCAGGATCTAATACTCATGGGGCATTCTGCTTCATCTGTCACTCACTGCTATGCCTCTGAGTTCCTTCTTTATATCTGGCACTTAGAGATTTCCTTTCTTGCCTTTGAGCTTTGTACATTTAATACATTTTTTCCTTTTTAATAGAAATGGGGTCTCATTATGACATCCAGGTTGGAGTACAGTGGCTATTCACAGATGTGATCGTAGCATACTACAGCCTAGAACTCCTGGCCTTAAGTGATCCTCCTTCTTCAGCCTCCCTAGTAGCTGGAACCACAGGCATGTGCCACTACACCCAGCCTCCTTTTTAAAGAACTCTATAATGTTATATATATTTAAAGAGGAGGGAGAAACTTCAGATGTCACCTCAGTCAATCATTATTGACTGGATTTCCAAATCTCATGACTGTGAAAGAGTTATCTGGTTGATTCCCTTGCAGGTCTGTGGCACATATAAAAGCACATTAAATAACCAAGTAGGTGAGGACCATTACCCAAACTCTGTAAACATTTCCAAAGGCAAATTGTGAATTGTTTTTTAAACTCTTCTGTCAAGTAGTTCAGTAGAGTTGCTATATTTATGCTAACTCAGTGCTGCTGCCTTCTTTTCATGACATTGTGCCATTCCAAGAACTGTGTTCTGCCCAAGAAAAGATAGTTTTGAGACCAGACAAGGAAGGAGAGACCAGACTGGAAGAGGAGACCAGACTGGACAAGGAAGAGGAGACCAGCCAGATGAGGAAGAGGAGAGCAGATCAGACAAGGAAGAGGAGACCGGACCAGACAAGGAAGAGACCAGACCAGAAGAGGAAACCAGACTGGATGAGGAAGAGGAGACCAGACTGGGTGAGACCAGACAAGGAAGAGGAGATGTGACTAGACATGAAGAGGAGATGAGACCAGAAGAGGAGACCAGACCAGAACTGGAATAGGAGAAGTAACTGGAACTGAAAGAGGAGACAAGACTGGAGACCAGACCGGATGTGGGGATGTGGAAGAGGAGATGAGGGCCAGACGAGGAATAGGAGACCAGACCAGAAGAGGAAGGGAGTGCTAAGTTCTTAATATACAATACCTCATTCAAACCTCATGAACCATCCTATAAGATAGGTATTGTTCTTTTCCTTGTTTATAGATGAGGAAACTATGGCTCAGAGAAGTTATATAATCTGCCCAAGGTAACACCTTAACTCATGAAACTTATAATCAAAACCAGGCCTGACTTCAGAGTCTCTGCTCTTAGCCATTATGCAAGTCAGATACCTTGTTTCTACCTATATGGTTGTTCCCACAGCTTCCTGCAAAGGTGTCCTCAGGCTGGCCCTGGGGCTGAGCCATAGCTGCTGTCCTGGTGATTTCCAACCCCAGATTTTATTTTTAGTATGGATAGAAGGAGGGGCATAGTCTTGGGCTGGAGGGGAGAAATTGAGCTTCTTGTGCTGTTCTGTCTCTGGACAAAAGAGGGTGAACTCTTTTTTTTTTTTTTTTTGAGACAGAGTCTCACTTTGTTGCCCAGGCTAGAGTGATTGCCGTAGCATCAGCCTAGCTCACAGCAACCTCAGTCTCCTGGGCTCAAGTGATCCTCCTGCCTCAGCCTCCTGAGTAGCTGGGACTATAGGCATGCGCCATCATGCCTGGCTAATTTTTTCTATATATATATTAGTTGGCCAATTAGTTTCTTTCTATTTATAGTAGAGACGGGGTCTCACACTTGCTCAGGCTGGTTTTGAACTCCTGACCTCGAGGAATCCGCCTGCCTCAGCCTCCTAGAGTTCTAGGATTACAGGCGTGAGCCACCACACCCGGCAAACAGGGTGAACTCTTAACAGGCATCTCTTGCACTAGGCCTCACTTGCCCCATGGGTAACATGGGAAGAATAATCCTATTCCTGGTGCCTGCCAAAATTACTCTTTTTTGAGATCATATATGGAAGAAATTTGCATAAAGGATTAGCACTTATTAGACTATGTATAGATCTAGCCCCTAACCAAAGTTCCAGACTTAATTCCCAAAAGTTCCCAGCAAACTTGGAAAACCTCCTAAGGATCTTCACCTGCCTGCCTTTGTTCATGCCTTTCCATGTATCTGAAAGGCCTCTTCATCTGCACCTACCATAATCCTACCTATCCAAAAGGCCTAGTTCTTAGGCTTCCTCTTAGAAGGTGTTTGTGGACAGCTGTCCTTGTCGCGATCCATTTCTCCTACCTAATGTTTGGCTGTAAGCACTTAAGACAAGCATCACTCCTAGCCTTAACATATAATTACTGATGTATAGGACATCTCCTCTATGGAGAACATGTGTTGGTTTTTGTTTGCCTAATATCTTCTCCCCCTTTTAGTAACAGCAACTTGATTTTCCTCTGGTGGACAACCTTCTCTCACTTTTAATCCATATGATTTGGATGGGGTCAACCCCACTTCTAAATCCAGCAGTAGACATGTGACATAGACCTATTCAGAATTACTATAATGTGTTCAGTGAAGGGCAGGTGACTCAATTAAAAGCATAAGAATTATTCCTAGGACTTTTGCTAGGACCATTGGCATAAAAAGCTCTATGTTTGCTACAATTGTATGTAAACATGGAGCTGTGAGGGGCTTTCACATGGGAAAAAAAAAAGTCCTAACAATGAAGCCACCCAAAAGCAGGTTATAGAAAGAGACCTAATCTGGAGGATTGCATTGCTGGAAACCCTTGGATCTTAGATTCAGCTATTCCTGAAACTATTGATAGAAGTAACCTGCCTAGGACAAATAAATTCTGCCCACATTCTCTTTTTTTCCCCTTTAAGCTAGTTTGTGTTGGGTTTTTATAATGTAGAATTAAAAGATAGGAACACATCCTCAATTTGTTTATGAACTTTAAGGTGCCAAAGGCCTGATCTTTTTAACTTTACATCTCTTAGCATGGTATCTGGTAAAACAGAGGGTCCTCAAGGTGTGATGATTGATTCATTCAATCTCACTTTACCTGAGCACCTACAATGAGCTGAGATAAGCACTGGAACCACAAGGAATAATTAGACATAGTCCTTGCCCTCGAGGAGTTCTGAATTTAGTACAAGGAAGAGGTATGAAAATGAACACTTTATAATATAACTTGGGTGATCATAGAAATCTGAGCAAATTTTTGTGGGATTCCAGAGAGTTGGAGGTTTGGGGAGATGGGATGTGGGAAGAATTCTCAAAGGAGGTGACATCTTTTTTTTTTTTTTTTTTTTTTTTTTTTTATAAGTTACAGCCTCAATATTTTTTTTTTTTTTTATAAGTTAGGAGGTGACATCTGACTCAAGTTCTTAAAGAACAAATAGAAGTTCCTAGGCAGAGAAGTGGACATGGGAAAAAGGTACCCCAGGGATAAGATATTCCAGGTGGAAAGAACGAAATTACATATTATAATATAATATAATATAATTGTAATTATATTTATTATTATTATTTATATAATTGTAATTATATTATATTATATACTTATATTATAATTATAAAATTAGTAATAAAAGCACAAACAAAAAAAGATAGTTTTGAATCATAGAATTTTAAACCTATGTATAGGTGGCCTTTCAGCTGTAGACTCTACAAATGAGAAAACAGGCCCAAGGAGAGGAGACCTGAATTCCTGAAGGCTGAGGACTGTGCCTTCCTCACCACTTAAACTCCCAGTGTGTAACACTGGCTCTGACACACAGTAAGGGCTCCTGAAATGTTTGCTAAATGCAAAGTCACACAGATATTTAGGGGCCAGAACTTATAAATCTTAATTCCCTGGACAAGCTCTTTCTAGTACACACTACTTTCTAGTTGTCTCTCTTAATGTAGCAGATCTTCTTTCTCAGAGTAGTGATGGGCAGAGGTCAGCGTGCTGCGTGTGTCCAGATTGCCAGAGCCGCTGCAGAAGCCCTCTGGGTGTCAACAACTACTGACATCTGACTTCATTCGAGTCTGCTATTTGGTCCTCAGTCAGAAAAACAGCAACAGAGTCCTTGCTGTTGACTCCAAATAGGCCTTAGATGTTTTGCTTTCAGGTGGGACAGAATTAGGCTTCATTCATTTAACATGTGGCCTTCAGTGACAGAGGCTGAATTTTTAGAATATGGGTCTTTATCATTGTCTGAGGGCATCGTAGTAAATCTTTAACACTAAATTTAGTTTGGGAAAGGGACATTAGTTCTGTGTGTTTTAGGCTGTAGAATCAAAGAACTTTGAAAATGACTCGAACTAAATGGAGACTGTTTTTGAAAAGCAGGTGACTTTCTCTTTTTTTGTTGGCTCAATTGTCTCGGGTGTTTGTAAAGAATCATTATGAGAAAGGTGTTACTTCAGGAGTGTGTGCAGCAGGATGTCTTTGTGCCCTGACAGTCTAAATGCAGTGAGACAGGAAAGTATGTACTTTCTGAACTGTATCTTTATACACACCAAATAAAGTAGAAGAGGGTATTGCTGTTGATGTGTGGAATCCCTGGAGAGGACAGACTTAGAGAAGGGCTGTTCTGTTTTCTACAGGTACAACTTTAACCACGCTGTAAATATTGGCTCTGAGGGTTTCATAATGTTGATCTGGGGCCCCTTTTAGTCTGAAACGGCCTACAGTTGGGTGGCATTTCTTGTGTTGGGTTGTGAACACTGACACCGATTTCATAAAATTCTCTTGCAAAATGCTTTTGCATGCTTGTGCTTGTGCTTTGTTTTATTCCTTTTCTTGGAGACCTTCCTGGTGTGGGCCCTGGGCCGATTTTCCTTTGCTGTCTTACCACTGTCAGCAATTCTATAACAGGATTAAAGGGATACCTCAATTTTCAAAAATAGAAGCTCAAGAGGTTTATTGCCCAGCAGCGGAAAGTCAGAATAACCAGCGTTATATTCTTTTGGCATGAAGATTTTCAGTTTCCTACATTGGGTCCTTGTATATAGAAAATGAAAACAGTTACCAAAATTTTCTTCAGTGTAAAAGTATGTTGAAGTACATGCTAGTTTCCCTTTAACTCTTCTTTTGGAAAGAATTTTGAATAAGGTAGATTAACCTTGGATGTTATCCAACAATTGAAATGTCAAGAAGCTACCATGGTAAAGTATAAATCAGACAGGGACCCTAAATGTACTTTTCATTTTAAAATGTAAAAGCATAGAGAGAAAGTCCTCTGTTTTATTATGGAGACTTCATTCCTTCTTAATATGTACAGTTTGTAATCTTGCACTGTTTTTATTGCTCCATTGATAGAGTTTAATTGACAAACTGGTTATTTTGTGGATAAAGGATATGGTAAAGTGGAAAGAGGTTTTGGATCCAGGCAGACCTGGATGTGACATTTTGTTTCCCTGCTTCCTAGATATTTAGCCTACAGCAAGTCACTTAAACTCTGAATCTTTCTATAAAATAATAATACAATTTTCAAGGTTGTTTAAGGAGTAGAGATGTTACATGTACAAATTTCCAGTATAGCTGGCATGGTATAGTTTCTTAATAAATGGTAACTATCATTTGAATGGCTTTTTTGGGAGGGGTCCCACTACCATTTATTAGAAAATAAATCTTATCTCCCCTAAATAAAAGGCTATTGTAGTCACGTACTGAATTTTAGTATGTATTTGCTGTTACTTTCTAGATTTTTAGTCTTTTGCATTGAACAGTTTTTCTGTTCATGTACCAGTTGCTCACAGTAGCTCTACCATGTTTTACAATTTGGTGGAGACTAATTCTCTCTCCTCCATTATCTTTTTTCAATATCCTATGGACTTTAAGTCAATTTGTCTAGTCTCCTACCCTCAGTTCTATTGTAATTTTGTTTTTTATTTGGATCACATTAAATTAATACATTAACTTATTAACTTTACATAACATCTTTATTATGTTCTTGTCCTACTTGAGAACATGGTATGCCTTTCCATTTGTTTGTTTCCTTTTATGTTCCTCAGTAGCATTATATTACATGTTTTCTTTAAGTAGAATGCATATTTCTTTTTTTTTTCTTTTGCTGTCATCCGTGGGTACTTATGTTATATCTTCTGACTTATGCTGTTTTACTTTTGAAAATGATTAAATTCTGTATATTTACTTGTAATAGTACTATCAGTTATTACTTACATTGTCAAACACTATTATATACACTTACATATATTGTCTCATTAAACCCTCATAGCAATTCTAGAAAGTGAATACTATTTTACAACGAGGAACCTGAGGCTCAGGGAAGTAAAGTAACTTAAAAGTGACAAATCCAGAGTTCCAGAGCCTATACTTCTAACATCTGTACCATACTGTACCTTGTTACCTAATTCTTATTTGCAATAAGAAAATAATTTTTATAATTTTACAAAAGATTTGTAAAGATCTTTTGTGTACTGTGTTTTCCACTGATTCTCTTGAGTTTTCCCCAAGAGTGTTACATGTTTTTTAGTAGAACTAAATATTATGAAAATGTCACTTTTCTCCGAATTAAAACATGGGTTTAATGCATTTCCAATAAAAATGTTAATGTTTAAAAAAATTTTTACTTAATAGTACAATTCCAAAATTCATATGAAAGAATAATTAGTAAGAGAATAGGCAAAAATATGTTTTGATTGGGCTTGTGTTGTTGAATCTGTAGAATAACTTGGGGTAGAACTGACATTGTTAATGTGTAATTTTCTTAAAGGTAAAGTCATCACTCTTTAGGCAAATATAAAATGAGCATATGTAAAAGATTTTATTTAACTCATTAATTAATAAGGGAACCAGATAAATGTTATAATTGATTTAAAGAACATTTGAAGAACTAGGGTATTTTAGTCAATTTATTTTATTTTATTTTTTAGAGACAGGGTTTTGCTCTGTTGCCCAGGCTGGAGTGCATGGCTCATTGCAGCCTTGAACTCAAGTGATCCTCCCACCTTAGCCTCATGAGTAGCTGGGACTATAGGCACATGCCATCATCCCTGACTATATTTTAAAATTGTTTTGTAGAGACAAGATCTCACTGTATTGCTGAGGCTGGTCTCAAACTCCTGACTCTAAATGATCCTCCTACCTCGGTCTCCCAGAGTGCTGGGATTATAGGTGTGAGCCATCATGCCCTGTGTCAATTTAATAGGAATGTTAGGATAAGATTGCTGAGGTAAATATAAAACAGATCATAACTCTTTGGGTTGATCTATTCCACTGGATCGAAATTATTTGCATCTCTATCCCACAAAGCCTACAAGTTCACAAATAACTTCACTAAGTCTGGGATCTTTACTCAGTACATTTCTCTAGACCAAGGGTTGGCAAGCTATGGTCTACATGCTAAATGCAGCCTGTCTCCTGTTTTGTAAATAAAGTTTTATTGAAACATAGCCATGTCTATTTGTTTACATATTTTCTGTGGCTGTGTTTCCTCTGCTATGGCAGTGTTGAGTAGTTGCAACAGAGACCATATGACTCAGAAAGTCTATTATATTTACTCTCTACTGTTCACAGAAAAAGTTTGCTAATTTGAGGCAGTTTGCTAATTCATCATTGGATGGTGAATCTTACACATATTTTGTTAGATTTATCCCAAAATATTTCATGTTTTGTGATGTTATTACAAATGATACAGTTTTTAAATTTCAGATTCTCTCCAGTCTGTCTCCTTGAATTCATCAATCGATCAATCAATCAATAAATAGATACATAAATTTCAGATTCTAAGTGTTCATTGGTAATATATAAGGAATAGAGTTAATTTTCATATATTGACCTTGTATCCTATAATCTTGCTAAACTTATTATCTAGCATCTTTTTTAATAGATTCTTTAGGATTTACTGCATAGTTAATTTTATCATCTATGAATAAAGATAATTTTCTTTTTCTTTCAAATTATTAGTATGACTTTTATTTTCTTTGTTTGGCTTATTGCACTATTTAGTACCTCCCGTTTAATGTTGAATAGGAGTGGTGAGAATAGACATTCTTGCTTTTTCCCAATCAAAGGGGAAAAGCATTTAGTTCTTCATTAATACATGTGATAATTAGCTGTAGGTTTTTCCTAAATGTACTTTATCAGGTTGAGGCATTTTCCTTCTATTTATAATTTGTTGGGGATTGTTTTATAAACAGATGTTGATATTGTCAAATGCCTTTTCTACATATATTGAGTTAATCATGTTTTTCTTTTTTTTGATGAGTTGATATGATGAATTACATTGATTTTTCTTTTTTAATGTTGGGAACCATCTTGGTTCCCATATTAATTAATGAGTTAAATAAAATATTTTATTCATATTCACTTTGTATTTGAGAGTGATTACCCTTATGAAAATTATATAATGTTTTAATTTCTTCCTCCCCCAAATTGCTCTATTGATTCAACATAATCCCAATAAAAAATGGATTTATCGATATCTATCCTGGGTTAGGTTTGCTGATACTTTATTAAGGGCCTTTGTGTCTAGAAAAGGAAGATCAATAATTATAGAACTTGACACATCAAAACCTAATTATAGGATTCATAATATAAAGATATATTAGTATTTATTATAATTATATATTAACAAAAAGCAAAGCATCATCATTCAAAAGAAATATCAGAGGACAAAAGGTAATAACCAGAAACAGACCCTGGCATATGCAAAGTTAGTATATTATAAAGGTATCATGAAAACATCAGTGGGGACAAATCTTCTTTGCAGAGTGGTCCCAGCATACAACCATGCCCCTCAGAAGTGACCTTTTGGAGACTGATTCTCTGAATCCCATGGGTCACTCTGGGACAAGGACTGCAAAGACACTAAAGGGTTCTATCTTCACCAAAGACTTTCCAGGACTTCTTTTTTCTCTGTTTCTTTACTCAAAGAGTTGAGAAATATCTGGAGCACACAGATGAACTGAATGGTCTCCCTCCCTCTGCAAGGTATACCAAGGGCCTGTCTCAACAGGATAGAGAGAGGAGAGGCTCCTTTGGAGGGGAGATCACCCCCTCTAGGGATACTCTGAGGGTGACCAGGTTGTGAATTCCTCCTGCAGATACAAGGATCCACATAACTGCTGGGATCTCTTCTTCCTTCCTGCCCTTAGGGCTGTACATCTTCTGAGCCTTATATGATTATTCTTCCCCACCCCCACTTCTCCCTTGAGATGTTGGCAGACAGAGAAACCAGTTACTGTTGACTTAAAGAATCACTGAAGGAACTTAAAATTGATGTTAAAGATATTTTTAATGAGGCAGGAAACTAACAGTAATGAATAGATAAACACTTAATAAATCAAGAAGAAGAAATGAAAAGAAGAACATTAAGGAATTGGAACAAAACAACCCAAAACTAAACATCTTAACTACAGGAAGAAAAACACTAGAGAATATAGTTGTTTATGCCTAGGTATATTGCTATGGGTGAGTTCCAATTCTGAGGTATAAACTATACAAATCTTTTAGTCAATCATCATTTCTGAATAATGAGTGTAGCAAGTAAAATTGAGGTGTCATCCAATGAAATGTAAAACCATAGCAATAGTTCGTCTTGGAATCATTGACAAAAATAACATTCTAAATGTGATCCAACTCCCACTGTCTCTTGCAGTGTATATTTGTGGGCCCACCCATGTGCTTATACTCATGTGCATGCATAGACACTCACTGTCTTATGATTAATCCACTCTTGTAATCCATTTGCCACAATCTGTTATACTGCCTTACCAAGATCTTGCCTTAGATATGGTATATGACCTGCTTCCTTCTCTACACTTTTTTCAGAGCAGCTTTTGATCACTGTACTTGGTTACTGTTTACCACAGCCATTGTTCTCTTGGAGATTGACAGCAGGTGCTACTCCTGCTTAGAATGTTTCCTCATCTCCTCCAAACTGTTGTTGAAGATGTTACTTATTGTAGTTAAGATAAAAAGAAGACAGAGTGAACAGCTCACCGACAGAACTTTTGGGATCTCCTACCCCTCTCAGTTCATAGCTGCCTTGGGTGAAAAGAAGAAAAACTGCTTTGTTGAAGGAGAAGATAACATTATATAAGATTTAAGATGCTGCTCTGACCCATCTCCACAATAACAGATTCTACTCAGTATTGGACAGTAGAGGGTCTGTCTTAGTTTAGGCTGCTATAACAAAGAACCACAGACTGAGTGGCTTATAGAAAATAGAAATTTATTTCTCACTCTTCTGGAGGGTGGAAGTTCAAGATCAGGGTGCCAGCATGTTTGGATTCTGGTGAAGTCCCTCTTCCCGGTTGCAGACTCCTGACTTCTCGTAGTATCCTTACATGACAAAAAGAGAGTGAGCTAGCTCTCTGGCCTCTTCTTTTTTTTTTTTTTTGAGACAGAGTCTCGCTTTGTTGCCTAGGCTAGAATGAGTGCCATGGCATCAGCCTAGCTCACAGCAACCTCAAACTCCTGGGCTCAAGCAATCCTTCTGCCTCAGCCTCCCAAGTGGCTGGGACTACAGGCATGTGCCACCATGCCCGGCTAATTTTTTCTATATATATTATTTGGCCAATTAATTTCTTTCTATTTATAGTAGAGACGGGGTCTCGCTCTTGCTCAGGCTGGTTTCGAACTCCTGACCTTGAGCAATCCGCCCGCCTCGGCCTCCCAGAGAGCTAGGATTACAGGCGTGAGCCACCGTGCCCGGCCTCTGGCCTCTTCTTATAAGGGTATTAATTCCATTTATGAGAGTCCAACCCTTCTAATTTTCTCCCAAAAGTTCCACCTCCAAATGCCATCATATTGGGGATTAGATTTCAATATATGAATTTGTTGGGAATAAACATGCAATCTGTAAAGGGATCCAAACCCTAGGAAATGTTGAACTGAATTACCAGAAAAGAGAAATAAACATTAACTGAAATGGTCCCATCTAAAATAAAAAAATCAATGGTGAAAGAAAATGGTGCTCACAAAATTAGGTATTCTGATAAATACAAGGTGAGATCCTCATTATAAACATCAAATGGTTTGCAGAGTTGTATTTGAAAATATTAGAAGAAAATGTAGGTAGTTGTCACATATATGAGTGAGGAAGGACTTTATAAGCATAAAAGTGCCAGAAAATAAGCTGCAATGAAAATATTTGTGGCCAGGCGTGGTGGCTCATGCCTGTATCATAGCACTCCGGGAGGCTGAGGTGAGAGGATTGCTTGAGCTCAGGAGTTTGAGACCAGCCTGAGCAACAGTGAGACCCCATATATCTATGGAAAAAAAAAAAAATAGAAAAATTAGCCAGCCATGGTGCTATGCACCTATAGTGCTAGCTACTTGAGAAGCTGAGGCAGAAGGATTGCTTGAGCCCAGGAGTTGGAGGTTGCAGTGATCTATGATCACACTACTGCACTCTAGGCTGGGCAATGTAGAGAGACCCTGCTCAGAAAAACAGAAAGAGAGAGAGAGAGGGAGGGTTGGTTTCTGGGGTACTCTAATGGAGAGTTTAAATACTCATTAGGCTATTGCTCTACTTCTGTCACATTAGAGATTGGAACTACTTTAAAAAACAGTTCACATGGCATATTTCCTTTTTGGTAATATGAAACAGGAATGCTCCACAGAACAAGAATGCTCATGTTATAGAAACTCCCCTCTGTCAGCTGTATTGATTTGGTGGAAATTTGAGGACCTTCACACCCTACAATACAAAGTTCTCAGAGGGGTTAGGAAACTCCTGATCTCAGAACTCCAGGTTTAATGGCCACTTCAACTCTTCCTATGTTCATAAAAAGGAGTAAGATTTTTCTAAAATAAAAAAGAAATCTCATTAATTTGAATTTTACTATTTTAGGGTTTTTTATTTTTGTAATTCTAATACTAGGAATGCACAAAAATTTACCTTCTCCATGATGTTCATTACAAACGAATCTTCTGAATGTATTCGGGTTCAGAACAGAAACACTGCTCGATAGTCATTTGTTTTAGTTCAAGTTAATGACCATATTTAATAAACTAGCAGCTCTTGAAAACTTATTTTTGCTTAAATAGATTTCTCATGCATCCAGCTTGTCCCTTTCCCAGTTACATTGTTGTATCCAGGAAGTGTTGCTGTTTCTTAGATATTTGCCCCATTGATGTGTACACATTTGTTTAGCTGAGCACATAGTCATTGGTAGTCATAGCCTACCAAGGAAGAATTTTATGTGTGAGGAGGTGACAACAGGCAGCCAAACATGGGAGAGTGCATTTGGATGAGTGGTGTCAAAAACCCAACACCTAGGGACGAGTTATCTCAATCATCAAAACACCAGGATGAGTTGTATACCCTGGGCCTGGGTTTTATAATCCATCACTGGCCTGGGGAGCAGATATTTAAACAATGGGTAAAGTTAGCATATAAACATAGCTGCTAAAAGGACAAGTGATTTCTTAGTGCACCAGAAGAGGGAAGTGATATGGACCCTTTTAGCAATTATGTTGCCAAACTGTGTGTGGAGGTTTAGCAAACAAACTGAAGTAATTCAGTTCATGGACAGTAAAACAGTTTTAGTTGGAGAAACTGTAAAGGTTTAATTTATTTTGTTTGCCAAGGAGTTGATGAATTCAGGGGTGAGTTAACAACAGAATCAAAGAGCTTGAAAATCAGAGTCAATGATCTCTCTCCTTTGTAGCAAAAGATACTCATTTTGACTTTTTCTTCTTTTGTCCTCATCTTATGAGAGTACTTTCTTTCTTACTAAATATTCTTTAATATAAATATGTAGAATTTACTTCTGAAGGTTCATTCCCCACTCCATAAAAAGTGAGCACTGCAGTTTCTTACATTATGAACAATCAGTATCTGTTAACGTTTTATATCAGTGTGGGAATTTTACCATTTAACCACCAATGCAAAAGAATGTTATAATATACATTTTAAAACAAATGTGATATAATCTTATTCAATAGAATCATTTGTTGAGTTATATTATTACAAGTAAAAACTATATAATTAGGCATATGTAAAAACTTGTCCAACTGTACACTTCAGATTTGGCATTTAAGTTGTATTTAAATTTAAAAAAACTTTAACAGTGGTGGTCAGGGTTTAAGAATTATGCTTAATAATTTAAGGAATTATCTACTTTATAATACTATGAAGAGGATATTGTGTGTCTAAAAAAGTTCCCCAAGGACTAAAGCTTGTGGTTAATTAAAAACAGGGAAAATGTTTTTAAAATCTGCCTCCAAGTCACTATATAGAATATTTGGCACAATTAAAACTCCAGCGGCTGAAAAAGAATATGTTGTGGGCATGTTTTTTAGCATTTACTTCAAAGCAGAAATGTAATATTCATTAATCTTGTTCTTTGATTGTGATGTTAGCTCTTTTGTTACTTTTGAGTTTACCTTGGCCTGAGAGCTGGCAATTAAATGGCACAGTGAAGATTACTGGAAAACATTAACTTGTTATTGTTAGTTGACATCTTGCTGAGGTTGATGGGAAGTGGAGTTTATAAATAGCTTCGTCTGTGCATTGATTTCGAAATCTGCTGAATTTCAGGGATGAATCTCACCATTTGGACCATTCATTATTTACATTTGAAGCTTTTTATGTAACAGAATAGTTTCATCGTTTTGAAAAACGTAATATTGAACATAGCTGTGATACACCCCTGTTGAAACTTTTGTTTTCAGTATTAACTTCTTGAATAAATTGATTTCCTATTGTTTGCTTAATTTTAGTTTTTGGATATTATATAGGTGATGATATTTCACTTTTTAGAAAGAGGCCCATATTCTTGTCTATTTGATATAGTTCATTTATATTTTAACCTAGAATGATCTTCATGTTTTGTTGGGGGTTTTTTTGTGTTTTTTTTTTGAGACAGAGTCTTACTTTGTTGCCTAG
The DNA here is from genome assembly GCF_040939455.1 of Microcebus murinus. Lineage (NCBI taxonomy): Eukaryota > Metazoa > Chordata > Mammalia > Primates > Cheirogaleidae > Microcebus > Microcebus murinus. The sequence continues at coordinate 35,284,382 of NC_134106.1, read as the reverse complement.
GCTAGAGTGAGTGCCATGGCGTCAGCCTAGCTCACAGCAACCTCAAACTCCTGGCTCAAGCAATCCTTCTGCCTCAGCCTCCCAAGTGGCTGGGACTACAGGCATGCGCCACCATGCCCGGCTAATTTTTTCTATATATATTATTTGGCCAATTAATTTCTTTCTATTTATAGTAGAGACAGGGTCTCGCTCTTGCTCAGGCTGGTTTCGAACTCCTGACCTCGAGCAATCCGCCCGCCTCGGCCTCCCAGAGAGCTAGGATTACAGGCGTGAGCCACTGCGCCCGGCCAATCTTCATGTTTTGAATAAGGATGTTTTCAAATAAGCATTCTTAAACATTTGCAGTGTTCAAGATGAAATTTCTATCTGTTTCTGAGAAACATGCTCCTCTGTGTCCTTGCCTGAAAGCAGGCCTGCTACTTGAATTTGTATGGTGCTCTATGAGATACAAATCATTAACTCTGAGATCTCCCCAGCATAGTGGCAGAAAGAACACAGGGTCAAGCAGTAATCCATGAGGGATGAAAGGAAGTTGACTCTATTATGAGAAATCTAGGCAGTCAGACAAAGTATAATGATAGTTTCTAGAAATCTGGCCAATTGCCTTCCTCTTTCAGGCCAAGAGACAAACCCTAAGTTTCCATTCTCACTCTATTCATTAATTGTTGGTGTGGGAAGGGATTCAATGCTATTCAGGCTTTAAGACATGGAGTTTCTGGGATTTTTTTTTTTTTAGTTGGGTGGTACCTTTACCAATTAATCAAGGTTTCCATTGAGTTCCAACTAAATGATCAGTACTGTGCTAATTAAAGACTGCATGGTTTCTCACCAAGATTTATTGTTAAATATAAAAAAAAAAAAAAAAGAAAAGACTGCATGGTAAAGCAGTATAAATTCATTACTGCAATCTTATAGCATAACTGGGGAGATACAACCAACAAATGTGAAATGGAAAAATTAGAGTACAGAATCAGTCACATAGTATTAATTGTAAGCCCATACTCAGAGCATGGCTGGAGTAGGTAGAATTTTCATGACTAAACCCTAAATAATGCAGGTCATCTGGCTATACATCTTCAGACCTCTGTTTATTAGGACACTGACTTAACAGGAGGATTTAATAGACTGTCGGTGTTTCCCAAACTTACTTGACACAAGAGTTACTTGGGACATTGTTTAAAATACAAATTCCCAAACTCCTTTCTTAGAGATTTTATTGTACACATCTGAGGTAGGACCCCAGAATCTGCCTTTTAAGTGAGTAACCGAGGTGATTCTTATGATCAGGCAAGTTTGGAAAACACTGGGTTAAGTTAAGGGTGGAAGAGAAGAACTCAATGTACAAAACCGAATTAATGTAAGAGACAAGTGATTGTTGCATCAGATCCAAGGGATAGCAGAAGATTTATCCCCCAAGTGATGGATATTATATATCACTAGATAATCTGCCTTCGAGGTTAAAGGACCACAAAGAGCAATTTCTAAAACACTGAAATGCCTAAGCTCAAATATTTAATGGACAAAAAGTGTTCTGGTGTTTCATCACTTATTTTCTACCCCAAAGTGTTTCATCACTTATTTTCTACCCCAAACCTATTCCATTTTTAGGAAGGGTTCTCCTGGCCATTCATGTGGAGAAGCAGGCAAGGAGACATGTGTAAGGAGGAAGCATTTGAAATAGCTCATGGTTTTGTTCACACGTGGGTGTATTAAAAAAAAATAAAATAGCTCATGATATTAGCTTGGCAGATGTGAAGGAGACTCTTCCAAGTTTAAAATGCAGCTGGCAAGACTGCCCAAAGGAAGAAGTGGAGAAAGCAGGAGACTAGTCAGCAGTTTAGTAACACAGTGTTTTGTGGTCAAGATCAAGGGGCATGAAGTAAGAGTTGTGGGGGCAGAGATAACAAGAATAATTATAATTGTGCATGACATATCTTATAAAGATCAAGTAGGTAGCAGTGATGTAAACTCTTGGTCCTCATGACTAAAGAAGAAAGTAAGATAATGAAAAGCAATAGATTTTCTGACCTATCACATTAGGTTGGATGGGTGTTAGAAGGATGGGGAAAAACAGAAAAGGACTATCTTGATGTTGAGTTGAGGTGGTGAGTTCAGTTGTGAAATTCTGAACAGATTTCAACATTGGCAAATGAAAGAAAGTCTTCAACAGGTTTTAAAAGTGATGTGGAGTGGGGACAATGAAGGTAAGGGGCTGAAAATGTTGGGGTCTTTTAGCTATGAGCAGAGAGAAAGTAGCTATTGTAGCAAGTAAAGTTGATGGGTTTAGCACAAGTATATGATGTTAAGTGAACTTTTGTACTGCTTTGAGATGACTTATAGATGACACACTGATCATAATAGTAGTCTCAAGCATATCTTCTCTGGTTAAGCGTAATGCTTTTTTAAATGGTGTGCAATGAGAACATTTTTTTTTTTTTTTTGAGACAGAGTCTCACTTTGTTGTCCAGGCTAGAGTAAGTGCCGTGGCGTCAGCCTAGCTCACAGCAACCTCAAACTCCTGGGCTTGAGTGATCCTTCTGCCTCAGCCTCCCGAGTAGCTGGGACTACAGGCATGTGCCACTATGCCCGGCTAATTTTTTATATATATATATCAGTTGGCCAATTAATTTCTTTCTGTTTATAGTAGAGACGGGGTCTCGCTCTTGCTCAGGCTGGTTTTGAACTCCTGACCTTGAGCAATCCGCCCGCCTCGGCCTCCCAAGAGCTAGGATTACAGGCGTGAGCCACAGCGCCCGGCCGAACATTTTTTAAAAATTAAGTTTTGCCTAAGATTTTGGTCTATGGGGTTTTCCCCCAAATATAATAGTAGAGAGACTAGAAAAGAAGTGAACATTTAAAAAGCAAGTCTACCATCTGCTCATGCATCCCAGTGTCTCAGTGTTGCTTGAGAATTGTTCTTCTCCCACAGTCACTACAATCTTATAGCTTGCCTCTAATGATAGACTTTGTTATTTCTAATCAGCACTTGATGCTAGCTTTTGTAGGGTTTTGTTGTGTTTTTTTTGGTAAAGAATTAAAAGAAGTCAAAATGAGCTTCTAAAAGCATTTAATTAATGCAGACTCACAATACCAGTTAGTAATCTAAAGTAAATGTGTAGTTCACCCACAAGGCTTTCTAACAGATGAAAAATCCTATAATCAGAGAATTCAGAACATGTCCCAGATATAATATTGAATATAGTTTTGCAATATTGAGTATACTGACTTGAATGTAGGGAATTTTTTGTAATTTAAAAAAATTTAAGGCCGGGCGCGGTGGCTCACGCCTGTAATCCTAGCACTTTGGGAGGCCGAGGCGGGCGGATCGCTCAAGGTCAGGAGTTCGAAACCAGCCTGAGCGAGACCCCGTCTCTACCAAAAATAGAAAGAAATTAATTGACCAACTAAAAATATATATACAAAAAATTAGCCGGGCATGGTGGCGCATGCCTGTAGTCCCAGCTACTCGGGAGGCTGAGGCAGTAGGATCGCTGAGCCCAGGAGATTGAGGTTGCTGTGAGCCAGGCTGATGCCACGGCACTCACTCTAGCCTGGGCAACAAAGTGAGACTCTGTCTCAAAAAAAAAAAAAAATTTAATTATGATAAAATACATGTAACATAAAATTTATCACCATAACCATTAAGTACACAGTTTATTCAGTATATTCACATTGTTGTGTAGCCAGTCTCCAGAGCTTTTTCATCTTGCAAAACTGAAACTCTTTACTCATTAAACAAAAACGTCCTATTCCTCCTTCGTCTCAGCCCCTAGCAACTACCATTCTACTTTCAATGTCTATTGAGTTTGACTATTCTTGATACTTCATATAAGTGAAATCAAACCATATTTGTCTTTTTGTTACTGGCTTACTTTACCTTGCATAATGTTCTCAGAGTTCATCTATATATATCAGAATTTCCTTCCTTTATAAGGGTAATAATCCTTAGTTATGTATATATACCACATTTTGTTTATTTATCTGCCAATGGAATTTTGTATTATTTCTACCTTTTGGCTATTGTATATAGTGCTGCTATGAACATGGTTATATCTCTTTGAGGCCTGCTTTCATTTCTTTGGGATATATAATTTCTTGTTTTACTTAGAAACTTCATTGGGAACCTTGATGGTATGCTTCTTGGTCTCAGTTTCTTCCAATATTAAGTATTGTGCATAAACTTTAGCTTTCCTATTTGTATTCCTCTATTGTGTTGTGAATACTTCCTCCTCTTTACCCCACCTTTATACAGCAATCCTTTTGAAATAGTTAAATCTACATTTTTTGTGGAAATCATTTGAAGATCTGGTAAGTTGTTTGGAGGTTGTAGACCCGGGTGGTGCTAGAGAGTAATGACCAATTATATTTATGCAACTCCAAATCCACCCTGGTCTCTTTTTCTGTGACCTTTTCCTATTAAAACTCCACATTGTTCAGACAGTGAACCTTTCCTTCTTTACCCCACCTTACTTAGATCTTTATTTTACTGAATCTCTATGCATCTGTCTACAATTTACTAGAAAGTAATTTTTATTTGTTGGTATTTTAAGTGAAATTAATTTCATTTTATATTTAATAGAATTAAATAGAACCCATTTAATTTGCTAAATCTGTGCCAAGTTAAGAAATAAAAGAAAGAAAAACTATTAACAATTTAAATATTGCTTTTTCTCTGAGTAGGCATGTGCCCTGAAGTGAACAATAAGATGAGAGTTGGGAATGTACTATCCCCTTAGTGTCTGTGTTGAATAATATTCAAGAGTAATTTTTGCTGTATATAATATTCACTTTAGTTATTGGCTCCAGACTCTACCACCACATATTATATTTGTAAGCTGTTGCTTTAAATAAGTCATACCTTCTAGGAAGTAGAGATTATCTCCCCTGAAATCCCATTAGATCAGGAGAAAATGTATTCCCATCCGAGCAAATGTAAACTCTTAATTTCACCCCCTGGCCTAGCCACAAACCTGGCCCCCTGCTGATCTTCCCATCCTCAGTAAATGGGACTACACCCAATTTCTTGAGAGAAAACCTGGGGATTGAGTTTTGATTTCTGCCTTTTTTTTTTTTTTTTTTTTAGCTTGGCTTCAGCATCATCTGCTTTTCTACTCTTGATCTCCATACAGGGGTCCTTGTCTAAGCCATCCTTATCTTTTGCGTGGACGATTGCATTTGCCTCATATCAGGCCTCTCTGCTTATTATATTCTTGCTCCCTTCAATCTATTCTCTTTGGGGCAGAAGAACCTTTTAGAAACCCATATGAGATTAACTTAATTCCCTGCTTAAAACCCTTAGTCATTTATCATAACACTTAAAATAATCTAAATTTCTTACAGTAGTCTATAAGTACCCAAATGACCTGACCCAGCCTGTCTCTCCAACCTCACTTCATGCTGCTTTCCTCCTTTCACTCAACCCTAGCTCTGTGGACCTTCCTCTAATAACTAGGCCTTGTCCTGCCCCAGGATGTTGATATGTTCTGTTCATTCTGCTTAGAAGGCACATAAGCAGATGTCAACAAATATTTGTTAAGCGAATGAATGAGTCAAGTGCTTCATAAGGACATAGACTGTACTAAGTACCATCTCCCAAAAGTAGATATAATACATGCTATCAGTGTATAGAGTGGAATGCCTAGTGCAGTGGTTCTCCACTGGGGGCCATTTTTCCCTACAAGGAACACTAGCAGTGTCTGTCTGGAGGTATTATCAGTTGTCACAGCTGGTGGTATGCTATGAAATGAGTAGAAGTCAGAAGCTGAAAACATCCTGTGATGCACAGGACAACCCCCACAACAAAGAATTATCTAGCCCCAGATGTCAGTAGTGCTAAGGTTGAAAAACCCTGCTTTAGACTACATTTGAGTACATTTGAGTTAGGAGAAGTCAATTTTAATAGCACTGCTGGGCCTTCAAGTCCATCACATTACATAAAAAGCTTATTTAAATACTAGGAAAATGAAAATCCTCTCCCATCTTCAGGAACTATGTGTTATTTCCCAAGGATAAAGGCTCCTACTCCACAAATGTAGGAACCAAGAATCCCCTGTTGGTAGGTGTCTTACGTACTTCCTCATAAGGAATTAAGCTAAACTGAGCTTTGTCTTTCCATTTGTTTTTCCAATGATAAAAATGACCACTGATAGCCATAGTTTAAGACTCCCTCTGGATCAGGTGAAAAATCTCCCTCTTTCTCTCCAGCTACTTCGAAGGTTTCTGAGTAAATGATGTGATAGCTAGGATTCTGCCTGTACAGAGACATGATGCATTCTACTTAGAATTCACCATTTATTTCAAGAAGATTGGGACAAACTATAATCATTCATTACGTAACAATGTTTCAATCAACAAGGGACCGGACCATATTCAACAGTGGTCCTGTAAGATTATAACAAAGCTAAAACATTCCTATCGTCTAGTGACATTGGAGCATGACACATTACTTGTGTGTTTATGATGATGCTGGTGTAAACAAATCTGTGCTGCCAGTTGAATAAAAGTGTAGCACACACAATTATGATGCACATGATACTTGATAGTGATAATGAATAACTATATTACTGGTTTATATATTTGCTGTGCTTTTTATGATTGTTTTATAGTATATTTCTACTTATCAAAAATAGTTAACTTATAAAAAAAAAGTAAAACCTCAGGCAAGTCCTTCAAGAGGTGTTCCAGAAGAAGGCATTGTTATCATAGGAGGTAACAGCTTCATTGCATGTTATTGCCCCTGAAGACCTTCCAGTGGGACTTGATGTGGGGGTGGAAGACAGTGATATTAATAATCCTGACTGTGGGTAGGCCTAGGATAATGTGTGTTTGTGTCTTAGTTTTTAACAAAAAAAATTTAAAAGTAAAAAAAAAAAATTTAAATAGAAAAAACTTATAGAATAAGGATATAAAGAAAGAAAATATTTTTATATAGCAGTACACAATGTGTGTTATAAGCTAAGTGTCCTTACTAAAAAGTCAAAAATTTAAGTTTATAAAGTAAAAAACTTATGGTAAGCTGAGGTTAATTTACTATTAAAGAAAGAAAATTTTTAAAAATAAATTTAGTGTAGCCAGGCTGGGCACAATGGCTCATGCCTATGATCCAAGTACTTTTGGAGGTGAAGGTGAGAGGATTACTTGAGGCAAGGAATTCAAGAATGGCCTAGGCACCAGAGCAAGACCCTGTCTCAAGCAGTCAATCAACTATCAATTAATTCAGTGTAGCCTAGGTGTACAGTGTTTATAAAGTCTACGGTAGTGTACCATAGTATCTGAGACCTGTACATCGACTCACTGACTCACCCAGAGCAAATTCCATGGTAAGTGCCCTGTATTGATGTGTCATTTTTATCTTTTCTAGCATATTTTTACTATATTCTATA